>NW_006785876.1:4490698-4505214 GCF_000442215.2 Lipotes vexillifer
CGGACCCGGGCCCGGGGCACAGGCAGTGCAGCTTTTGGCTGTGTACACAGGGTGCTTTATTCCCCACAGAGTGATACATGCTAAGGTGGGTTGGGCTTGGACCATTGTCCCCATATGTACAGAACTGAATAAAGTGGGTCTCTGAGAAGTCTGATTTGCCTTGACGTGGAAGGGAGATGGGGAGGATGGAGATGGACATTACAACCAGGATGTGTTCAGTCCTGTGCTGGTTCTGGCCTGGAATGCAGGGAGATAAGGCACCTCTCAGGGTGATCACTTCCAGGAAGGGGCAGCCTGCCGGGCTTGGAGGGCCTTCTGTACCACATCTTCCCACTGGGCATCTGATATCTCCCGAGCCCAGGCAGGAACCCCTGGCGCAGGCAGGCTTACACCAGCCATTGTCCTTTTCACCAGCTCCACATGTTCTGAAATCACAGGCAGACCAGTTAGGGGGTAGAAACAGTAAGACCAGCTCCCCTCCCCGTTCGTTGAATTAACCCAGAGCTTTGGGGCTAGTGAGGTCACTGAATCCTGTTATTCCTAGGCAAGCCTGCCCATCCTCCCCCAGCCTAAAGGAATAGCATTTCACCTGGATTCTGAGGTCTGCAAAATCTTAGATTACAAACTTGTTTTAGAAACAGGGTGTTCCTGTGACTTCCCTCTACTGGCACTAACCAGTTCTCTTCCTCCATTATTATTCCAGAATAAAAGAATGATGTCTTTTACCTGGGTCCATAGGAATAGAGCTGTGGTTGCTCGATGCTATAGCTCCCTCCTCATCTTCATCCTCGCTTTCTAATGGTGGGTCTGGCAAATGAAGCCCCAGGGCCTGCAGAGCCAGAGACGACAGTTCAGGGCCAGTCCAAGGACTCCAGCTTCACCTGCTCAGGAACAATGCCTCCTCCACCATACCTGGATCCGATCCTGGATATCAGCAATTACATCTTCTCCATCCCCCACTGGTGCCAGCTCCACCTCCTCTTGTTCAGGATCTTGGTTCAGGGGCTGGTAGGAGTAGCCAGCTGGTCCTGCCCCCGTTTCCTCTTGCTCTTCCTCTGGTTCCTCACTGCTCCAATCCCCAGTGCCTTCTGTAGGGCCCTGGTGTGGCCCGAGTTCCTCAGTCTGATTGGGGAAGATACGTTCAGGACCCATGGTGTCTACCCCTAGAACTACTGCTGCCATCGGGCAGGGGCTGCAAGAACAGGGCGGCAGGAGAATAGTGATCGGATGAAATTAAGTCCACCTTCAGCCTCTCATCCAGCTCCTTGTGGTCTCCTACATCACGAAACATTTAAACGCCCCAAGTTTCCTGCCCCCCTCCCCACCATCCAGCCTCTCCTGGGCCCTTTACCTCTAAGCCGACTTATCTTCAACGGAGGCCCACTCGCCTTACTCCGCCAATTCTTAACAGCCCAGCCAGAGGCCATGCCACCTCCCAAAAGACACCCGTTCGAGAACGCCCCTCCCCCCCAGTCCACTTAGGAACTCCGGGTCGCCAAATAAGCTCCCCTAGACAAGGCGTACCCGCCCCCTTCTCTCCTCTCCAAGGGGTTCCCCTCTGTACCGCCTGACGAACGCCCTTCGGGTCCCAGAGGCTTCCTTCAAATGGCCCCAGCTGCGGCGTCCCCAACCGCCCCAACGATTCTCGGCGCTGGCGTTTCCGCGCGCCTTGCCCGCTCAGAGCCCGCTGCCAAACTCTCACCTTCACTTCCGGCGCGGCAGGACGTGCCGGGGTGCCTCGTCCTCCAACCCTGCCGCGCGCTCATGATTGACGCGAGCGAGGACGAAGAGTCCGCCCCTTGCCCCGCCTCCACCGTCTTCTTCCCGGACAACCAAGGACTACATTACCCAGTAAACCCCGCGACTTTTGACACGTATCTGCACATGCCCAGAATCTCCTCAGGCTCCTGCCCACTCTTCAGCCCCTGACGTCCCTCCGGAACACCGTGAACTACAAGTCCCGGTAGGCTTCGGGCACTTAGCTCTGACTGCATGTTCGCAGACAGCTGCCCGCCGGAAGGATAGAGCCTGGTTGTGTTTATCTCGTTGGGGATCGCGTCGTCGGTTGGCGTGCAACGGGTTCTAGGCTGCAGGCATCGCGAGGACCCGCGGCCCCGCCCCGGCCCGGCCTGGCAGGTAGTCCGGGGTGGGTTGAGGGACAAGGAGAATTATAGGGGCTGGGGATGCCCATGGTTAGCGCTGGAGTCGTGGGGGAGGGGCCTGAGAGTGAAGAGGTGGGGGTGGGGAGGGAACTAGGGGGATGATGGGAAAGGAAAGTGTTAATGGGGAAAGAAGGGCTCCGGGAGGATGGTGAGGAAACAGTGGGAGAGACCTGGTAGCCGGAGGAGGCACTAAAGGAAATTGGAAAGAAGATCGGGTTATGAGGAGAACAGGGAAGCTGAGGATAATGGAAGAAAAGGGCGGGGGTGTCTGGAGTTGTGCGGGAGGGGAGGTTGGGTTGACTGGGAGACGACAGGGATAGCGTCATATACAGGGAGGAATATCTCTGGCGGAAAGGGGTCAATGGATATTAGCTTTTTTCCCCTTAGTGGAAGAGGGAAAATGGAGGGCTGTCGGGGTGGAGCTTGGAGTTGTGGGAGAAGGAAGAAGGAGAAAACGGCAAAGCTCTCAGGAGATCAAGAAGGGCCAGAAACGGGGAATGAAAATTGCAAGAGAATAGGAAGGGGGTTAGGTGCATGAAGGAAATTGAAGAAGCTTAAGAATGCGGCAGTGATGGAGGATGGGAGAGACCCAGGGATAAGAGGAGCCCCTGAGACCCTGGGGGCTTGTTCTCCACGAGCTTGAGTTGGGTTTTTTTGTTTGTTTTTTTTTTTGGAGGAGAAGCTAAGGTTTTTTTCTCCACCTTTGGATGGAATTGCTTCTCTCTTGTCCTCTGAATTCTTTGCTTTACCTTGATATAGCTGAAGTGGGGAGTGGAAGCTATGAGGGAAGATGGACTCCAGTTCTTAAGCTCTTCAACCTCCTTCCTATCTGTACTTACAAGCCCAGATCCAAGAGCTTTTGGATTGAGGACAGGAGTAATGAAGTGAGAGTGGTTTCCTGAGGGGCTATTTCAGGTTTGGCAGAGTGGCTATTTAAAGCATGGGGTTGGGGGTTGAGGGAGGCTGGGCAGGGGCAGGAGGGCTGGCAAGCCAGCTGAAACCTGTGTGTCTTTCTTGCGAGGGGCCTCCCTTACTTGAGCTTTTTCTTTGCCTGAGATTCTGCCTGGCTCTTCCTTCTGCCAGGGCTTCTTTTTTTTTTTTTTTCCCCCTTCTGCCAGGGCTTCTTGAACAGGGAGCAGATGATCTACCCAAACCCAGCAGGTGCCTGCCAGAGCAGGCAGTGCCAGCTGCAGGATTTGCCTGACAGAGCCTTCAGATGTACCCATTATCACTAGGTTAGCGGGTTGTCTTTAAGAGACCATGATCTCTCATGCTTGGGTCTTTCTCTTGTCCTGCCCAAGGGCATTTTGCTTTCCTTTCCCTTTCCAGTGCACACCCCCACCCCTGTCCCCTTTCAGAGACCCAAGTGGGAGAAGAGCTGCTGGAAATAGCTCGTTCTCTACCACAATGGCTAGGTTGGGCAAGTGGCAAGAGGAGAAAACCCTACCCCCTCAATCCCCAGCACACACATACCTTTCTGGCTTAAGTTCTTGGCAGCATGCCAGGCACAGCTGTCAAAGGAACTCCTCATGCCTGTGAGGGGCCCTGGGTGACCCCGATGACAACAGCTCTGCTTGACAAGAGCCCCCTATGAGGGGCTAATCATCCATGAAGGTCCCTGTCCGGGATCAATCCCACCCCATCCTGGATAGAGGAACTGTTCCACTCTAAAAGCCTTAAAGCTTTTCTGCTTGGAGGCACTCATGCCAGCTTTCAGTGGACTGTCTGGGGTTGGCTGGGCTATTAATAGCTCTGAGTATTTTGAGATCCCTCTCCCCACCTCAAAGAGCACAGAGATTCTTAGAGAGGTGGCAGTAAGCAGAGCAGAGTCAGAAAGATAAGAGAACTCACTGACCTTTGAAGGGGGCTTGGAGCTTGGGCCAAGCCAGTGACAGGGTGCAGCCGCCATGAGTAGGGGATGACCACGTTGAGCCCTTGATCAGCAGTCTGAGCTGGCAGTCAGGTCAGAGTGGCCCCACCCTTTGCTGTTGGAGAACACAGGGCCAGGGCTAGCTTCCTGACCTCAGCAGCTCCCCTGGAGCAGAGCCAGCCACCTGAGCTGTGGAGGGGTGGTGTGGGAGGGCCACCAGGGTGACACTTAGAGGCAAGGCTAGTCCTGGGCAGAGTCATGGTGAACCAGGCAAAGGCTTTGCCTGAGGAGCCCCTGGCCCTAACTTGTGTGCAGGTAGCAGAGGCAGCAGGCCGTGCCGGGGGGGCATGTTGCTGTAACCAGTGGCCCAGGGGATGTTACGGTGGACGGTGCACCTGGAGGGCGGGCCCCGCAGGGTGAACCATGCTGCAGTGGCTGTCGGACACCGGGTGTACTCCTTCGGGGGTTACTGCTCTGGTGAAGACTATGAGACGCTGCGTCAGATTGATGTGCACATTTTCAATGCAGGTAAGCTAACTCAGGGACCATCCCTGGGTGCCCACCTCAGGGAGGGCAGTGGGTGGCTGAGTGAGGTTTGATGGTGGCCCCCACGGCCAGAGGGGGTGGGGGAAACTAACATGTGGTTTGGGAAAATGTGGACGGCCTGAAGAGAGGTTCCCAGGGCTGAGCAGAGCTGTGCCCACAGTGTCCTTGCGTTGGACAAAGCTGCCCCCAGTGAGGCCCGCCACCCGCGGGCAGGCTCCCGTGGTACCCTACATGCGGTATGGACACTCCACCGTCCTCATCGACGACACAGTCTTCCTTTGGGGTGGGCGGAATGACACCGAAGGGGCCTGCAATGTGCTCTATGCCTTTGACGTCAGTGAGTATGAGTCTCTGGAGGCTGTGTTCTGCCAAATGGTGCCTCGCGGGGCTGGGGAAGGTGTGGGCTGAGGGGGGCTGGGAATAAGGCGCCCCAGAGTCGAGGAGGGAACACCAGCTTGCTTACTGGGCCCACCCTCTCCCCTCCTTCAGATACTCACAAATGGTCCACACCCCGAGTGGCAGGAACAGTTCCTGGGGCCCGGGATGGACATTCGGCTTGTGTCCTGGGCAAGACCATGTACATTTTCGGGGGCTACGAGCAGCTGGTAGGTCTGGGAAGAAACTAGAGTTTTCCCTAGGGTGGGAATGAGAAGGAGGAAGGGGAATTGAAAGTAGTGGAATGGGAAGCTTTGGTTTGCTTGCAGGTTCTGAGGTGGGAGGGACGGAGGGTCGGAGAGTGACCCCTGCTCCTCTCTTTTATTCTTTCCTTCACTTCCTTTCTCTTCCTTGTCAGGCGGACTGCTTTTCCAATGACATTCACAAGCTGGATACCAGCACCATGACATGGACCCTGATCTGTACCAAGGTTGGCCCTTCTTCCTCTCTCCCAGATCCCCACCCTCAATTTAAGGAACCATAGGGAGCTCAAACAGTGAAAGCTGACCCCTCCCCCTCCCATCTCTGCTCCTGCCCAGGGCAACCCTGCACGCTGGCGGGACTTCCACTCGGCCACAATGCTGGGCAGTCACATGTATGTCTTTGGGGGCCGTGCAGACCGTTTTGGGCCATTCCATTCCAACAATGAGATTTACTGCAACCGCATCCGTGTCTTTGACACGAGGACTGAGGCCTGGCTGGACTGTCCACCCACCCCAGTGCTGCCTGAGGGGCGCCGGAGCCACTCAGCCTGTGAGTGTCTGTTATGTCCCTGCCGAGTCCCCGTCCCCCATTGCCCCTACATTCTTGACATTGCTCTCTCCTTCCAGTTGGCTACAATGGGGAGCTGTACATTTTTGGTGGCTATAATGCAAGGCTGAACCGGCACTTCCATGACCTCTGGAAGTTTAACCCTGGTAAAGAGCACTGCCTTTAAGGGAGGAACAGGAAGCAATTGAGGGGGCGTGGAAAAGAAAAGAATAATCCTGAGTGGGTGAGGGGCGGGGGTGGAGAGGATATCTGGGCTAGCAGGTGTTGAACCTCCATTTAAACTTCTCTTTAGTGTCGTTTACCTGGAAAAAGATTGAACCGAAGGGGAAGGGGCCATGTCCCCGCCGGCGCCAGTGCTGCTGTATTGTTGGTGACAAGATTGTCCTCTTTGGGGGTACCAGGTTAGGAGGAGAGAGGGGAGGGCTCCAGGAAGGGCCTAAGCCTGTGACTAACATGGGAGACATTTGAGCAAGAGGGTCTCGTGGGTAGTCTTCGCTCCTTCCTTCATCTCTCTTTTGATCCCTATAGTCCGTCTCCTGAGGAAGGCCTGGGAGATGAATTTGACCTCATAGATCATTCGGACTTACACATTTTGGACTTTAGTAAGTACACTTATTCCCTAAATGCATTTGCTCTCAGGGTCCCTGTCTTTGGGTGGTGATATCCAGGACTGGACCCTTTCCTCGGCTTTGACCATCTCCCTCTCCCCCACTCCTCCTTTAAAGGCCCTAGTCTGAAGACTCTGTGCAAACTGGCTGTGATTCAGTATAACCTGGACCAGTCCTGTTTGCCCCATGACATCAGGTACAGTGAATGGTTGGAAAGGAGGGACTGGTTGAGGGTGAGTGGGCAGACAGGCGTGACCTGATTGGCTTGGTCTCAGTGTGCAGGAGAGAGAAGATTTTGTTCTGTAGTGTACTTGTGGAGAGGGAGCTAGAAGGAAATATAAAACTGTGCACTGGGTAAGTTTTATGGAAAAAATGTCCAGTTTTCAAACCAAGCTCACAGGTATCACTTCCTAATTCCTGAGCTTATACAGTTATTTTTGTTAATATGCTGAGAAAGTTTGATTAAATCTTAGAAACTAGCTGCAGAGAAAAAACAAGTTTAGGAGCCTCTGGATCACATTAATTCCAGAATTAAGGGAGGTCCTTCCTAGCTCCTTCCCTTTGAATTCCATTCTTAGGTCTAAATCAAGCACTGAAAGTTAACTTGTGTATAATTGTGCCCTTCTGGGTCATTCTGCGACACTTTCCTCTCCTTGATTCAGTTCAGCTTAATTCTTACTTGCTGAGGGTCTGTGTGTTCAGTATTTGGTGATAGAGTATACAAGGCTGAACAGATGGATCCCAGGCTGGCCCAAGATGAACACATGTGCAAGTGCCTAGTACCAAGTAGAGTAGAGCTTTGGCATAAGGAGGTACTTTGTTGAATGACAGTTGTCAAAAAGAGAGGAATTTAATTTTAATATGGTGGGATGGCTGGGGAAGGCCTCAGGGAGGATAGGAGAGCTGAATCAGGGCCTTAAAAGGATGGGAGTTGAGAGCAAAAACCGACATTCCTGGTGGGGGGAGGGGCATCCTGGTTGGATCTGAGCAGAGGAGGAAAGGTAGGTTGGGAAGTTTATTGAGATGTATACACAGATGTTTTTCTCCAGGTGTTGGGCACAAGAATATCAATATGTAAACATAAACAGGAAGTCCACATGAGCTTGCAGGTGGACTAGTGGGTGGTAGTGGATTTGGTGGTGGGTGGAGACCTGACTGTTAACCCTCATAGGGCTGTAAGGAAGAGGTGGCCGTAGGTGGTTGAGCTTTAGGAAGTTGAAGGCACTGGTGTGTTCATTGCTTTGTTTGAGCAATTCTGGACTTGGGGGCGGAGGCTCCCCCTTCTGTCCTTTCTGCCTGTCATTTTTGGCCTTCCAGGTGGGAGCTGAATGCCATGACCACCAACAGCAATATCAGTCGCCCCATTGTCTCCTCCCATGGGTAGGAGGAAGTTTCTGCCGCCTCCCTTCCTGAGCCTGCTGGTGTCTTCACTGCCCTTGCCCATCTCTCCCCCGCCTGCCCCTTTGGACCCTGGACTTGGTATACCTCCACATGGAGTTGTTGGACTAGAGGTGTTTTCTGTGCTGTGAACTTAGTGGGGAGCTGCAGGGGGGAGGGCTAGGTCCCTTCCTCCTTGGGCCGAGGGCCCCTTCCCCTTGGTGCTCTGTCCCATTCACCTCCCTCCAACTGCTCCTGGGCCTCTGCTCTGCCCCAGGTCAGCCATGCTCTGCTGGGAAGCGAAGGGAATGGGGAGGAGGGAGAAGCAAGCAGTGTCAGCCTCAGGAGCTTCCCCTCCCCACCCCTCTTTCCACCTCTTCCCGCTGCTTGAGCCCTGAGCATTGATTGGGAGCTGAGAGGAGTTGCAGCTGTTGGCATGAAATCTCCTTCTCCCTGACCTGGGGAGGGGAGGACCAGCAGATAATCCCACCCTTCCTTGAGCTGTTGCTGTACCCTGACGCTCTCAGCCAGCTCAGATTTTATAAAAATGAACTGAAAGTCTCCAAACGTGTGATCTCTTTTGTGTGGAATAGGCAAGGGACGGCAGGAGCTTGCAGTGGGGCCAGGGTGCTGAGGTTCTGGCTTCTCAGCCAAGAGCATTAGGAAACCAAATACCACCACGGCCTGGCCGGAGTTTCTCTTCGGCGCGGAATGCAGCGCCAAGCGACAAAAGGGAGGGGGCAACGTTACTTACGGTGGGCGCCCTTTTCCGCCCAGGGAGGACTCCCCGGCCGCCCACCAGCGGCCCGCCCGGCGGTGGGCGGGATCTGCTCTATTGTCACCAAGCGTCGCGGACTCGGCCTGCCGGAGATGCCGGAAGGAGCGGGGCGGGGCGGCCGCCGCCGGAGCGGAAGTAGCGCCATTAGTCTTCGGCGCGCCGCGCGGTCAGATGCTGAATGCAAGCTCCCGGGGATGGGCGGCCTCCGGGTCTCCTCGCGGGGCTCGGAACGGCGGGGACCTGGGGCCCGGGGATCTGCAGAAGGGTGAGGGGACGGCGTCGGGCCGAGGGGCAGCCGCGGAGGCGGGGTGAGGGGCCAGTGGCACTGCGTGTGGTGCGGGCTCGGAGCCTGGAGACGCCGTGACCGTGAGACTAAGTTCTCTGAAAGATGCAAACACCGGGAGCGCCCCCCCAACGCACTGGAAAGTGGGGAGTGAGAGAGGATGCTTCCTGGATTAGGACATCCTGAGCAGTTTTTTAAAGGGCGAAGAGGGTTTTTCTCAGGGAGGAAACGTTATGTTCAAACGCAGAGTCAGGAAGGGGGATGGATTGTTGGGGAAGGCTTAGTAGATGAGGATTCAACAAATTTTGCCAACATTGTTGAGCATCTGCTGTGTGCAGGCACAGTTCTAGATGCTGGAGATACAGTAGTAAATAAAGCAGCACAACACTGTCCTCATGAAGCTTACCTTTTAGGGGTTAAAAAAAACAAGCAAATTAATAAAAGACAATAAAACACGGAATTGCAGATTTTTAAAGGGTAAATTTTTTGAAAAAGGTGATCAGAGCTTTGAAGGGAAAGCAGGGGAGGAGTTACAGTTTTAAGTAATCACAGAAGGCCTTACTGGGTAGGTGACATTTGAGAAACCGTTTGAAGGAGGTGAGGGAGCAAGCAGTACAGCTGGAGGAAGTGTTCCAAGCAAAGTCAGGTGCAAAGGAACTGAGGTGGGAGCATACCGTCCTGCTTAGGAACTGTTTGGAAGCCAGTTGACTGGAGAGGAGTAGGAAGGAGGGGATGGTAGGAGATGAGATTTGAGCCAAAACCCGGGCTAGGTCACATGGGGTCTTCAGGCTATTACAAAGCCTAGAGCTTTTCCTCTGAGCAAGAATGGAAGCCATTGGGGAGTTTTGAGTTCTGGAGTGACATGATGTGTAGGATATGTATGTGGAGATGAGGTGGGAGTGATAAGATCAGATTTGCCTTTTTCTTTTTTTTTTTTGGAAAGAGAAAGTTATTTTATTAAAGAACTTAAAGTGCAAACTTAAGGTCTGAAGTAATTTCCTTTTTAAAAAATATTTTTATTGGAGTATGGTTGATTTACAATGTGTTAGTTTCAGGTGTACAGCAAAGTGAATCAGTTATACATATATCCACTCTTATTTTTTTATTTTATATTATTTTTGGCTGTGTTGGGTCTTTGTTGCTGTACGTGGGCTTTCCTCTAGTTGCGGTGAGTGGGGGCTACTCTTCGTTGTGGTGCGCGGGCTTCTCATTGCGGTGGCTTCTCTTGTTGCGGAGCACGGGCTCCAGGCGCGGGCTTCAGTAGTTATGGCACACGGACTTAGTTGCTCCGCAGCATGTGGGATCTTCCCAGACCAGGATCAAACCCGTGTTCACTGCATTGGCAGGCGGATTCTTAACCACTGTGCCACCAGGGAAGTCCTATCCACTTTTTTTTAGATTCTTTTCCCACATAGGTCATTATAGAGTATTGAGTAGAGTTCCCTGTGCTACAGGAGGTCCTTATTAGTTACCTATTTTATATATATCAATAGTAGTGTGTATATGTCAATCCCGATCTTCCAATTTACCCCCTCCCCAGGTTTTGCTTTTTAGATGCCTCTCCCAGGCTGAAGCGGGGAGCATAGCTTTGAGAGGAGTGAGACTGGAGGTTAGGAGAGCAGTGAGGAGGCTAGAGTACTGATTGAGGTGAGAGGTGCTGAGCGTATCCTGAACCAGAATAATGGCGATGGTAGCTGAGCAAGGGAGACAGAGGTCCTTATGGGGAAACCTGTGAAGGAGTGATTTAAAAGAGCCTTACATGTACACCTTCTTTAGCAAGGTGAGGCCCCAGGTACCTGGAACCGATGGGGAGTCAGGTGTCAGTGTAGCGCCATTACAAGCTGTGCTGCCCAGGACCCGCAGTGATTGGTCTGAAGGGGATGTTGGAAAGGATCAGTTACCTATGAAGAATGCAGATGGGATGGCACCTTTGCAGCAGTGGCAGATGCTGAGCTGAGTTGCGGTTCCCTCTCACCCCCACCTACCTTTCACAGGCACATCTCACATGTCATTTGAGGAGCTGTTAGAATTGCAGAGCCAAGTGGGGACTAAGATGTACAAACAATTGGTAACTGGAAACAGCACTAAGAAGCAAAGTTCCAGACCACCTGTCCAAAAAGCATGTGTTGCAGATAAACACAGGTGAGGAGCAAGGCCTGCCCCAGGAGTTGGAGGATAGCTGGGACCTTGAGTAGGTGTCTGCTTTCTTGGGTGGCAGGTGGGAGGCCTGTGACAAGACTGGAGTTCCCTTGACCTGTTTAATTTCTCCATAGGCCTCTGGAAATGTCAGCCAAGATCCGGGTGCCATTTTTGCGTCAAGTTGTTCCCATCAGTAAGAAGGTGAGGAGGAGCCAGTGAGCTCTTTCTCAGTGCAAGGAGACTGAACAGTTCTTTTATATTCTCTCTGTTCGCTCCAAAGGTAGCCCGGGACCCCCGCTTTGACGATCTGTCAGGGGAATATAATCCTGAGGTGTTTGATAAAACGTATCAATTCCTAAATGACATCCGAGCCAGAGAGAAAGATGTGAGTAACTTGAGATTGGTCTGTGGGGATTCCGAGTGGTGAGACTAGAGCACAGATCAGAGAGTCGGGCAGAGGGGAGCAGGGTGCGTCAATTTACTAGCTGTGTGATCATTGACAAGTTACTTAACCTCTTTTTGCTTCAGTTTCCTTATCACAGAAAGATAATAATTCCTATCTTGTAGTGTTTATGTGAGTTAACATATGCGAACCTCTTAGAATAATGCTTGGCACAGAGTTTCGCCTAACATTTATAGAATGCTAACTGTCATACTCATTTTCCAACGTGGAGCTTGTGAAAAAGCAGCTGAAGAAGCGCCGTTCAGGGGAGGAGCGTGAGAAACTGCAGCAGCTGCTTCAGCACATGGTGAGTAAGTCAGAATACGGGGGAGGGAGGTGAGAGCAGTTCGAGGCAGGGGGTGATTCACAGTCCCTGCTATTCACCTGTCTCACCGATCTCATCTTTGCTCCTCAGGAGCAGCAAGAAATGGCACAGCAGGAACGGAAGCGGCAGCAGGAGCTGCACCTGGCCCTGAAGCAGGAGCGGCGGGCTCAGGCCCAGCAGGGCCATCGGCCATACTTCCTGAAGAAATGTGAGTGGGGCACAGCTATGACAGGCTAGTTACAGGAACAGGGGTTGGGTGGCCACAGAGGCAGGATACTGTGTTGGGGGTCCGTGAGCTCCCTAAGGGAGGCATGAAGGCTGGATCCCATGGTAAGTTGGAGGAAAGTAGGAATAGTAGGGAGTTGTTGTTTGTAACCATTCTTGTATCCCTAATGACCATGGGCAGGGAGTGTCGTTTTTATCTCTCTCCCACCCCCACATCTGTGGGTAGGGCAGAGAGAAGGAGCTCATAGTTGGTTGAATTGAGAAAGAGTAGATTCATAGAAGTCAGCTTGCTTACACACACCGGTGAACTCCAGATGAGTCACATATCACTGCATAGTGGTTGAGAATTACTGACCTGGGGAAAGGGAAAGAAGCGGGCTTCCTGCTTTGCTTACTGGCTTGCTTTCTCCTTGTCCTCTAGCTGAGCAGCGCCAGTTGGTCCTAGCTGAGAAGTTCAAGGAGCTGAAACGAAGCAAGAAGCTAGAGAGCTTCTTGAGTCGAAAGAGGCGCCGAAATGCAGGCAAGGACAGAAGACATCTCCCTTTGAGCAAAGAGTAATAAGGAGCTGTCCTCAGCTCTGCCACTGCCCCAGTGAGAAATGCATCTGTGGGGACACATTTGGGCTTGGCCCGTTCTGGTCTTTCCCTTTCAAAGGCAAGGGTCACAGCTGCCTGGGAACCCAACTGGCTCAGAGATGACTAGAGGGCTCTTGGACTGCCTGAGGGCTGAACAAGAAGAGCAGCTCAGCCTTCTGCCATTCCACACTTCTGCTTGGATCTGGGTCGTCATGTCCTCAAGTCCTCCCATTCTTGCCTTAAAATAATGATTCTGGTATAGAAGGAAAAGGACTGGTGAGTGACATTGAGGCCAGTTGAAGGCCATAGAGTCTGTGAGTGGCTCCCGGGACTGGGACTTTATGTAGGAGCCAGTTCATAAACACTCGTGTCACTCATCTTTTTATTCTGCTGCTTTTGTGGGTGGCTTAGAATTACCATTTCAGGGGCCACATGTTGGGTGGGCAATAAATCTAATGCTCCTACAAATTGGGAAGTCAGATCAGAGACCCTTCCTATTTAAACTGAACAGATGACGCGATCATTCAAAGACGGAACCAATCCCACAACTCATCTACTTAGCTTTGGTCTTGGATGCAAGGGGAGGTAGAAGGTGGGGACAAAAATATGATAATATGTAAGCACAGCTGGCTCTCAGTACTGTTTGGGTGGAGAATTCATATTGCCTGTGTGGACTGGAAAATCCTCAAGCTGACAATTCAGTTTAAAGTGATCTCAGGTTGATAGTGCCTTCAGGCACCTGGCAGAAGCAAATGCATTCCTCTCTTGAGGATTGTACTTTAAACCCAGGCCTCAAGTAATTCCTTCAGATAAAATTTCAAGGAATCTAAGCCTACAGTGAAAACAAAGCAAACAAGGAAAAGAAAAACCCATAACCAAGAGTCATTAGGAACAACAGGCAAGAGAATCAGACCAGCAAAGACTGAGATGTTAGAAGTAGAAAATAGAAAATAGAAAGTGTCTTACTTATGTTTAAAGAAAAGCTATGACTGATGGAAAAAAATATCAAAAAGGACCAGATTGATAAAAAAATATATTTTCAATGAAAAATATACTATTTGAAGTTAGAAACTTTATGGTTAAGCTGCAGATTCGACACACCTAGAAGGAGAATGAACTGGAAGTAGATGTGAAGTTACACAGATGGAGCCCAGGGATAGAGAGAAATGGAAACTGAGGACAAGAGTTAACATGGAGGATAGAGTAAGGAGATGTGAGACAAATCAGTTCCAGAAGCAGAGAGTATGTTAAAGGGGATGAGAATTATAATAATTTATAAACCCTAAGAATCAGGAACACCAGTTAATCACAGATGGTGGAGTTGGGGACCTAGATAAATCACAAAACTACAGAACATTAGAAAGATTAACATCTAAAAAGCAGCTATAGGGAATTCCCTGGCAGTCCAATGTTGAGGACCCAGCTTCCACTGCAGGGGGCCCCCTGGTCCGGGAACTAAAATCCTGTGTGCTGTGTGGCGCAGCCAAAAAAATAATAATTAAAAAAATAAAAAGCAACTGTAAGGGAAAGGAAGAGGTAGAATTAGAAGCTGAGACATCGGTTATTGCTTGATGCTTCTGGGATGGGGGAAAAGATGTTCTGATGACAGAAATGCATAAAATGCACTTCTCCCAGTGATTGTTAGATGAGGGCTCTAGCTACCAGGATAGTTCGCCTGTCCCAGGGGGAGTGAGGGAGCCAGTGAGTGCTACAGGGTCCCCAGTGTCACGTGTGTCAATCCTAGTTTAAAGCCAAAAGACCGATTCTGGCTGATGAAAGCAGAAATAGACTATTGAACTACTGGGCTCACAGAAACACTGAGAAGGCTGGAGAGAGGCTCCAAAAAAGGAGTGGGGGATAAAGTCAGAGCAGCTAAAAGCACTGTAAGTCCTACCGGGGAACCAGTGTCGACGTGAAGATGTCAGTGCCGACACCAGAGGTGCCCCACTTCCCCCTGTTCTGCGCTAGACTGCGGCATTC
>NW_006785876.1:4505236-4512554 GCF_000442215.2 Lipotes vexillifer
ATTCCTGGTAGAGGCATCGAGTCACCTGGCTGCAAAGGCGATGCTGGGAAAGCCAAGTGTCTGGTCTTTCATATGGTGGGAGGTGGGCTCTACCTTCTCCCTAGGTTTGTGGTAGGGAGTTTCTAAGCACAAGAAGGGGGTTCAGGTGAAGGGCAGTCAAGAAACCGTAATGTATGTCCACCACACGGCTGTATTGGCCCCCAAGCCTCCAAACTGCTACTTTTCCCCTTCAACGAGGAGCCAGAGGAGATGAGAGCCCTGATCTTCAGCTGTGGGTTGGTCTGGTTGGTTGGTTTTACTGTTAACAGCTTTGTAGAGATATCATTTACATACCATACAATGTATCCATTTAAAGTGTACAATTCAGTGGTTTTTAGTATATTCACAGAACTGTGTGACCATCACCACAATTTTGTAACATTTGTGACACCCCAAAAAGAAACCCCGTACCTTCTAGCAGTCACTCCTCAGTTCTTCCCAATCCCCCCAACTCTAGGCAACCACTAAACCACATTCCGTCTCTAGATTTGCCGATTTGGGGACATTTCATATAAATGGGATCATTATGTGGTCCTTGGTGTGCAAACCAGCTAAAGGGGTATAAGGAATTGAGGCTGTGAGGATGGTCTCACAAGGGGATCAGGGAAGCAAACTTTCATCCCGAGTCGGCCAGGAAGTGTTTGCCCTGTAGAGGTGGAAAGTCCTGAGGGCAGGGAAGGAGGCTCAGATCTTTACTGGTGCGGGTGAGAGAAGGGCAGTCAGGACTGCTCACCTGGGTGGCTGGATTTGGGTACCAGATCAGGCAGATCAGAGTCGAAGTGGGGTTAGACTGTGTGGAGGACAGTGGGCAATGTAGGAGCTGGACTGCAGACAGGAATGTGCAGTTTTGGTCATGGCTGGTATGCTCTTCCTTTAAGGACTGTTGGAGGTTTGTCCATTGCAGATGAGCAGGTGGGTACCCTGTGGGAGACTTTGTGACTGAGTGGGACGAATAAGGGGTTGAGTGAACGCCACGCCGTGGGTGAGACTAGTGGCCTGGAGCTCAGCCCACACCAGAGCCCGTGGGGGCAGCAGCAGCACAGGAGGTGGTAGTGGGAGAAAGTCCCATCTGGCCCCCGCATGTGCATGTGGTGCATGCTGGCCTGGCTACTAGAGCCCGGGGGCTCTCTGGGTTTCTGTGGGAAAGGATAGGCTCATAAAGAGCATGAGAACCCAGAGAAGCAAAAGGCGCTGGCCGCACAGAGCTGGCTCAAAAAGGAGGACATGGCCTGGGCCAGTGAAAGAGAGACAGGCCATGATCTCTGGCACAAAGGTGGAGGAGCAACCAAGTGACAAAGTGCAGCAACTCCAGTGTGCCCACTGCTGCCCCAGCCTGCTGCTGCCTGTCTGCTGCCTCAGAATAGCACGGACCAACAGGGCAGTTCTGCTGTGAGAACCACCGATGGCACCACAGGGCCACCACACTGCAAAGCAAACAGGGGCCCTGTGTGTCCACACTTTGCTTTGTTGCCTCATCCTGGGTATCCTGACTCCCAAGCTCTGGCTGCTTTTTCCCTTACAGATTTTATTCCAAATGTAAGTCCTGGGTGGCACCCAGTTCCCTCCAGCCAATGTGCCCTCTCCCACCACCTGACTCTTCTGTAGCTTTCTCCTAGTCACCTAGTCATGGATTCAGGATGCCTGGGTCACTCCTTCCCTCCTGCGCTAAGGGCCCTGCCCAGACACAGAGCTCCACCGCTGGCACCGGGTCCCCTAGCCCGACCTGCCCTGCCTCAGTGTGGGTGGGGCCAGGGGGGCCAATCAGCAGCACAGAGCAACAGGCCTGCCTCTGGAGCTAGCTGGGGTCCAGCTCTGGCGACAGTGTGCAGCTCTGCACAGCCAGAGGGGGGCAGAGGCAGGGGAGTAGAGAGGGGCAAAGAGGAGGAGCCCGTGGGAACTGCAGATCCTTCTAGGTTGGCTTCTAACCCAGACCCTAGAGCGTCCGTGGGGAACACATTAGGGTCCTGGGTGCCTGTAGTGGCCACAAGGGTCCTTTACCTCACCGTCCCCTTGTCAGCCTTACCTCGGGACGGCGCCGTGCACCACACTGCTGAGCGTGGTGGCCAGAAGAGGGACTTAGTGGCAAAGCTTTCACCGTGTCAAAGGCTCCCACACATGAGTCCCACAGTAACTGTCCAATTCCACAATCAAGTGAAATGGAGCCCTGCTGGATGATCTGCCAAAGTTGCAAGCCATCCAGCACGTGGCAAGATGGGCTTGAATCTCCACCCTGCCAAGGTGAAAGCACTTCTGACCACATACCCTCCGAGAAGACCCATCCCCGGAGTCCACTTCATTCCCCAGCCAGGAGGGGGATGCTCAGTCACACCCAACTCCCTCTAACCCCCTCCCCAGCCTGCCATCCTCACCCAAAGAGAGACTCCTGGCACAGCATGAGACTGCCTCAGAGGGAGGGCTCTTCTCCCCTTTCAGCCAGGAAAGCCCCTGTCCCTGTCAGCTCCCTGGCAGTCACCACACAGGCCAAGTAATCAAACTGCTGCATTTTATTCTGTAGAAAGCGCCGCCCTACATAACCCTGAGCCCGTCTCCAGGGCTACCGGAAGGTAGAGAAGCTCTGGGTGCTTGTGCAGGAGGCATAGGGCACGCCCCGGGAGCGAATCTGCAGGGTGTGGAAGGTGAGGGGTGGGTTTGGGCCCGAGGAGCCGGGGTTCAGGGACTCGGTGTGAGGCTCCATCACAGTCACGGGGACTGCATAGGACAGCATCTGGGGCCGGTCATCCTGGCGTCTCACTGTGCCCTTGCCCAAGAGGTGCAAGACACAGGAGAGGACATCAGTACTGCTGCAGGTGGACCCCCTGCCAAGGCTGCTGACCAAGCCCCTGGGAGGACACGGGCCCTTCTGCCAAGCCTCCAGCACCTGGTATGGAGCGGGGAGAAGAAACGATACGTCAGACGCCCAGCTTACCGCACCTCTAGCTCCCAGCCCCAGGACAGCGAGGCCATGAGGGGCACCCCAACCCCACTCCTCACCCACTACAGGCTCTACAGTGAGCCAGAGACTTCAAATGTGGATCCATCTCCTCCTGTGGACTGCCCCCTGCCCCCGGCAAAGCCTCCTCACCCAACGCCCACCCCCGCCTACCCGGCAGACAAGCTGGTCAATGTGCAGGCCCTCGTCCCCGTGGGCCTTGAGGATTCGGACAATGAGGCAGTTGAGAAGGTTCCGTCTCTTCTCCAAGTTCCGGCCCTCTTCGTCCTCAGCTTTCAGGTATGTCTGAGCTGGGATGAGCCACACGTTGCCCCTCCGAGGCCTGGGTTCCTCGCTACCATCTCGAATCTTGAGCACCCCTGAAATAAGCGCTGGTCACTTGGTGGAGGGGCCCTCGAGGAGGCTGGCCCCAGCTCAGGGCAGAGGCCCTGGGGCCCTAAGTACAGACCTCCTGGGGCATCTTTTGTCTTGTGAAGGTCCAGGGGGCCCCTTGAAGAGGTAAGAGGCCCAACTGCCTGATTCAGCATGTCTGGAGAGAGCCCTGAGAGCGCCAGCAGACTCTCCACGGAGACGGCCTTAGGAAGAGAAGGGAAGCGTCAGGGCCTCCCCAGGAGGTGGAGCAGAGAAGGTGGAGGGAAAGAAAAGGAGGGACAGGTGGGAGAGAGCAGGGAGGCGTGAGGGGCTGGGCCACCTTCAGCTCATTGAGATGCAGCAGCAGCCACATCTGCACGGTGGACACATGCAGCGTCTGGTCCCCAAACTGCAATTCAGCCCGGCCCAGCCATGTCCACTGCAGTCGCCTCTGCGGGGCCTGCTCTAGGGCAGGGTAGCTCTGACCTGAGTGTCAGGGAGGAGGAGGGAGTCAGGGGGTCTGGTGAGGACGCACCATCGGTGGAGCTTTGTCCCCGTTAATCTCTGCAGAGTCTGGGGCCCAGTGTTTCTGGACACTGTGGTTCCTGGTCTGAGCTTCCAGAGCTCAGCCCTCTCTGTGTCTGCCTCCTGAGTAAGGGGAGCCCACCCTGTGCCAGGCAGGCTGTGATCAGTGCCTTCGACGAGTTCCCCAATTTTTAAGGGAGACAAAACCATGAAGTGAGGAAGGACTGGGGCTCTCATCAAACTGGAAACGTCTCCCCCAGGAGTGTAGGAGCTCCCTGAGGGCAGGGTCTAAGTCTCACCCCCCTTCCTTTGTCGCTGCCCAGCCCAGGATCAGCCCCACTGGGGAGCTTAGGTTACGATGACTGACCAGGAACGAGACACCCACCACTCTCTGGTAGTCTCAGGTGCCTCCTGCCTCCATCCTCCCCACCACCCACAAAGGGAGTCCTGGGTCTTATTTTAAAGACAGAAAAGACAACAGGCTGGGGATCTGGCACCTGTAGCCCCATCCCAAACCTAAGCTCCTGCCCTTTTCCTCAAATCTACCCCGTGAAGGCTGCGAGCCCCAGGGGCCACCCCCAAGCCCAGGTTCTTTCCCGGTGTCCCAGCCCGCAGTTCTCTCGGCCAGCTGCTCACTCTTGTTGTAGAAGTTGGAGTATCGGTTCAAGGTGCCCCTCAGGTAGGCAGGCAGGCAGGTTCTGGGGTTGAGCGTGTGGTAGATGGAGGCAGTGGGCCAGCAGCGTGGCGACAGGACGAGCACAGACACTTCTGGCATCGCCCCTTCATAGTAAAGGTCCTCGTTCTCATCCTCCTCCTCCGCCGCCTCCTTTCCCGCCCCGCCGGCCGCCGATGCTGCCCCAGCTTCCAGCTCAGCTTCCTCTCCGGTCCCTCTCTCGTGCCCCCTGCCGCTGGCCTCGTGGCTCACCTGAAGACGAAGGAACACAGGGCACCCCAAAGCCAGCGGCTCCTCTGGTCTGCCCTGTGCCTCTCTCTGTGCCTCCCACCCTCCCACTTGCTAATTCCCTTCCCCAGCATGCACCTGTATTTTCTTCTCTGTGTCCTCCAGCTTCAGGAGTTCCTGATCAAGTCGCTGGAGCTGGTACACGTGGAACTGGCGCTGCAGCTCCTCCGAGGTGCTCAGGCTCCGCAACATCTGCTGGGGGAGGCGGTTGGGGAAGCAGGGGCCGATCTGCTCCAGCACGGCCCCCTCCAGCCAGCTCGAGCCCACGCTCAGGAGACGGTCCGCCATGTAGTGCCTGCAGCACGAACAGCCCAGGCCGAGCCTCAGTGCTGGGGCTCGGCATGGCCCCCACGCTCTGGGACTCCAGCCTGCCGGGAACCCGGCCTCCCAGCCCCAAAGGCTGGCCCTGCCCGTCATCCTGCGTCCCCCCACCTCCCACTCCCTTGGTCCACACTCACTGGTAGTAATGCTCGAAAGTGGTGGCTATCTCCAGGCCAGAGAAGATCAGGACGGTTTCCAGGCATCGCTGCAGTTGGGCCAGCATCTCCATCCCCCGGGCCCCACCGATCCGGCTGCCCTGGATCCGCTGGTCGATGTGCCGTGCAAACTGCTCGCTTACCTGGGCAGTGGGGAGAGCACAGGAAAACTATGAAGGAGAGAACGGAGGAGGTGAGTGGGAACAGGAGGAGGGTCTGAGGAAGGAGTTATGAATGGCCAGCAGGTTCATCAACTGGTCAGCGATTTTATAAAACTCTTATAAAATCATTAACAACTGCGTACATTAACAATACTAAAATGATGAAATCTGTTTTTTGTTTGTTTTTTAAAGAAGATGTTGGGGGTAGGAGTTTATTAATTAATTAATTTATTTTTGCTGTGTTGGGTCTTCATTTCTGTGCGAGGGTTTTCTCTAGTTGTGGCAAGTGGGGGCCACTCTTCATCGTGGTGTGCGGACCTCTCACTATCGTGGCCTCTCTTGTTGCGGAGCACAGGCTCCAGACACGCAGGCTCAATAGTTGTGGCTCACGAGCCTAGTTGCTTTGTGGCATGTGGGATCCTCCTAGACCAGGGCTCGAACCCGTGTCCCCTGCATTAGCTGGCAGATTATTAACCACTGCACCACCAGGGAAGCCCTGAAAACTGTTTTTTTTTCACATTTAGCATGTCTAAAATCAAACTAACAATAGTAACTCAATGCAAGAAGACACAAGCACACCTCAGAGATATGGCGGGTTTGCCACTGCAATAAAGCAAGTCACGTAAATTTTCTGGTTTCCCAGCGCATACAAAAGGATGTTTACATTAGACCATAGTGTATTAAGTGTGCAATAGCATTATGCCTAAGAAACAGTGTACATACCTTAATTAAACAATACTTTATTGCTAAGAAATGCTGACCATCACCTGACAACACAGGGTTGCCACAAACCTTCAATTTGCCAAAAAATGCATTATTTGCAAAGCACAATAAAGCGAAGAGCAATAAAAGGAGGTATTCCTGTAAGTTACGTGCACAAAGATGGTCACACCACGTTGTTACAGCCATGCTTCTGGCTCCCACTTCGCTGTTCTCTGCTTACCAGGCACTCTGCTTAACTGTGCATCTTCTCTAGGAGACTGTAAACTTTGAGGGAAGGGATTTCGTCTATCTACAGCTCTTATCTCAGTGCCTGACACATTTTAAGTGCCTATTAAATATTTGTGGAATGACAGGAATGGTGGAGTAAATTATAGTATCGATACATCTATTGGATGGAATTTATACCAAAATTTGAAGACAAACAGCAACACTGAAAATGGCTTTTCATGTAAGGGTCAAAAGAAAACAGGATAAAGCATTTTAGCTACTTGTGAGTAAACTATGTGAAATCAAGCACACAAGTAGAAGAAAGTATGCCGAGATGTATTAGGATGGTACAAAGCGGGTCATTTCTTTCTTTTATCTTCCTTTTTTTTTTGCGGGTGTGGGGAGTGGGGGCTGTGGGCACAGCTTATGGGAACTTAGTTCCCCGACCAGGGATGGAACCTGGGCCCACAGCAGTGAAAGCGCAGAGTCCTAACCACTGGACCACCAGGGTATTCCTGTTTTTTTGAATTTTTGATAACATGGTTCTATATTAGTATTGTACATGCTCCTTGTTGAGTGGGAATGGAAAGGTGGGCCATTCTGAGGAGGGGAAGGGAGAGTTTAGGGGGAGAGGCCCCAGAGGAGGGGAGGATGGGAGGCTTACGTGGGCAGCTCTGAGGAAAGGGAGCTTCAGCAGGGCACCAGCACAGCCGTTCTGCAGCGCCAGCAAGAAGGCTGCCCGTGGCCCAAAGAGCTCGGAGCTTGACTTCTGCAGATTACTAAAGTGTTCGCAGTAGCGGGGCACAAAGTCATCATCCCGCCAGTGTGAGGTCAGAAAACTGTTGACCTGGAGGGTGCGAAGGGGCGGCAGTGTGAAGGGCAACCCAACAAACCAACGGCACAGTTCCGCCCTCCCTCCCCGCCC
>NW_006785876.1:4512608-4528336 GCF_000442215.2 Lipotes vexillifer
GCTCCTCCACCACTGCCCGCCAGCAGCGGGTCAGGTTTCTCATGATGCTGCCAGGAAGCCCCCGGGTGGCCAGGGAGCTCCAGTCATGGCTTCTGTTTCTGCCTTCTGTGGAGACAGGGGAAAGGGCAGAGGCAAGGCGGTGGCAGCCCTCAGCTCCTGGGTCCCCATTCGAGGGTGAGCCTGGGGTTCTTTCCTGACATTCTGCCACCCAAAATGATGCTCCCAAGTGGGGGGTGACACAAACCAGAAGATGAACAGGTTGAGCAAGCAGGGGGTGGGGTGAGGAGGGACAGACATCTGTAGTATGTGAGCTGGGGGAGGGAAGGCCCCCAACTGAGCTCCCGCCTGAGCCCCCAGCACTCACTGGGCCGAGGAGCAGCCACCACTGGAGGGGCTGCCTCGCAGGGCTCCACATGCACCAGCAGGTGGGTGAGGCGGCGCACCCGTGAGGAGAAAGCTGCTGCGCGGCTCTGCGGGTTGTGGGCAGCCTCCCGACACTCCAGGTACTGGTCCAGCAACCAGCCCAGGGGGCTGACACCATCCTCATCTGGAGGCGGGGGAAAAACAAGCCAAGGCAGGGCATGTCTCCAGGGCAGTGGGGAAGCTGGACTGGACAGGAGTGCCAAGAAAGAGCAGCAGGACAGAGCGATATGGCAAGGGAGGCAGCAAGGTCCCTCCTGACCATGTGGTGTCAGCTGGCAGCCAGGAGACATGGGAAAGGAGGCAGCCCCTGGGCTGTGAAAAGGGGGCTTGGGGGTACTGAATGAACGCAGGTATCCATAGGGCCAAGAGCCGAACCCAGGTGGCTCTAGGCCAGAGCAAGAGGGGCTGATGAGCAGGGCCGAGCAACGGGATAGTAAAGGGGCCAGGGGCAGGAACAGTTACCGGGGGAGGTGATGTTCTGCACCAGGGGGCTGACCAGGGCCTCCCAGCAGGTCTTGCCCAGTGCTCGGGCAGCTTCACTGTCCGGGAGGAAGCGATCGGCAAAATTCTGCTCCTGACGTAGAGCCCCGTTGAGTCTGGGGAGAAGAGTGGGGAGGAAGGTGCTGGGGGCTGGAGGCCTAAGTGACTCCTGTGTCCACCAGCCTAAGATCGCCAGCTACCGCTCTCACGCACACAGGTACGCACGCACTCACACACACCTAGAGCTCAGGTGCAGCAGGCTCCTGCGGTCCTCCGCGATGTCCTGGCTCCAAGCCTGCGCCCTGACCATGTAGAAGAGGCGTGTGTGGCGACACAGCTGCTCCCGGAACACCGGCCAGAACGTGGGCTTGGGGCCCAGGACCTCTAATCCCCGAATGCGCGTGTCGATGCCACCCTGCAATGTGCAAAGGCCCATTTCCGCGGACCCCATACCCTCCTCAGGAGGGGCTGGAGAGGTAGCCCAAGATCTGCAACGGTTACAGGCCGCAGAGCCTCCTGCCACGGCTGCCCCCCTCCCCCGGCCCCACCTGCTGGCAGCGCTTTATGCGGATCTGGATGACAGGCCAGAAACGGTTCAGGTTCTCCAGGAGGACCACCCGGCTGGCAGAGGGCATCACGTTCACCTGGTGGGGCAGGGGAGAAGAGGTAGACAGAGAGCTGTCATGGCAGGCAGAGAGCGCTGTCACGCGTGTGGATGGGAGTGCTGAAAGAACCCTAGTCTGCTCCTGTTGCCTGCTGTGTCCCTCCCTCCCCCAGCCCTGGGGTGTGCGGGGTCCTGACCAATGCCACCCTCACTGTTCAGGGCCTGATGCTGCCACACGGGCACAGGGATGGCCTTCATCTATGGGGCTCAAAGCAGGGAGGAATATAGGCATTTAGGGGTCTGGGCAGGAGGGTGGATCCCTTGAGGGGTGGCCTAATGGCACAGGGGTCCCTACCGAGTTGAGTTCCGTGTTAAGGGAGGTGGCGCTGTCGCCCCCGAACACCACCACCCTGGCCGGCATGTAGCTTGAGTCTTCGCCAGCCACCAGCAGAGCCAGCTGCCTGGGAGCGGGGCAGAGGGACCAATCGGAACCGGATCCAGTCGTGTTCTCACAGACACAGCCGAGGGGACTCTGGTCACCTTCAGGGGGGTGTGGGTGCTTCCCCAAGACAAACAGCAGGGAAGTCACGGGACAGCGTGGGTGTGTGTCTAGGCACAGGCGTGGAGCACGTTACCTGACGAGGACACCCTGTTGCATGTGTAGGGTGATGTAGTGGGAGCCGGTGCTGCCGCTGGACTCCCAGTAGGTCTTGGGGTTGCGGTCCGTCAGCTTGCTGGCCCGGTGCGGGTTGGAGGACACCTCCACCTTCTCCCAGCACTTGTCCTCCTTCACCTCCACGCTGGAGCCTGCGGGCAGGTGGGAAGGGGTGGCGGTCATAGCCCTGGCAGGTGTGGAGGGAAAACACACGGAGGTGTGGGGACGCGGGGTGACGGGGGGACAGGCACGAACCCTGGCACAGGTATCTGAGGAACACATCAAAGAAGGGGATGTTGATGGGGCGGTGCGTTCGTCTGTGGTCTTCGATCTGGCCCAGCACCATCTGCAGCCCAGACATCGGAGAGAAGGGGTGCGGGGAGGGGGCAGGAACATGGAAACACACGTGGAGGAAAAACCCCAGCAGCAGCGGGACTAACTCCGTAACACTGGCAGAGCAGGACCAGCTGGGAAAGCGGGGCCAGGAACAAACGCCCCCAGATTCACTAGATTCACCTGCCTTCCAACTTCAGGAACACAGCCCCTTCCCGTGCCACTGCTTGGGTTTCATACTCTTACCCAGCTGTGAACCCAAAGGCTTCCCCCTGCCCTTCCTCCTGACCTGGATACAGCCTCCCAGGATGTTGGTGGTGAGTTTCCGGTAGAGGTGTGCATGCTTCTCACACTTGAACACCATGTCCCGCAGCTCCTGAGCCAGCTCCAGCTTTCCCAGGTGCTTTTCCAGGGCTTTGGAGATGGCATCTCGGGCTCCCAGCTGATTCAGCACCACGGCATAGTCCCTGCTCACCGAGGCCAGGTGGTGCAGGAAGAGGATCAGCTCCTGGAGCACCTGGGAAGGAGGCAGGAGGAGGTGAATAAAGGGGACAGACCACAAGCGTCTTCAGTAGTGCTGACTACACACCTACTGTGTGCTGGGTGCCAGGGCTACTGCAGTTCACAGAGTGAGGAAGTAAAAAGACAAGGATGAGGAGACATGAGGGCTCGGTGGAATTAGAGAACCAAACAAACTGCAATGGAAAAGCCAAGCCCCCTGGACCCTGGGGTTCTTGCAAATTGCAATGGAAAATGGTTCTTGCAAATGGTTCTTGCAAATTGCAATGGAAAAGCCAAGCCCCCTGGACCCTGGGGTTCATTGCAAACTGCAATGGAAAAGCCATGACCCCCTGGACCCTGGGGTTCTTGACTACTGATTACGCTGGCAATAGGTGCAGGGGGCATCCCCAGTTGTCTCTTTTCAGGCCCAGCTGTCCCAAGAACCGGCTGTGGGGCTGTGTTATGAGATGCTCAGCCCCCAAGCACAGACACCTGACAGCAAACAGGGGGCGGAGAGGGACCAGATGTATGTGTGGACACTCAGTAAGCCCACCACAGAGCTAAAATCTGGGTAGCCGCCAAAGGTGTGTGCTGCAGACACCCACTGCCTCCATGACCCTGGTTCTCTGACGGCTTCCCAAGCCTTCTGTGCCCAGGAGCACTCTGTGGCAGGGGACTCTGGGATGTGATGGTCCCCTCTGCCTCCTTCACCCCCCTTTCCTTCACAGGCCCAGCCAAACAGGAGCCACTGAGGCTCTTAATGTAGTATAGATATCATCCTTTATGTAACAAAGAATATGGCAAATAAGATCCCCCATTTGGGTTATATTTGCATAATAAAATACAGGAAAGATACATAAATTAATACAAATGGTTAACAATAAGGGGCATGTGGGTGGCATTGGGAGGACAGGGACTCAGGTGGGAGTGAGAATTTTGTTTCTACCTTGTTATATTGTTTTGATTTGTGAACTGTGTGAACATACGACCTATTTTTAAAACTACAATTCAATTTTAAAAACGAAACCCAAACCAAGAGCACAAAAGGCTCCATGGTGCCCTCTCGAGCCCCGCCCAGGGGGTCTGCTTTGCCAGAAGCTGCCTGGCATCCTCCCCCTCTCAGCATCTCCCCAGGGCAGGGCAGGGGTACCTCTCGGTCAGTGTCTGGGGACCGCAGGCAGGCCATGCAGGCGTCCATGGCCTCATGCCAGGGGAGCAGCAATGCCTCGGGAAAGTCCACCAGCCGCATCAGGATTCTGGGGAGCAGGGGGCAGTAGGAGAGAGATGTGCAGCCTGCCTCAGAGACCCCTCTGCCCAGCACCGCCCCTCACCACCCCCTCACCTCAGAACGGCCAGGTGCAGGGCCTTGTTGGCCACAGGAGTGTCAAGGCTCCGCATCAGCGTGAGGAAGGGCTGGGGCTGCCGCTGCAGTTGCAGCAGAAGTGGCTTGACCTCGCTCTCCCGTGGCCCATCTGAGCTGAGAGCTTGCTCCAGATCCAGGAAGATTTTCCCAGCCAGACCGTAACCCTCCACCAGATGCTGCAGGGGAGTGTTGGCGCACTGAGTCGGGGCTTCTTTTGCTACAGGAAAGGGGAAGTCACAAGAGTTGGCCATTGTTAGTGACGTGAAAGATGATGAAAGGAGAGACATTCATGACTCTCAACTCTTGTTTCCTCATTTCTCCTAAAAATAGTTTTAATTTTTTCCCCCTAAACGCCAGGTTTTGGGGATCTCATAGCATCTCTTAATGTTCTTTTTTTTTTTTTTAGCGGTACGCGGGCCTCTCACTGCTGTGGCCTCTCCCGTTGCGGAGCACAGGCTCCGGACGCGCAGGCTGAGCGGCCATGGCTCCGCGCACATGTGGGATCCTCCCGGACCTCTTAATGTACTTTTAAGACAGCTTCATGACAAACTTTTTATTTTGTATTCTTAAAATAGCAAAGGAGGGCTTCTCTGGTGGCGCAGTGGTTGAGAGTCCGCCTGCCGAAGCAGGGGACACGGGTTCGTGCCCCAGTCCGGGAGGATCCCACGTGCACGCGGAGCGGCTGGGCCTGTGAGCCATGGCGGCTCAGCCTGCGTGTCAGGAGCCTGTGCTCCGCAACGGGAGAGGCCACAGCAGTGAGAGGCCCGCGTAACAACAGTGAGAGCCCGGCACCCCCAAAAAAAAAAAAAAAAAAAAAAAAAGCAAAGGAGCTTCCTATCTGCAAATAGCAGAGCATTTCCCTATATCTGGAAGCATGCAATCATCTGTTTTTCTCTTCAATAGAAAAAATTCAATGTGAGGGCTTTCAAGGCTTCAAATTTCTTGCAATGTTCTAACTTGACACTCTCCTTCATACTTTGGAGGGAAGACGATGTCTGTTTCTCCATTCACTGCTTATCTCGAAATTTCAGATTCTTCCTAAAGTGCCATCTCTTCCAGAGAGGACTGCACAAAAACCAGCACAGATATCTCTCCTGGGCTAATGCCCTCCCAGAGGCCAGTGTGCAGAGCTGCTGTCTGTTTGGCACCCCACCTTCCACTCTGGCTGCATCTGCTGATTCCTGAGGCTGGGCCTGGGCTTCCAGCAGGGATGGGTAGGCCAGCTGCCCTGCCAGGGCCTCGAGCCCATATTTCCTGTAGACATGGCAGTTGAGCAGGTCCCTGAGAGCGCTGTCATCGAGTCGCTGTGGCAGAGCCAGCATCAGGTCCTGGGCCAACTCCATGGGCACGGCCAGCTCGGCCAGGATCTCATCATCCAGAATCTGTCATCGGGGAGAAGCTCTCACTGCAGGCGGCTCTGCCGGCGCAGAGGCTCCGGAGGCACTTGCCAGGGGAAAGGAGTTCTGCATACACCTTCTCCATCCCCAGTCTCCCATGGGGGCTCCTCCCACACAGCTCACCAACATCTCCGAACATCCTAGACCCCTCCCCTGCAGCCCTTATGCTATCACCCTCCACTTCCCATCCCGAGCTTTCCAAATGCTCTGTCACAGTCCAGCCCTCCAACCTCTGTGTGTCTCTGGGCGGCTCTACCTCCCCATCCAGGTTCTCCTGGAGAATCTGGAGAACCTCCTGATGGTCAGGTCCATCCAGCTTCTTGATGAAGAAGAGGAGCTCCCACCACTCGGCCTGGCTCAGGTGTTCGCTCTCCTCAGCGTCCTCATCCTCAGGCAGCACGCAGGGCACGGCGTAGAGCTCTGCCATGGGCTTCCACCGCCAGGAGGGCAGGGCTGTGGAAATGACAGGGGCACAGGGACGTCACTGCCCGCCCAGCCAGACCGCCACTCCTCTGCACAGAGCTGATCCCCGCTTCCCCTCTGGGCTCACCTACACCCACAGCTCCACTGACCGCTGCCCCCTGGTACTCATCAGCCTCACCCACGTCTTCGATGTCTTCTTTAAAGCCCAGAATCTCCAGCATGTGCCAGTGTACCCAATAGGTGCGGCCTGTTGACTCCCACAACACCTGGGGGATGTGGGAAAAAAGAGAGGGAAGGGGAAGAGAGCTCACCTAATGACCGGCTGTGGCCCGATGATGAGGACACACAGCCCTCACAGCCCTCAGGGTGATCACCTGGCCAGGTTTGGAAACACCTCTAAAGAGCAAAACCTGTGGTATATGGAGAACACATACACGCACACAAAGGATGCCTTCCCCAAACGGGAACAGGCTCTCTCCCCTCACCTATCCTTCCTTGGTGGCTTATGCCCCATGCTTCCTCCTGGCCTTAACCACACTGTCTTCCTGAACTTGACCTTTGGGATGGTCTTGCTGTATCAGTCTTCTTCCTGGGAGTGAGTCCTCCTGACCTCAGAGTCTCCTAAAGGCAGATTTTCTCAGCCCTCCAAACGGCTCCCCTCTCAATTGCTGACCCCCTTTTACCATACCCAGCTTACTGAGGGTTTTCGCTTTGAGTGGGCTGCCAAAGGCCCCAGCTTGAAGCCCCAGCTATGCCCCACCCAAGACAGACCCCGAACGGTGGCCCGCCACCGCGCTCTTGCTCACCTGCACAGGGGGCACGCCATTGTTGCTCTGCCGGAACTCGCCCTCGTCCCCGGCACTGATCTCCTCGTAATCGTCCAGCATCCGCACTCGCATGCCCGGCTGCAGCGTGTCCCGCACGTACAAGGCATAGGTATTGCCACTTGCGAACTCAGAGCGAGGGCGAAACCGCCTTGACCTCCTAAGGGAGGGCAGGGCCTGGGAGGGTGGGTGCCCTGGGCCTACATCTGCCAGCTGGGGCTGGAAGATGGAACAGGAGGGCCGTGCTGAGGGCCCCTGTCTGCTCGAGGCCCAGTCCCAGCGCATGGCCTGTACCAGCTCCGAGATCAGGGTGCCCATGGCCATGCTGAACTCCAGCTCCAGCCGACCCCTCTCCCCACTCAACTCCTCGGGAGTGGAGCTCTGGGCTCCTGGTTCCACAGCACTGTCATTCAACTGATCCAGGAGGGAGGTGACGTGCAAATAGCGCTTCACCAGGGAGAAGAGCAGCCTTCCTGGGACCTGTAGGACACAATCTTTGGCCTATGTCCCCCTTGCTCCAGCTTTAGTGCCTCTCTCCACACTGTCTTCTGTGGACAGGTGCAAAGGCCTGATCCCTAGATTTTGTCCACAGCTCCCTCCCAACACTCCGCACAGAATACCTGTGGCAGCTGAATGCCCTCGAAAGACATGGGATGTTCAGTGAGCGTGGCCTGTGCAAACAGTGCCAGCAGAGCACAGCGGCTGTCAAAATCCAGGTGTTTCTCAATGGCCTCCTGCTGGCTCAGTGACAGAAGGATCTGGGTCCGGGTCCCTGTAACCCACACCCCAGTCAGTAACAGCTCCCTAACCTTGCCCTTCCCAGGCATCTCTCTTAGACGCTCTACTCTCTCACTCCTTCTGCTGCCACACACTAAGAATGACATGATTTGCTGATTTGCTTCAAAAGCCAAAACTCACCATCGTATCCCATCCTATTACTGTCTCATATGCAATAGTCTAATAGTCTAAACTCTTCCTCTGCACAGAAAGACAGTTAATAGGAAGTTCTTGAGGATTCAGTCTCCTGTTTCTGCCGAGATGCCCACACTCACCTTCCCACCTCCATTTCTTCCAATCCTAAGACAAGGGCAACAGAATCATTTATGTACTGATGAGATCAGAGGCTTCTGTCACAGGGACCTGTGAGACGCTAAGCTGACCCAGTCCCTCTCCTACTCCCCTTTCCTCCCCACACTGCCCCTCACCAGCATCATGGGAAGCCAGGGCTTGTATCATCCGTCCTGCGCTCCAGCGAATTTGGTAATCGGGACTACTGAGCATGTGCATGAGCAAGTCCAGGACCCTTGGGTCTTTGAAGACCCCCGTGAGGGGCTCAATGCTGGCGTAGGCGCTGAGCACATGAACAGTGTGAAGCAGAGGGGCGGGAGGAATGGTGCCCTCACATTCCTCCAGCTGCCGAAGGGCCCTCTGAATCAGAGACTTCACATCGGTTTCCATCTCCCCCAGCACAGATTTGTCCAGGGCTCCAGCCTCCCCTGCTGTCTCCTGGGAGGGCCCGATGACCTGGCCATCTTCGCCTAGCATCTTGTGGCAGTTGGCATAGATCTCGTCATTGGACATCCATAGCAGGATGTGCTCAGCCTTGCAGTCCACTTGGTTAGAACCCCCTTCCCCGTCATCCCCACGCCGGAGGATGAGCCAGCGGATCTGGTACTCAGGATGCCCATCATGGCCCACTCGCTGGCGTATCAGCTCATCAGGATAGGCATGCAAGCCGGGCCCCAGGGGCACCCTGAATTCCCTGTAGCGGAGTTCCCCCACCATCCTGGCACCTGGCAACACAAGGAAAAGAGAATAGGCAAGCTAGAGTGAGAGGGGAGGTCAGAAAATCAAGGGTACCCAGAAGCTGGGACAGCAAATGTGGCAACAGCTGTCGGGCTGGGTGGGGTAAAGCAGGGCCCAGGAGTTGCCTGCTGCATGCTGGGTGGGGCCAGGCCTAAGCAGAGGGACACTGGGGTGTTTGTTCTGAAAGAACTCAAAATCTGGGGGCTAAAAGGAGGGTCCAAGGCCCTGCATGCAGCATGGAGCGAGTTGGTTTGGAGCAGAGGAAAGGGGACAGTGGAGGCAGGGCAGCCTTAGAATTAAAGTGAATCCCAGGGCCCTGGGACAGGCGGCAGCAGACCTGAGAAGGGGGTATGCGAAGCCCAGAGGGGTGTGTGTGTTTTGGGGAGTTGGGGATCGAGACCCCGAGTGAGTATGGGAAGGGGTGCTAGCTCCAGTGATTGAAGCATCGGAGAGTGAGTCTGCAGGGGCAAAAGACCCAGAGACCTGGTGGTGGAGTGAGGGCGCAGGGCGCGACGGGCTGGGAGAAGGGGCTGGTAGGCTGGAGGCGCCCAAGATTGGAGGCGCTTAAGCAGCAAGGCCAGTGGGGGCGACGTGAGGCCCCGAACAGGGTGCACAGGACACCCGATGGGTGAGGGGCGCGAGGCTTGTAGGACCGGGGTCGAAGACAGGAGAAGCCAGGGGCGCGCGGCAAGGTGCGGGGGACGGGGCTAGGCCAGATAAACAAGAATCCCGAGGCGCGGCGGAATCGGGGGCGCGAGGCCCGGTGGGCGAGTGGGCGGAGGAAAACCCGGGCTCGGGGCGGGGGGCCGCGACGGGGCTGTGGCCACCTCAGAAGTCGATGGGGGTCCCGGCGTGAGGCCTGTCCTTCGCCGAGCTAAGAACGCGGCGCAGACTATGGCGGCGGCGCTGGCGGAGATTTGGGCCCCGCCTGGGCCCCCCGAAGGGGTCGAGGCGGAGAGGCGGGAGGGGGCGTGTTTCCGCAGGACAGGCGGCCGCAGGGGGCGTGCCGCGCGGGATCGAACGCCTTGGGGGCGTGGCGCTGTCAGCTCCGGGCCTGCGCGCAGGTCTGCGGCCTCCGGGGCCTGGCAGGGCGGGGCCTGTTCCCAACCAGCGGCGCCGCCCGCCTAGCTCAGGGGGCCCGTCGCCCGCCCGCCACGAGCCGCCGCTCATTTCCGCCAGGCCCAGCGGAAAGCTAGGGGCCCTGGGAGAGCGCAGGGGCGGAGCCGCCGGTGCCACCTCGGCGACGCGCGGCACCTCCTCCTCCGCCCTTTCCGTCCCCCTCCTCCTGGCACCGGAAGCACCTTCCCCGCTTCCCAAAGTCAGAATTGGAAAAGACTTTGGAGGTCATTTATTACCCCCTCCTCCATTACATATAAAGGCACGGAGCAAGGTGGGGCGGGAGCACTGGAAATGAGAGGGGAACGGCCCGTTTTTGCCCCATACTTTTCTTTCCTTTCTCCTTCTGCCAACGGTAGTTTGCTTCTGTCCCCGCGGCCCACCCCCTCCATCCAGTATGTACCTCCTCCCTCCCAAAAAACCCAGAAACAGGTAAAAATGGGGGCCATTTTATTAGAGTCCAGGAATATCATCTTTGGGCAGCAGCTGAGGGCAGCTTCACGTAACTCTTCATGGGGGGCAGTGGCCGGATCTTTCGGCCAGCCCAGCCCCCCTTGCGGTGCCATCGCCCACTGTTGGGCCTCTTTCCCAGCCAGCGGTTCCGCCCGGCTTTGCCGATGACCCGTTTGTTATGATCAACGTTGGATACTCGGCCCACTGTTGCTATGCACGTTTCCAGCACCTGACAGAAAAAGCAGATGGAGGGGAATGCACCATGGGGGGAAAGAGCCTGACATTGTTGAGGGCATGGACTCTTGGGAGACTTCTTACACTCAAGGAGAGAAGGGAGAGGAGAGGGGGAAAACACAACATAATTGAACCTGAGTGCAGGTCCTACAGTAGTTGAAAACAGAAGGCACTGTTCCCTACTCCATCATGGTGCCAGCCTGACAAGGCACGCCTAGTCACATGGCAGAAAAGGACAGACCCAGCTCGAGGCAGTTCTCAACATAAAACACCTGGGAGCTATCCTGGACAGGTTAGGTACATTCCAAAAACTCGTCCCTCGCTGATCCCTCCCACCTGCACCCCACACACACCTGCATCTGCCTCTTAGAGGGCAGCTGGATGATGGCTGTCCCATTCACCTTCCGTAGCAGCACACCACAGGTCCCTGGGAAAGGGAGAAACAGCTTTGCAACCCTCCATAGAGCAGGAGGTGGGGGGCAGATTTCCAAGGGGCCACACCCCACACATTTTGAGGAGGAGAAACACTGAAGCAGGATGCATGTAAGGTTTTAGGTCAAAACACAAGCACCTCTTCAGCCTTGTTTTTCCTTCTTTTTCTCTGCCATTGGACCAGATGTGGGCCCATGGGTTCAGAGAGTTGCAACCTCAGGTACCCCTTGGCCTTCCAAACTGTACGATCCCAAGCAGCTCCTTTCTTCATACCTGCGGCTCGGATATACTGGGCCCCCCGGCCTGGCTCACTCTCCACATTGTTGATGAGGGTCCCCACTGGCAAGGCCCCAAGAGGGTGTGCATCCCCTTCCCGAGCAGCAACTAAAAGACAGAATTTCATGAGCACCAGAACCCTTGGAGCTTCCCAGGCCACACACATCTGGCGGCCATCTCTCACCTGCCATTCGGCCTATATGGTCAGAGTTCAGGATTGTATCTCCAGCTTGCATGTTTTCTGTGGCAATGATCCAGCGTTTCCGGTTGCCCCCAGCAACCAGAGCTATGTCTGCTGACCTGTTCAGAGTGAGGCACAGGTAAGCAGACCATCTAGGCAGCCTCACATCTCCTGAAAAGCCACAGAGCAGTCATTCAGCCATACCACCACCTCACATCCCAAACTTGCCTACAGGGATCATAGCGGACAGTGATGACCTTCTCCTCAAAGGGTCCTGGCTTGGATTGCTGCTCAGGCCGGAACCGCAGAAAGTCAATCATTCGATAACGTTGCTTGTGGCCCCCACCAATACCGTGAACTTGGATTCGGCCTGTGGTCAGGACAGTGCAGGGACATGACCCCGGTCAGACGAGTCAGTTCCCAGCATTGGGAACAGACCCATCCTAGGCAGAGAGCAGCACTCCCCAACATTATGACACAAGCAGAAAATGATAAAAATTTGCACAGCACAATGGGGTCAGGGTGAACACCTACATGGAGCTTGGTAAAAACATAATTATGATACTGAAATTGTATAAAACATCCAGATAAAATTTCTACAAATTACTGAATTCAGTAAGTTTACTGAGAGCCATGTAACTCGTGTTCAATTTCAACTATTGTCAATTTTTGAAGGGTGTGAAGAGAAATGTCATATAACTTCCTGAGTATGTCCAGTTTTCTTCAACTACCTACATTATCTTTATAAGCACAGACCACTTGTTTGTTGCTTTGTATTCTACTCTCTCACTCTTACACACATACTACATGCAGAAGGAGTCCAATAAATGCTTTTTAATTACATTCCTCTGCCTGTATCAAAATACAGGCCTAGGATCCTACCATGTTTTTGCCCTTTACTGCTGAAATCTTCTTGTCCTTGCTCCCACCTGTGTGGTTTCGGCCCCCAGACTTCCTCATCTTCACTGGCATAACGGTATACTTGGTACGACTCTTCCAGGACACAAACTTAGCACTAAGGGCCACAGAGGTAAGGACTGGGCGGCAGGGAAGCAACATCGAGGGAGAGGGCAGCGGAAGGAGGACATTGTTTGTCACCTAGAGATAAACAGAAATCTCTTTCACTTGAAAGCTAATTGAAGGAAAAGCTTCAGAGAACCAAGGGAGAGGGCACAAAGTTTAGCTTGTAGCCTCCTTCCCCCTGGAAGTCCCAGACCAGCTATCCAAAAACTCCACCCATCACAGCTTGCACAAATACCAGTTCGGAATGTTCATCTAGGTGTATGTGTGTTGATTACCTCTCCTCATCTGATCCTCTCACCTCTCAAGTATTTCTTCAATGGAATGTTCTCCCCTTGGTGCATCTTCTTCCAAATTTGGCTCAAAACTCTTCTTCTCCAAGAAACTTTTCCTTCCCTAAACAACTCCCTTCTCCAGGGCTGGTAACTTCCATACACCCATGTACCACCATTGGCATCAATGCCTTTTGCCCATTTTGCTGCATGTTTCTGAGAGTTTTTCAGATATGAATAGAGGGGAGAGATCATTTATGTCTTGTTCCCTGCTGAATTCCCAGCACTTCACAAAGTAGGCTGGTTTGGTTTTGAATTTTAAGTATGCATCTGCCAAACTCTACCATAAGTCTGAAAGGTCCAGGGGAGGTAAGACTTAACTTCTCTTTTCTGTAACTCACCAGTCACCCACTAGGAACCTTGAGATATCTTCATGTTAGGCTCCTATTCTTGGTATCTTGCCCTGAATTCTCTAATCTCAGTAGTAACTCATCCTTAATGGTTATAATAATGGTTAAGAGCCTAGGCTTTGAAGCCAGATTACCTAGCTCCAATGGTTGGTGTATGACCTTCGACTACTTATGTTTTCTCATATGTAAAATGGGAATATAATAAATAATTTATAAAGTGATTGAAAGGAATTCATTTATTTAAAACGTCTATTACTTATGCTTGGCTTATGAGAGACAATAAATGTTAGTTATTATTGAAACCTGTACATTTGTCTGTAAAGCACTTTCACCTCCAGTATCTTGTGTGAGGAATCCAGGGACCCTGTGAGATAGCAACACAGAGGAGAAAACTGAGGCTGAGAGTGACTTATCCAAGGTCACAGGCCGGCGTGACTCCTAACCAGACTCGCACCCCCCACCTCGCTTCTCCTGGAGCCCCCTCTCCGGCTGCCCGAACGGAAACAGCCACATTCCCGGGTAAGGTGGATTACCTGCGCGGCCAGGAGCAGGCTTGGGCCGGGGACGGCGGCAATCCGGGGCGTCAGGCTCAGACAGCCAAGAGCGCGGGTCAGTGCCCGCAGGGCCATGAGCTGGGCCAGGCTCGGCTGGGCTCAGCACGCCACCATTACCTTTAGCCAGGCCGCCTGGTACTACTGGATGACTCTAACAGGTCCCCGTTCTGTCGCTCCTTAATGACGTAAAAAGAGGCGGTCAGAGAACCCGAGACAAAGCTGGACACACACCTCTTACGCTCCCTGCTCGCTGTAGAGCCAATCCCCGGGTGGCTCTTAGGTCGCGTGACTGTGGAACAGGCCCCGCCCCTTAGAGCCGTCAAAACAATTGCCTCGAGCGGCAGCCATGATGGATTTAAAGGCGCAGTACCGGCAAGAGCGGCAGCCAGACCCACGGACTGCGGGTGAGTCTTTGAGGGTACCTCTGGGGCTGAGAGTTGAAGTCCCGCTACCTCGTGCCTGCACTCCCAGACAAATGAACAAATGAGCCCCTCCGACCGAACTTACACAACTCCAGTCAGCCTTAAAAACTCCGCCCCGCCCCCGCGATTCTTCCCGCCCCTCGGCGTCCAGACAGAGGGACAGACGGCCTGCCCCGCCCCCTGCGCTACAGACTGACTCAGTGACCTCGGGATTGACAGTCCCGGGTCCTCGTCCGTGACGCGGACCTCGGCCGTCCATCACCACCTCCCGTCACTCCTGCCCATCTCACTCTATCCCCACCCTGGGCCTCAGGGCAGGTCGACAGCCTGGGACACTTCTCCACCGCATTCCCAGGCCCGGGAGACCAGCTCCCAGCGCCGCGTTTCCCTGTGATCCCGCAGCCGCTCAGCAGACTTGCCGTTCTTCCCTGCATCATCGGGCGTCTGGGAGGTACCCTAAGGTGACTCCTCTCAGAGCCTGTTAGTATGTGATCATGATAGACACAAAACCATAGAAATGACTGGGCTAGGAGTGACCAGGTCTTCCTCCTCACCCTTTCCCAGACACGCCCCTTGCCGCAGGTCTCAGATCAAATCTCACTCCCTTCTTGGGAGAAAATAGCTCCCCAGGCTTGGGGTGGGAGGTTGGCTTGGGGAAGGAGGAGGGACATTGGTAGTCTTTGAAGACCTGTAGGCAGGGGAGGGAGGGCGTTTGTCCTGGGTGGGGCTCCATGCCAGGTCCTCTGGGTGGCTGTGAAGTGGTGAGAGAAGGGGTGGGAACTCTGGGCTTCTGGACTTTGGGCAGGGCAGATCCTTCTGAGTTCCTGGCTGTTTGAACAGAGTTTCCTCTGAGCTCCTGCCTGAACACCACAACCAAGGGCTATATACAGGTAAGAAAACTTCAAAGATGAGAAACAAGGCCCTTTTGAGGAAGTAGGAAGACAGCCTGAGACCTGGGGTTTCAGGCTAGTGGGGAAGGAGGCAGAGCTGACCAGGTTTGGAGATGCTGGGCTTAGCCCTGTGGGTGATGCAACCTGAAGGCTTTGAGCCTCTAGGCCCCTCTCATCTGGGTCTTGTGATGAAGGCTCCTCTCTTTTTCTTATCCCTCTCTTTCTTGGTTTAACTTTGAAAACTATCCCTTCCCCTTTTTTGAAAACTCTGCACTATTTTCTGCATACCTCTGGTCTGCTTTAACTCCATTCCCTTTGCAGCTCTCTCAGACACCCTCTGTGTTCCCTATAGTGCTGTCTCTCCCCTCTCTTGATTCCTTTTCCTAACCCAAGCTCTCTCTCCAGCTCCTTTTCTATTGTGTCCTTTAGTTCTAAATCCCTCTGCTACTTCTCAGCACCTTTGTTCTTTCTACAGTTTTTCGTTCAAGTCAATTTGTCTCCCTCTCTCTTTCCCACGACCTTAGCTTTGTGTCTAGTGTCATCACAGGCTGCCTCCCCACTGGTCACTCTCTCTCTCCAGTTAAACCACAGGGTCCCCCCCTACTGGTTCTCGTCCCTTCATTTGGATCCCTCCCGCCCAAGGCGCTCAGCCACTCTTT
>NW_006785876.1:4528354-4537224 GCF_000442215.2 Lipotes vexillifer
CTCTTTCCAATCTTTACTCCGCCTGAGCTCTGTTGTTTCTCTGTAGCCCAGGCAAGGTCCTCCAGCCAGGATGTCGGGCCTGGTACTGGGACAGCGGGATGAGCCTGCGGGGCACCGGCTCAGCCAGGAGGAGATCCTGGGGAGCACTCATCTGGTGAGCCAAGGGCTGGAGGCCCTCCACAGTGAACACCAGGCTGTGCTGCAAAGCCTCTCCCAAACCATCGAGTGTCTGCAGCAGGGAGGCCATGAAGAAGGGCTGGTGCATGAGAAGGCCCGGCAGCTGCGCCGTTCCATGGAAAACATCGAGCTGGGGCTGAGTGAGGCCCAGGTGAGGGGGACGAGGTGGTGCCAAGTGGCCCAGGGTAGATGGAGGAGCAGTTGTCTCAGTAGGGCTTTGAGGTCACTTGGGATCCCCTTGTCCTAATAATTGCTTGCATTCATTCACCCAGTAAATATGTATTAAGCTTCTACCATGTGCTAGGCACTACTCTCCTGGACACTAGAGACACATCACTGAACAAGAACAGCCATAACCTTTGCCATCTTGGAGCTTACATTCTAGCTGGGGGAGGCAGACAATACACGAATAAATAAGTGATTCAGTATGCCTCAATGATAACTGTTAAGGATAAAAGGATAAAAATAAAGCAAGGAAGGGGACTGGGGCGTATGGGGAGAGGATACAGTTTGAGGTAGGGTGGTCGATAAAAGCCTCATTGAAAAGGCGCCATTTGAGCAAAAATTTGAAGATGAGGGAATGAGTCATACAGTAAAACGGGGGAAGAGCATCCTAAACAGCGTGGATGGCAAGTGCAAAGGCCTCGACCTGGAGCCTTCCCGATGAGTTCACTGAGAGGCCATTGTGGCTGCAGGACAGTGAACGAGGGCAAGCAAAATAGAAAATGAAGTTGGAGAGGTGGTGGAGGCAGGGGACAGATCCTGTGGAGCCGTAGGCCATTGTAAGGACTTGGTTTCCACTTTGAGTGAGACGGAAGCTATTGGAATGTTTTGAGTGGAGGAGTGATGTGGTTTAACATTTTAAAAGGATCATTTGGCTGCAGGGTTGAGACCAGACTCTAGGGGAACAAGGGCAGAAACAGGGAGGCCAGTGAGGAGGCAATTCTCATAATCCAGGTGGGACTTGATGGTGGCTTGGCCCAGGGCGGTAGCTCTGGAGGCGGTGAGAAGTTGGATTCAGGGTATGTTTTGAAGGTAGAGTCATCACTACCCACCCCTTCCTCCTGGCCTGGTGCCTGCCAGGCTTGCCGGCTTCTCTCCCGCCTACCCCTCAACCCTCCTATCCAGAGCCCGGCGCTCACAGGATTACCCACCTAGGTGATGCTGGCTTTGGCCAACCACCTGAGCACAGTGGAGTCGGAGAAACAGAAGCTGCGGGCTCAGGTCCGGCGGCTGTGCCAGGAGAACCAGTGGCTCCGGGACGAGCTGGCAGGCACCCAGCAGCGGCTGCAGCGCAGCGAACAGGCCGTGGCTCAGCTGGAGGAGGAAAAGAAGCACCTAGAATTCCTGGGACAGCTGCGTCAGTATGACGAGGATGGGCACACCGCGGTAAGCATGTGCAGGCGAGGCTGGCTGCGGGGCGGACAGCTGGGAGTCACCGCAAACGTGGGGGCAATTGCTCCATCATCCATAAGGGCCAGCAGCCCTGCCCAGCCTGCCCCCACCTGACAGAATTCAGGTCCTGACACCAACTCCAGATGACAGCAAGGGAGAAACAAGCGTCACTCATTCAGTCAACATTTGATCAAATGACTACTATATGTAAGGCGCAGTGCACTCTGTTGGGGATGCAAAGTAAACAAGGCAGAGTTCCTGCTCTGACAATAGGTTTTTTTGGTGGGGACAGATAGGCATTTGGACAATTCCAATTCAGAATCCTGAGCTCTGCAATTAGGGAAAGCACAGCCCAGTTGAGCAAGTCCTAAAATTTGCTCTCAAAATGTGTGGAATTTAACCCTCACTCAACAGGCATTTATATATCTCTGTGCCTTAGGCAATGCAAGAAGATGTGTGGCAGGTAGATGTAAGGAACTACAAAAGAGAGTTTCTGCCTTCTTGAGCTTATAGTGTAGCTGTAGGAACAAGGCTTACATGTGAGAACACGTATGTGACAACACAAACAGCAAGTGCCCAGTGCTGGAGGAGTGGTTCAGTCAGTGTGGGAGGGATCCCAAGCAGATAGGTTTCTGGGGGCTGGAATGGTCTGAAAGATTCACACAGGAGGCGGGGAACAGGGATGGGCAAGATTTAGGTTGGATTTTTAAAATTTGATTTTATTTATTTTTTTATTTGGTTTAGGAATTGGGATGGATTTTGGTCGTCTATGAGGGAGAGGGAGGAGCTTTCTAGACCTGGGTGTGTGTGTGTGTGTGTGTGTGTGTGTGTGTGTGTGTGTGTGTGTGTAAGATAGATTCATAGATAAGGCTCCAGGGCTGGAAAGGTGGTCTGACCCAGGGAAAGTGGGTTGATTTGTATGGGACACACTGGTGAATCTGGGCAGGAGAGTTGAAAGTGTTTGTACAAAAGGCTGCAGTGCCTGGTGGGGTGAAGCATTTTTGCCTGGTGTGAAAGGTTATTCAGTGAGGATTGGGCACTACATACAGAGTGAGTGGTGGCAGATGAAGGGTGTCAGGCTGAGCTAGACACTTTGGGTATGTGTCAATAAGATAGGACACACCCCTGCCCTCAGGAGAGGACAGACATGTAATCAGTGTAAACACACAGGGATCAACACGGGACTATAATTACAAGAGTTGAGGGGGAGAGAGGTGGAGGGTGAGGGTGCTTAGGAAGGAAGGAAACTCTCTGAATGTGAAGGAAGGGAAAGTCATGAAATTTTGGCCGAAGTATCTCTTGTTTTTTTTTGTTGTTGTTATTTTTTGTTTTTTGGGCCGTGCCGTGCGGCATGCGGCATCTTAGTTCCTGGACCAGGGATCGTACCCATGCCCCCTGCAGTGGAAGCACGGTGTCTTAAACACTGGACCGCCAGGGAAGTCCCCATCTCTCATTTTTTATGAACAAGAGAGGCCTAAGCTTGGCGGGACAGATGCTGGCCTTCCCAGGGGCAGGGACATGAACAAGGGACTAGGCCCTACCTGTCAGTGATTTTATGGTTTAGAGGGGGCTTGAAGAGGCTGCTGAGGCTATCTTGGCCCAGACATGCTGCTTCTTCCCTTCCAGGAGGAGAAGGAAGGTGATGCCTCCAAGGATTCCCTGGATGACCTCTTCCCCAATGAGGAGGAAGAGGACCCTGGCAATGGCTGTGAGTCTGCCTCTGGAGTTGGAGGGTGAAGGGAGGGCGTCAGGAGGCTGGTCGCATTTGTGGCCTACCCTGAACACAGGATGCTCACCATCCAGGAATAGGTTTTCCACTTCCTCTGGAGATGGGCCAGGGACCAGTACTTTGATTTCCTCAGCTTCCCCCTTATTCATCAACATGTATTAAGCACTTAGCCTGTGTCAGGCACTGTGCTGGGCACCAGGGAGACGAAGATGAGCACGACACAGGTCTCGCCAGTAAGGAGCTCACAGTTGAGTGGAAGAGTGACCCTGGAGGGGAAGAGCATGAGCTCCTCAAGGGAAAGGACCAGGTCTTTCTTAACTTTGTATCCCTGGCAGCCCATGCCTCATGCTTATTGAGTAGTTTGTTGAATGAATGAATGACTGGGTGAACAAATGGGATTGTGATGGGCACAGGGCAAGGGAATGGGCAAAAGAGTAGCAGTTGAGGCAGGTCTATGCAGGGAGCCTGGTGGGGGGTAGGCACAGGCACGGAACAAGTCTTGGAGTGGGGTGGGGAGGGCAGACAGCAAAGGGAGAGGCAGAGTCATCTGAGGAAGTCTCCTGTCTTTTTCTGCGATGGTGTAGTGTCCCGTGGCCCGGGTGCCCAGCACAGTGGCTATGAGATCCCGGCAAGGTTGCGGACACTGCACAACTTGGTGATCCAGTATGCAGCCCAGGGTCGCTATGAGGTAGCTGTGCCGCTCTGCAAGCAGGCACTGGAGGACCTGGAGCGCACGTCCGGCCGCGGCCACCCCGACGTGGCCACTATGCTCAACATCCTAGCTCTGGTGTACCGGTGAGTACGGCCTCCTCCTCGCACGAATCTGCCTCCACGTTCCCGCCTTGATCTGCCTTTGGCTCTCATTCCTCCTCTCCACAGGGAACCTCTTCTCCCTCCCACCTGGGGGTTTTCTTCTATATCAGACTCTTATTCTTTCATACCTGAGCCCTTGACCTCAGAGAATACTCATCCCTCAGGTTTTTTGCTTCTCTCATCTCTCCTCCGGGGAGGGTCTCCTTCTCTCTTTCTGTGTCTTGCATCTTATGCCTTATGGCCTTCTCTGGGCATGGCAACTCTCAGTGTGTGTCAGTGAACCCCTCTCACTGCTCCCACCAGGCTTCCTGTCTCCTCATGGGGGGGCCCCAATCCCTAAATGTACCTCAGTTGTCCCAAAGGGAAGGAAGTAAGGAGATGGCTTAGGGCCGGAGTTCGGGCTAACCCCTTGCCACTTTTGTCCTCTTACAGGGACCAGAATAAGTATAAGGAAGCTGCCCTCCTGCTGAATGATGCCCTCAGCATCCGGGAGAGCACCTTGGGCCGGGACCACCCTGCTGTCAGTATTCCTTGCCCTCCTTCCCCTGTGCTCTCTCAGCTTGTTCATCTGCTTCCCTCAGCCCACTCCCTGGGGCTTCTCAGGAGGGAGGCATGAAGACTCATTTCTCCCAGGCACTGTCTGCTGATCCCAGTGGTCTCAACTCTCTGAGACCCAATGACTCCTTCTTATAATGAATATTTTCCTAAAACTTAACTCGTAGTTAATGTAACCAACCTACCCATATAATTTCCTCAAAAGTTAAATGATACCCTATTAATATAAAAGAGAAACAAGGAAGGTAATTTATAACAAAATAATATGTATAATACATTACAGTAAGATGGAAATGTAAAACAATAACAGTTGTGTCGAGTACAACAATGCTAGAAGACATAGCATAGTAGTCTGATATATAATGACTGAATAACTTTAGATTTAGAAGAAGTAAAACCAGTAAGTCATTCTACACAAAAGTACGTATTAGAAAAATGACAGAGCAGAATTGGTGCATGCAAGATTAAAATCCAGTGTTAGAATAAGTAATAATGGACCAGATTTATTTGTCTGTGATAAGAGAGAGAGAGAAATAACCTTAAGTAGGGATAGCATGCCAAGACAAACGCTAGATTTGTCAAAGTGGAGACAATGAGAAATAAGATATTTTTGAAAATGAGCTGACTGTGGAAAAAGAATTCACTGTGTTATGACGCATGATAGGCAGGGATGATGTATATCAGAAAACATAACTCCTGTCTTGATATCCCACCAAGCATCAAAGCTTGTATTCAGTGTTTGAAAGTCTGGCAGGACATTCAAAAGTTGCCTGAGCTGTCCCACATAGGCAGTACATCTGTAGCATCCTTGCCTCCCCAAAGGCCCCCAATATTTATGGCAACCAAAAAAAACCCTGCCTCCAGAAATGTCTAAAAATCTATTTAGAGGGTGATACCACCCCCGTGGAGAACCTCAGAGCCACGGGGGTCAGTACTTTCCCCTCCGCCGCCTCTGGTTCTGGTGGCAAAGTCCATTTGTCTGGGCGTTGTGCAGCGTGGGGCCCTGCTGTTCAAGGTCCTTTGCAGCACCAGTTTCTGATGGGGGCAGGCCTGTCTTCCTAGGTGGCTGCCACACTCAACAATCTGGCTGTGCTCTATGGCAAGAGGGGCAAATACAAGGAGGCGGAGCCGCTGTGCCAGCGGGCCCTGGAGATTCGAGAAAAGGTGCCTGTGCCCTCTGCCTGTTCTCCCCTGTTGCGGTGACCCCTCCTCCACCATCTCTCTTCTGATCTACCCTTGCCCCTCACTTCTTTTCGTCTCACCCCCCGTCTCTGCCTTATTCCCTGTTCCATCATTCCCTTCCCACTGCTCCCTGCATGGGCACGTGCACACACACACATGCACATGCACACACACACACATAGTCACAGCCATCTGTCTGTCCTTTGTACTCCTCCAGGTCCTGGGCACCAACCACCCAGATGTGGCAAAGCAGCTGAACAACCTGGCCCTGTTGTGCCAAAACCAGGGCAAGTATGAGGCTGTGGAGCGCTATTACCGGCGGGCACTGGCCATCTATGAGGGGCAGCTGGGGCCGGACAACCCTAATGTAGCCCGGACCAAGAACAACCTGGTGAGGGCAAAGGTGGTGAGGGGAGGGAAGGGGAAGCATCATAGTCTGGTACACTGACCTCATCGCCTTTGTGCCCAGCTCTGGGGCTGAGGGGTCTGCTTCCTTTCCGTGGGAAGGCAGAAGTTCCGTAGCCTCTTGGGAGTGGAGTGGAGTGGGAACACCCTGGACCCTGCAGCTAGACAAAGAGGTGTGAGGTGGATCTCTGGGGAAAGTCATAAAGAGACCAAGAAGTGGAAATCCCAGGCCTGGCCGAGACCTTATCTCTACCTCTTGCTCCTGTGTTTTTGCCTTCCTGCCTCCAGGCTTCCTGTTACCTGAAACAAGGGAAGTATGCTGAGGCTGAGACACTCTACAAAGAGATCCTGACCCGTGCCCATGTGCAGGAGTTTGGGTCTGTGGATGGTGAGTGGTGAGGGCCTGGGCAGGGAGCTGCAGGGAGGAAAGGAAATGCAGACCAAAGGTTGGGGGGTTGACCACAGTGGTTCCCAAGGGGGAGCCAGACCCCTTTAGTCCAGCCCTGTCGGCCTCTGGGTCCTGGCTCCCCCTGTACTGTCCAGCTCCATTCTCTAACCTTGCCACCCCATCCCATGTATCACCCCCAGATGACCACAAGCCCATCTGGATGCATGCAGAGGAGCGGGAGGAAATGAGCAAAGTGAGTGGGGGGCCCAGCCTGGGGAGCCCGAGGCTACCAGGGCCTCTGACTTACTCCTGCCCCAGCCCAGCTCCTCATTTCCCACCCAAGCACCAGCCCCAGGTGCATGGTGCCTTCCCCAGCCCAGCTTGCACCCCGACCCCAGCGTCTCGGTACTCTCTTCTCTGGCTTCACCTCCCCCTCTGTCCTCCTGCAGAGCCGGCACCGTGAGGGCAGCATGCCCTACGCCGAGTATGGAGGCTGGTACAAGGCCTGCAAAGTGAGCAGGTGAGCTGCGGGTGAGCAGCCGGCTTGGCCTCCGATGCCCTCCATCCAAGCCCGGCTTCCGGCTTCTGGCTTCCTGGACCTTCCCCTTCTTCCCTTGGACCTTCCCTCGGCCTTAGCTCTGCTCCCTCTGTCTCCTGCTTGTTTTCTGAGTCCATCTTCTTTTCCTTCCCTGGTCTCCCCTGTCACAGCCCCACAGTAAACACGACCCTGAGAAACCTCGGAGCTCTGTACAGGCGCCAGGGAAAGCTGGAGGCAGCTGAGACCCTGGAGGAATGTGCCCTGCGTTCCCGGAAACAGGTCAGAGACAAGAGGGGAAGGAGGTCTGCAAGGTAGGGCCCTGGGGACAGGATGGAGGACCACTGAGCCTGCTTGTGACTCCCTGAAGGGTAAGAGGAGAGGCTGAGGAGGAAGACAGGACAGGAAGGTGAGACTCTTTTGTGACTGTGGTTGTTTTTTAAGTGTGTTCTTACCCCCTACCTGCCCTTTGTGGTCAGGACTCCAAGTTCAAGGTTCACTTCACTAAATGGGACTATTATGGGAAGCCCTGCCTTTTGATAATGTGAAGAATCTTCTGAGGCGGGGCATGGGCAGTGTGGGTGAGAGGGTTGTGGTTGAGGGGAGCCCTGAATTGGAGTTTCTCAAATTGAGGGTCTTGACTCAGTGGGTCCTGAAATCAATTCAGTGTGGGCCTCGGCTAAAGATGGATGTGTATCTTTATGTAGGAACGCATTGCAAATAGAAAAGGTGAGTGTCTCCTTTCCAGTATGTGTGTACTGGGAAGTCTCAAAGAAAAATGTTTTCTTTGTTGTGGCTGATGGTGAGAAAAAGTTTGGAAGCCCCATCCTGAGGAGTTCAGAAGTGGGAAGTCCCAGCTCCTTCCTTTTCCTTCCAGGGTACTGACCCTATCAGCCAGACCAAGGTGGCTGAGCTGCTTGGGGAGGGTGACAGTGGAAGGACCTCCCAGGAGGGCCTTGGGGGCAGTGTGAAATTCGAGGGAGGTGAAGATGCCTCAGTGGCTGTGGAGTGGTCAGGGGTAAGTCTGATCGTCGCCCCTTAATCTCTCCTGCCTCTCCTGCTGGTGGTGGTGAGAGGCTCTGAGCCTGTAGGATGCGTGTAGGATGTGTGTGTCGGAGGGGACGTTGTCCCCATCCCAGTTCAGTTAGCCCATCCCTCTCAGGGGTTTCTCTGCAAGCCAGCTGTTGACCAGGCTCTTGTTTTCAGTCGCTGGGCTTTTGGGGGGAGGGGGAGGTGTGCAGAATAAATGGCAGGAGTAGACTCAGAGGCCAGTCTGCCTGGGATCCCCTTAGCTTCTGTTCCCCATCCCTCTCTGCCAGGATGGCAGTGGGGCCCTGCAGAGGAGCGGCTCTCTGGGCAAGATCCGAGATGTGCTTCGCAGAAGCAGTGAACTCCTGGTGAGGAAGCTCCAGGGGACCGAGCCCCGGCCCTCCAGGTACGCGCTGAGACTGAGATATGGCAGAGTAGGCCGGTGAGCCCTGGCCTCCAACTCCGCTTGGCCCCTCACCTCTGGAGGAGAAGAATCTTGGAGAGAAACATGGAGGTCACTGGGGTGGCTGTGGAGAGAGAGTGTGGGAAAAATGGGGGCACCAGTGCGGGGACAACAGTACCTGAGCAGATGCTGGTGGCTGATGAAGACAAGAGAGTGTGTGTATGTGTGTGGGGGTGGGGGGGGCGGGGTCAGAGGGGGG
>NW_006785876.1:4537928-4542496 GCF_000442215.2 Lipotes vexillifer
GGGGGGGGCGGGGTCAGAGGGTGGGGAGGCAATGATCTGAGTGTGTGTGGTGGTGCCCAAGAGTCCCAAGCGTTAGGGCCACCCATGGGAAGAGAATAGGCCTCGATTCTTTCTTTTCCATTGTAGCGGCATCATGAAGCGGGCGGCCTCCTTGAACTATCTGAACCAACCCAGTGCAGCACCCCTCCAGGTGAGAGCAGTGCTCGTGAGTGTATTGGTGGGTGAGAAAGAAAAGATAAGCCCAGTGGGGAGAGGGGAGAGTCCAGAGTCATCTGGGATGAAGGCTTTGCCAGGGAATTGGAGGTGGGCAGACAGGAATCAAGCAGCTTGTTGGGGGTGGTGACCGCCAAGGGACAGTTTCGGGCCAGAGATAGTAGCAGATAAATTAATCAGGAGGGGAACAGGAATGAATGTTCTCTAAATGGGTACTTTGGAATTATTAATAATTCAGGAATGATTTGGGGATACTAATTGCTCTCCCCCTATAGCCACCATACTCCTCACCTTGGGGACTTAGCAGTAGATGAGAAGGGAAAAAGAAAAAAAAAAATTAACTCATCTCCATTTGAGAAAACATTTTTTTTTTTGGAGAAGAGTTCTCTGCTTTATTTCATTAGCGATGTCAGTGAGAAATTATGCAAAGGATGTATTGATGAGAATTAGTCTCTATAAGGTTACCCCAAAGCACTTTTACATCACGATATTGTAGAGATCGTATAAAGACTGTACAAGTTACATAACAAGAAATGAGTCTCTGTTAAAGAAGTAGCAATGGCATTTTAATGGGAAACGACCACCTGGATCAACACATTCAAAGTATACGCCAATATTCATGTGGTTCTTCCAGGTATTTTCTCCACCAGACTGTGGCCTTCTGGGAAATCGTAGCAAAGACTAAACAAAGCCCAGAGCTTGGGGCTGAGGTTACAGGCTCCATCCTAGGTCCAGAGAGAGACTGCAGCCATGAGATGGATAAGACTCCAGGGGACAGTCTTTGGGAGGCTGAGGTCCCTGGGCTGATGGCATGCTATTGTCTATTTCAGGTCTCCCGAGGCCTCAGTGCCAGCAGTATGGACCTCTCTTCAAGCAGCTGACATTCAACCCACGCCCCCCAGGTCTGCTGGGTCCCCCACACAGTCCTCACAGCATTCCCTATTGCTCCTGGCTCTTCCAGCCCCAAGGTGGGACAGTGAAGGGGGAGCAGTTAACCAGAAGATTGCTGCTGCCCTTAGGGTCTCAGCTCCCTCCTCAGGAATCCCCCTCAGGAAGGACCCTCAGGACATCGTCTCCCCACCCTGTGGTCCTCTAGAGTAGCTAGCTCTACTACTAGGGGCCCCAAAGTGGGTAAGGAGCAGGTCTGTACCTCAGAGATGCAGCCTGCTGCTGGCTTTTCTGTCAGAGGGTTTGGGGCTGGCCAGCCAACCTGCCTTGCCCTGGCCTCTCTTGTTCCCTCTGCTGCCTCACTTCAGGTCCATGTATTTCACTTTACCTAAATAAAAGAATCAGGTAACCATTCAGCCACTTGAGTCCTAACTGAAGAGGGTAGGAAGCAAGAGTGGTGTTGGGGCCCCTCACAGAAGGGTGAGGGGCAGTGATGGATGGGGCAATAGGAGGAATGTTGCTTCTTGGATCTCTCCTCTCTTCCTTCCCCTGTTTGTATCCTCTCCAGCAGGGCCTGCAGGCAGGCGTCTGGGGGATGGGGGGAGGCCCACAACCCAAGGAGAAGGTGCTGTGGACTGCGTTGTCAGGGACATGTGGCGGCCATGTGGCAGGACCCTGGAGTCCTGGCGCCACTGCTCCTGGCCTGTGAGGCCCTCTGTGGTGGCCCCTCCTCCTCCCAGCTGCTTGGGGGAAGGGAGGTCTAAGCAGGCCTGGGGGGCCCTCTGGAGCCAGAGGGGGATGAGGCACTTACTATCCATACCCTCTCGGCATATCCTGGAGGCCCAGCAGCAGCTGGGGCCCATCTTCCAAAGCTTGACTCCTCCTGACCCGCCTCCTACACCCCTTGCTGCTTTCACAACAAAGAAAGAATGTGGGGGTGGTGGCGCTGGGGGTGGGGGGCGCCTGGAACAAGGGCTGTACTGGGCCTCCCCACAGCTGGAGACTTGGCCATGCCCTGACACAGCCCAGACTGCCTGGAGATGGACTTGGGATGAATTTGTCAGTTTAACAGCCTTCAGCCTGGTGTTCAGAGAGCCCAGTCTCTCTCTACCTTTGGGTTCAGATTGGTCCAGAGCCAAACCAGACCCTAACCATGCACTGGTCCTCCTCTTCTCCAGGCTAGTTCTCTCCTGGGGCGCCACAGTATCTCCAGTTTACCTTGCTTGGGGACACCAAGGACACCCTTCTGTTCTGGATCTCCCTCCGGATTTCAGGTTGCTGAGAAGTGAGCCAGAGCCCACCCTTTCCCCTCCCACCCGGAGAATTTGGGGGAACTGTTGGTCACAGCCCTCAGGAAAGCCCAGAAACCACAATCTTCCCCAGGAGCCACGGAATCACAAAAGTCACTTTAGGTCCCCTGGGTCCCTGCACTCTAGGTGGTAGGCACAGCATCCGCTCCCCTATCTCTCTCAGGTCCCCACACTCCCCCGGGGCCTCCTTCTCTCTGTCCCCCATCCGTCTCCAGACCCCTCCCCCAAGTAGGAGCTCCTCCCCACCACGGCGGGGAGGGGGGCGTCGAGGGGGCGTCGCGGGGCGGGGCTTGGCGGCGGCGGCGGCGGCGCGCGACGGCTCGGACTGAGGTACCGGGCGCGCGCGGCTCCAGCTCGGGACGCCTCGGGCTCTGACTCTGGTTGCGGCTGCTGCAGCGGTACCCGCGCTCCGGTGCGCTCGGCCTCCTGGGCCCGCCGGGGAGCGCTGACCGCTAGCCCGCCGTGCGCCCGCCCGCCCCCTTCCCCGGGCCCGCCGGGATGGGAGCCGCGCGCGGAACCCCGAGCAGCACTCGCCGGCTGCCTCTGCTCAGCGTCCTGCTGCTGCCGCTGCTGGGCGGTGAGTCCCGGCGAGCTGGGGGAGCGCGGGAGCCGCTAGGGCCAAAGGGGGCGCCGTGGAGGTGGGCTTGGACAACTGGAGCGGGGGAGACACCCGGGCGTAGGGCAGGGGCTCGCTGGGCGGGGGACGAGGTCCCGGCGGCCGGGAGATGGCGAAGCCCCCGCTTACTCGGCTGGGCCCCTCTCGCCCCCGCGGCCGCGAGGACGCGTTTCCAGGCTGCCCGGAGTTTTCCCGGCCCGAGCCGAGAGTTTGCTCGGGAACTGCCGGGAGTTGCCGGCTCCCGGGCTCCAGTGGGGCGTTTCTTTGCGGGGGAGAAGCGGCGCCGCCCCCCCCACTTAGGGGGTGCAGCGCGGTGGCTGAGGGTGAGGGAGATGGAGTCTCCCCGGCAGGCTCAGCCTAGGTGAGGGAGGCCGGCCTGTGGCCGGATGCGGGACCGACCGGCGCGCAGAGCGCGGAGCTTTGTTACCTATGCTGGCCCGACGCTCCCGGCTTCCCTCCTCCAAGTTCCTGGGCCAGGCTGGGACCCAGACGGCCCTGCTGGTGAGGGCGGAAGAAGAGAAAGAAGAGTGAGGGTCCGTCACATCTCCTCCAGCTCCCGGCCCGAGCCCTGAGCCCACTCCCTCGCAAGGTCGGATCTGGGAGCTGAGAGTCCCAGGCTGTCTCGGTGACTCATGTGTGAAGGCCTCTGCCAAAATCGGGCATGGCCGGCCTGCAAAGGTGCGGACGGGGTTGGTTCTGCTCCTTCCTGGATTTCCATCCTCTCTCTCCCCAGCAAGGAAAGAAAATCTCTCTTTCTACGGGCAGAAAGGCAAAAAGAGTTCATTCTGTCTTCTTGGAGGGCCTCAGCATTTTGATGAGGGTGTGGCCCCTATCTCTAGGGCAGACTGGACCCGAACCCTCCCCTCGCTTTACTTCCTGGCTTGGTCACACCTGAGAGTCACCACCGAGGTGTTGAAGTGCTTTAGAGGATAGCGCCAAGCTACCCGCACACCCCAAACACTCTGGACTGGAAGTATATGCCCCTCGCACCCCGTGCCCCCTTCCAAAACCCACGATCTTTGGTGATGATCCTGGCAGCAGCCCTCTCTGGGGGAACTCTGCCCAAGAGACCTGGTCCGAGCTTATCACTTTCCTCCTCTTTTGAAGAGTGGCCATGGGGCGGGTGGGGGTAGAGAATTGCCTTTTCTGACATCTCCCTGGCCTGCCAGCTGTTGAGGGGTTTGGTGCTGATGGAATGGAACATCTCCCACACCCCTAGTTGTAAAAGGAGAGGGAATTGTAACCCAGGACCGAGAGGTAAGAACAAGTTCCCGGGATTCGGAGGAGGTGTTTCTGGAGCTGCCCTGTGTTCCTTCTGATGTGTGGGGTGGTAATGCTCACGGCAGAAGCCACATCTGCTCCGGGAGGAAGTATGGAAGTTTTCTGCACAGCCAGCATAGGGGGCCCAGCCATATGGGCCAGTAGCCCAAGCTCACAGGCTTCCTAGGTCTGCAGGTTGTTTGGGTTCTGGTGTGTGGGGTGCCAGATATGGCTGCCCTCACTGCTGCTGTTTAGAGTTCTGGGGAAGATTCTGGTGGAGA
>NW_006785876.1:4542657-4548614 GCF_000442215.2 Lipotes vexillifer
GGGGGGGCGGGGGGGGCGGGGGGGCTCTTGTTCAACAAATGCTAAATTCCTAAATTCCTTCCGTGAGAAGACGACTCTGATGTTAAGCGATGTTAATCCGGTGACTGGTGTTTAGCGAAGGGGTGGGTTCTGGTGGGGGGAGTTAGGGCAGTCTGAGGGCTGGGGACTGGAGGTCTGGAATCTCCTCTGGGGGTGGGGAGATGTCTTGTGCTCAACAAAGGAACATTTTAATGAGAGCCTTAAATCAGTTCCATCAAATGTGTCTTAGTGTGGAACCTGCCCATGCGCTGTAAACAGTTTCAGTTGAGGCTGAGGCGCTTGCTGTCTGTCTTCTGGTGAAATCCACCCCACCCCTGGATGGCATGACTTCAGGGGGCAATGATTTTTCAATAGACAACAGTAGATTTTCCCATCTCATTGTGTAATTAGCTGGATTTGTAGTGAGACCCTGCTGCTAATAAGGCAGGAGCAGGGGACCTAGGCTGGCTAGGTTTGTGGATTAGGCCATTTTGAAGTTTGGGTAATTATGCTGTAAATGGCTGAGGAACTTTCCGAACTTTGAGATCCCCGTTGTGATAAACGTGGTGGAGGAGGAGGAGAGGGCTAGACGTTTGAAACCTGGGGTCTTCACCTCACCGCTGGAATGGTTGGTTGGGGTCACTACCCATCCCTCTTCCCACCCCCGTCTCTGGGTTCTTTCCTCCAGGATCTTGTTTCTTTGGGGAAATTGAATTGTCACGTCCTGAGATGGCTTCCGCAGCCTGTAATTCAGCCCTTTTATCAGTGATGGGCTTTCTCAGATGTTGGGAAGAATGGCGGGAGGGCTAGAGTAATTTCTGCTCATCGCTTGCCAAAGGATCTAGTCAGACTCCTGGCGTTCAGAGCAGGACTGAGTGGTGGAGAGAGCCCAGGCCATCGGGATGAAATGTTTGCCAAAACAGCAACTCAAGGTTCTTTGACAGGCCCTGGCAGATTTCTTCACCTCACAGTTTGCCTCCTCTGTAAAGGGACTTGCTTCCTGGAGTTGTGCTGAGGATCAAATGTAAGTATATAAAGGGCCCCTTTCTTGTTCTTCCCTCTCTGGTGGTGTGCTGCCAGCATACCTTTCCAGCTTTACAGTCACCCCCAACAATAAACATGTTCCACTCACTGGAACCCTCCATTCCAGCCCAACTAGTCTCTTTCCCATCCCCTAAAACATACGGGGTTTGGCAGACCTTTCTTTTCTCTCTGGCCGGTCTTCTGGTATGTGCCGCCTTCCCCATCTCCTTTGCCCAGCCCCACCTCCACTTCCTTCCTGAAGCTGTGCCATCTCTCCTACCAGAAGGTGGATGCCTGGAGAACCTCTGGACTCTTAGGCCATCTTCCATATTTTTGCCCCACTTGGATTTTAACTTACTGAAGGGATTTAACTTACTGTAGAATTCATTATGGTGGTATCTTATTTATAGTAGATCCTTATCTAGGTTTATTAAAAAGTGAATGAAGCATTTGGGTACAGGGCAGAGTGACCAATGGCAAAGGTAAACAGCTCCTTTGCCTGCTAGGCAGTGGGGGGGTGGTCTTTTGTGCCCTTTCCCACTTCTCTGGGTTGGGGTTGCCTGTCCCCTCTCCTTGTGCCTGTTCTACTGTGACCCAGTCAAGGGACCAGATCTTCCTTCCCTGTCTCTGGGCTGTCTGTTCTCCGCGGCGGTTTTCTGAGTTTTGATGTGGCAGGGCTTCTGGCTTTCTCTAAGAGTGCTGGGCATGGGCATCCACCTCTGCATATGGAGCTGACCTGCCTGGAAAGGCCACAGCTTAACGACCATGAGCTATATAGGGGCCTAGATCATCTACAACTTTGCCACTCAGAACAAGGGCCAGGGACTTCCCTGGTGGCGCAGTGGTTAAGAATCCGCCTGCCAATGCAGGAGACACAAGTTTGAGCCCTGCTCCAGGAAGATCCCACATGCCACGGAGCAACTAAGCCCATGCGCCACAACTACGGAGCCTGTGCTCTAGAGCCCGCAGCCACAACCACTGAACCCGCGTGCTTAGAGCCCGTGCTCGGCAACAAGAGAAGCCACTGCAATGAGAAGCCCGTGCACCGCTGCGAAGAGTAGCTCCCGCTCACCGCAACGAGAGAAAAGCCCGCGCAGCAACGAAGACCCAACGCAGCCAAAAATAAATATAAAATAAATAAATAAAATTATTTAAAAAACAACAACAACAAAAAAACCAAGGGCCAAAGACCAGCATCATCAGAGTTCCAGACTGCATTTTAACAAGCTCCCCAGGTGACTGCACCCAAGGTTCCAGAAGTCCTGCTCTAAGCATCCTTCCTTATATGGAAACTTGAGATACAGAGCTTTCCCTTTGCAAGAGTACGAATCAGGAGCCCTAGATCTTGCACAGTATTTGAAGACTTAGCTTAAATAACTTTTAGTTCATGTGAACTCTCCCGGTGTGATATTATACACTTAAAAATGACCTCACTTCGGGCTGAATTTGAATTAGGTTTTGTCAGGAAACTTGTCCATTAAAGGTGTGACTCCAGAAGATTTGCAACACTAAGGGTGGAGCTCTGTTCCTCTGGGAGCCTTAGCGTTGCCTAGAGGAGCGTGTGTCTCAATTTGTAAAGAGAGCCAGTGGAGAAATTGCATTTGTTAGGAAGAAGTTTGGTCTGTGGATGACTTTTCAGGAATACGTTTGGTTCATAAAGGGAGGCAATGTCTCCACTGGGCTGCAACAGTCGTAGTTGTTAAAGTTCTGGAGGATTTTATATTTTGGAGTGGGGCGGGTTTGGGTGAGTTGTGTGTTTTTAAGCCGGTACAGCTTCCGTGAGACTCATCTGGGAGGGAGGGTGGCCAGTTCAGACTCTAATATTTGAGCCAAGAGCAGTGTGGGACCAGGGATTCAGTCTTTGGTGTGTTCCTGATGGAGGAAAGGGTCATTAAACCAGGCTGGGTATCCTTGGCCTGCGTCCCTTAGCCTCTCTCGGCTCTGGCTCTCCATAACCTCAGTACATGCCTCTCTGCTCTGTTGCCCGGCAAAGCCACGTGGTGGGACCACGGTTGCTGGCGCAGGCTCTGGCCTTGCCCTTGGGCTGCCGGCCTGCCTCTCTCCTTGCGTCCTGCACTGCCCCCCGCCCCCTAGCTGTCTGGTCCTTTGTCCCGAGGGTATGGGGGTTCTGCCATGTGGCTGAGGTAGAGTCCCGCCTTGGGGTTCTTGGCGTTCACTGCTCAGTGCACATTCAGCCCCGCTGAGCCCCCTGGCGCTTTGGTGGAGCTGGCGCAGGAGCTGCTACAGCTAATCAGTGGTTTGAGGAAGCCCTCTGTAGTCTGTCACTTTTTCCATCCTCTTTTCTTCTCTGAGTTCAGGCCACTTCCCTCCCAGTAATGCTACACAGCGGCAGTGGGGCAGGGAGGAAGCTGTGCTGGAAGGGCTGACCTGCGTGGGAGCCTTCCCCCTCTCGCAGCTTGGTTTGGGGTCCCGGAGCTCTTGTGTCCCCGTGTGCATTAACTGAGTGAACGCACAGGTGAGTGGAATGCAATCTACCGGCTGTCCTGCGGATCCTACGTTCCCTGCCAGAAACTTAGACCCTGATGTGCAGGACGTGAACTGGCTGGCTTAGGTGTGTATGTAACTTCTGATAACTGGGTCCTGAGACTTTGGGGTAGGGTTTGTGAGTCACACATTAAGAAGTCGTGGATTTGTGTTTCTCAAATACGTGGTCCAGAGACCATTGGGGAATATAGTGGGAGGGCAGGTAGCCAGAGGTACTGGTTAAAATTTGAGTCGCCTGAGCCTTAACTGCAAGTCTGCGCATCAGAATCGTTGGGGGACGAGCCAGAACGTGTAGTTTATTTTCCCATTTGTTAGATTACATTGTATTGTTTGAATAGCCAATCCTGTCACGTAGTTCAAGTCTCAAAAGGAAACTGCATTTTAAAAGAGCTTCCCAGCAGATTCCTATCTACTCTCAAGTTTGAGAACCACTGTGTAGCCATAAGGAGAATTTGTCTGTCTAAAGTGGCGGTGTGGTGATGAGAAAGAGGTATTAATGCTGAGGGGTTTAGGATGGGCTCAGTTCAAAGCTTTTGGGTGTCTTCTTTGGGTGAAGCTGTTTCAGGTGGCGCAGGAGGCAGGAAGGAGACAAGATGATGAGAATCAGACGGAGTATAATGGGAGGCAACACTTGGTAAAGTGCTAAATAGATGGAATAACATTCCAGAATGTGTAGGAAGGTGAGTCCATGACGCAGGAGCAACTGGGGGCAGTGGGAGGGCTTCAGAGAGGAGAAAGGGTTGACTTTGCTAGTAGCTGTAGTCTGTGGTGACTGATCAGAATGATGGAAAGGCATTGGATCAAGAGTCTGAAAACTTGAGTGTTTCTCTGCTGATACCACACACGATAAAGGAAGAGAAGTGACGTGTATTGGCTCACTGCTGCTGGTCACACGACCCTGAACTGTTTAATTAACCTTTCCGAGCCTCAGTTTTCTCATCTGCCAAATGCAAATGATGCTGACCCCTGCCTTGTCCGCCTCCGGGAAGTTAGGGTGTAGCAGTTGCGGTCGCAGCTGTGAAGGTGGTTGACCCGGGGAAGCAGCCCCTCTGGCCAGCCCTGCTGTCTCTTCCCAGAGACGGTCCTGACCTTCTGTCTCCCTTTAAGGTGTCAGCCTTTCGTTCCAGTCCCGTCCCTCTAGAATGGTTTGCGAGGGCTCAACCTGGTCACTCCTGACCGATAGCTTTAAAAGAGGTTTTCTCATTCTAAAGCACAGATTTTCTAAACGGGTCTCAGTATTCCAACAGCAGCTCGGAAATGTGGGCACAGCCACTTTGCGTTTCCTGGTAGGAACTCTTCCTCCCTCTATCCCGGTGGCAGATTCTCCCCAGGGCGATGTATGCTGGTTCAGGGCCACCTCCCTCTGCCTGCTGAGGTTCTTCTAGGGAGTGAGTAGGAAAGTGTGCTTCTTGCAGCCGAGGCAGACTTTTGTAATACCCAAGGGAGGGTGTTTATCATCACAGGATGGCTGTGGGGGTCTCCCCCGTCAGTTACTCTGTATAACTTGCAGGAACTCCTCCTATGAGAACCGTGGGGAAGTTCCTGAGGTGCGGTGTGGTCTCCCTATGAGGGGGTTAAGGTGGCCGGAGTGGGCGCCGGCATGCACCGCTTCTCCTCCAGGAGACACTGACTCTTTTGTCCCCTTCTTGGGTTGGTGGTGGTGATGGTGGTGGGGCAACGAGGAGGATGCTTGTCTGCTCTTGGGACTTCTGGGAGCTAGCTCATAAGGTGCCTTTGTGCAAATTAGAAATAGGCACCCTTCCTCCAAGTGACTGCAGCCCTGCACCAGGACACAGGGCTTTGGCTAGTGGAGCACATGCAGTATTTCAGTATTACCCCCTTGGCCGGGCATTTGAGCAGTGCACAACCTGTACGGTTGTACATGGCTGTGCCATTGGAATGAGAGCCTTGCAACTAGTTGCTCTTTGCTTCTCAGTTGGTAGGCCAAGATGATTTTGGCGACCTCTATTCTAATAATATGTTTCATAGGAGCCCTTTTCACTACTGTTCTCCTGCCTCCTGTGGTGGGGGCGTGGGGCACTACTGCTCATAACATACACTAGGAGAAGCCTGGGAGGCTGGGCCCCCAGTGCTGTACCCATTCCACAGTATATGTCTGTGGCTGCTGAGGTCTCGGCCTGTTTCTGGGCTCCTTTCCCCGCCAGAGGATTTTGCTGCCTTGCAGATTCAGGCTTCTAGCCTGATGTGATCACTGATGTAGAAGGCTGGCTGTCTTCAGGGAAGAAATGCTGCTCAGAGTTTATTTCCCATTTCATTAAGGAGCTTCATGCTTACCTCTCTCCTGTGTCCTCTCTCCCTTGGGACCCCGGAGCCTCCCACAGCCCCAGGTAAAGTGTGTGGGCATTACTGATTCAGAGGAATTCCGTCAGTGGAAAGGATGGGACCTAGGA
>NW_006785876.1:4548624-4553058 GCF_000442215.2 Lipotes vexillifer
GCATTCCTGATTCAGAGGAATTCCTTCAGTGGAAAGGATGGGTCCTAGGTCTTGCTGGACTTTAGTTCTGGGTACCCTACGGGTGTTCCTCCCTCTTAGCCTGAGGAGACATTGTGAGGAGCACCGGGTTGGGACTTGGGAGATGTGGACCCTGCTTCCACATTTGCCCCAGATTGCTCGTGTGGCCTTGGGCAAATCCCACCTACCTCTCGGGCCTCAACTTGAGAAGCCCTTGGAGGACCTTGCCTGTGGTGACCGTTGAGGCCAGCGCAGCCTTACCATCCACAACCCCCAGCTGTGCTTCTGCCACACCTTGTAAGGTTGTCCTCCTCACCCTCAGTGCTGAGAGAGCACTTGCGTCTGAGGACTGCGTTTTATCCTGGAGTGTCTAGTGCATGGGCACAGATGTGTCTGGACTCGATCAGCTGGAATTAGGGTGTCATTCCCTGGGTGCCAAAGGGAATGAAAGGTTTGGAGAGTTTGGGGAGGGAGTTCTTACGAGAAAAAAAAAAAACGAGAGTTTTTATCTGAGTATGGGAAAGCAGCAATCTTTACCTGGTTCGTTTCAGTCTCAGTATTTGAGGAACCAGTGTCCGGGTGGGAAACCCCTTTTCTTCTTTTGCACAGAAGGGAGGACGACTGGAGGGAGGCTTGGAGTTGGGAAGAGGGGTTGGGTGTGCTTTGGGAGAGCCTCGTCCGTGATAACCGACAGCTGTACTCAGTTTTGCAGTTTACAGAATGCTTTCACTCGCACTGACTTTCCATCCTATTAAGCCACAGAGGCAGGATGAGGGTGGTTGGGTTTTGTTTGTTTGTTTGTTTCCGGAGGAGTGGGGGTGGGAGGCATTTGACAGGTAAAGAAACTGAGGCACAAAATACGATCCGCTCAGGACTGCAGAGCTGGTAAGTAATAGAGCTGTTTCTGTGCTCTCATATGTCCTTGTATGTATGTCATCACTAGAGGCTATGAAATGTTGCACACACACCTTGGAACCAGGTAAATATTGGGGAGTGGATTTTGCAGCCGAGATAACTCTCTGGGTGGGCTTAGAGGCAATCCTGCTAGAGTCAGAGGGAGTGTGTCCATAACTTAAACCTGGAGAGATCTTTTGGGACACAGCATTCAGGATTGCTCATTTTTCTCCCCCCCGACCCTTTTTGGTTACAACAGTCAGGTTAAAGTTTTCAATGGCCCATTCAGAGGTTTGTATACGTCTTAAAGTTTTTAGTGTTATGATCAGACTATATGTAATCTAGAAGTCCAGAACACTATGCCTGCATCCCCAAGATTTGAGCTTTTCTCATGAACCCATGAGTCCTGAGTCTCTTCCGCCTGGTGCTTCTGGAAGGTCATGGGCAGTTACAGGCCCGGGCTTGCAGGTGTGCTGCCACATTCCAGACCGGTGTGCCTGCTGAGAGTTGCATACTGGGTTATGCTGCGGTGGAGACTACGTAGGTGGTAACAGAATCATCTCTGCTTTCAGCTTACTGCCTCTAATGTCTTTTGTATAGATAGATGTGCCCATGCCCTGGCACATAGTAGGGGCATGATGGATGTAGGTTTCCTTCCATTTCTGACTTTGGAGGCAAGTCTTAGTTCTCAAGAGGTTTCGGAAGAGGTTGAACAATGACCTCGACATCCTGAGAGACGTAAGTTCTTTGGTGCCAGGTGTATCTCCCATTGGCTCAGCCATTGACCGCGCTTGGCAATCCCGCTAAGTTTGTTCTTCCGCTTCTGAAGTTCTCAGGTTGCAACACGGGAACTTACGCTCTATCATGGAGGGTGCAAAGCGACACTTCAGTGTTCTGATTCTTTTGTAGCTCATCTATTAAAAAAACACACAAAGATGAGCTGTTTCCCAGCTGGGAGAAGAAAGAGTAGGCTCCTTCAGGCTGGCAGTTCCATTGAGAGGTGGTGTGCTAGGATGGCATTTGTGATCCCAAGTTCACTTCCAGCCACCTGAATAACAAAACAAATCACAGACAAAGAAAACGGTTGTCTTACAGTCTGGGAGGGGGGTGGCGGGGAAAGGAAATGCTGTTGGTCTTGGAGCTGCAGCTACAAAGAGCAAATCATTCTGTTTGGTTAATTTAGCAGATTAAACCAATTGTTAAACTGACCAATTTAAAAAATACCCAACTTGCCAGCAGTTTTGCAGCCTGTGATCTGGGCTTCTCCTCTACTGTAGGGGTTCGGGCCTCCTGCAGGAGGAGCTTGGAGGGGAGGGGGGAAAGCTGTGCCTTGGAACAGCCCTGGGGGCCTGGAGGAGGATCTCTGTCTTTTCTTTACCCCCACCCCCACCAAAAAAAAAACCCTCCTTAAAACAAAAGGCTTTTATTTAGTAAACACCCGCATGGCACCCAGCCCAATGCAGTGTCCTGAGTTGCTTGGTGCCGCAAGGGGGATGGGTGGGGAGTTTGCCTCTTTATTTCTGTGTAAGAGGTTGGGGTGTTGTCAGCTGCTTCTCAGCCTCCGTGCCTTCCCTTTACTCTCTTTGCCTTTGTTTCGAGGGCCTTTTGAAGATGGTCCGAGAGGTCCGCTGAGCTGGCCTGCTCTGTCTCCGGTGAGTCTCTACTTGAGCGTCCCCATGAGACTCACTTTCCCAGGCCCCCCGAATTTACCACTGGCGACCCAGAAAGGGGGCAGGAGAGCCTGGGCCCGGCAGGGCCTGGGCTTGGGTGGCACCTCCCTCGGTCCCCTTCCCACCCGGCCGGGATCAAAGCAGCCTCCTCAGGGAGCAGGGAAATGCCTCTCCCAATAGCCCCACCAGTGAGTAAACAGCCAGGGCCTCTTGCAGCTTTTGAAGCGCGGTGCTTCGGCCCGGAGGAATGCAGAACATTTCATTTTAGGAGTGGACTTAGGTTTCCAGCGCTCTTGGTATTTGCAAATTTGAAACAAATGCCCTCATTTAGCAGCAGGCAGGCTGGGCAGTAAACGGGGGCTGTTTAAGGGCGTTTATGACGGTCACAGGTATTTGTGGGAAGAGGAACCCCAGCAAGTTTGGGAGAGGACAGAGGGTTTATGGTTAGGTGGGTTGTACAAAGGCCCCAGCCAGGTCTCCGGTGGAGGGTTGTTGTTAGGTGGGCTTTGCCATAAAAAGCATTGCTGCCTCCTGCCCCCCAGGAAGTATCTCCTTCTGGCAGACAAAGGGGTTTGGGATGGTGTTTAATCCCCAGGGTTGATGCTCAGGGCCTTGCCCCTCTCACTTGGCTGCCAAAGTATCAGATTTCCAATGAACCCTTCCTTCTCCCACTCCCAGAGCTTGAAAGGCTCATTAAATGTGCTTTATGTATAACAAGTTGGCTGAGAGCTTCCCCCCTTCATTTCCAGCCAGTTTTGTGAGGAAGGAGCTAGGAAAACCTGTTTTCCTTTTGTTGTTTTTGGAAGTAGGATCCGTGAAGGTGCAATTGCAAAAAGACCCTAATTTCAGAAATCAGCAAGCAAGTGTTGTTTGCCCTTGAAGGGGCGGGGCAGCTTAACCAAGGCTGGTCTGTCTGAGGCCTGGCTGCCCCTCGCCGGCCCCCATGCCCCCCCACCCCCCCACCCCCGACCCCGGAAATTCAGAAATCTGTTCAGGAACTGAGTTCTGGCTTTGCAGCTTGCTCCCCGAGAGACCTTAGTTCACTTCGCCTCTCTGAGCCTCAGTTTCTTTTGTAAGACGGGGATGGTAATACCCATCCCATTAGAGGTCTCATGAGAATTAAATGAGCTAGTAGTGTATTTCACGAACACTAAGGTGCTCTCTCTCCCCCTCCCCAGTTTCACTTCTTTGGTTGTGAGATAATTATGTAATGTGTCTTAGTTTAACTGGTACCATTTCCTTTTGCTGGAACATAAATAATGGTGCATCTTAAAATCAGTGACATCTTTGAAATTCAGTGTATGCAAAGGACTTGTCTGTCCTATTGTGAATACTTGATAAAAGGTAGTTAGAATGTGATTTAGTTACAGACCTGTTTTTGCTTCCTGTCTATTAGTAACTTCCAATAGAAGCTGTCTTCCTTTTAGTCTGGCACATAAATAACAAAGGATGTTTAAGGCAGAAGGCCTCATGCTAGGTAATGTGGGAGGGGAGGTCGGGGAACTTATAAATCCTTAAGAAGCAAGCTATACCCAGAAGATGAGGTAGCTGTCCCTAAGAGGGCAAACAGTCTCTTGTGGAAAGAAAATACCTCTCTTATGGTAGAGTCTCCAGTTATTTATTTAGCCACACCACCTGGCATACGAGATCCCAGTTCCCCAACCAGGGATTGAACCTGGGCCTGGGCGGGGAATTCCCCTAGAGTCTCCATTTAAAAAGGCTAAGTCGGGCTTCCCTGGTGGCGCAGTGGTTGAGAGTCCGCCTGCCGATGCGGGGGAGGCGGGTTCGTGCCCCGGTCCGGGAGGATTCCCGCGTGCCGCGGAGCGGCTGGGGCCCGGAGCCCGGGGCCCAC
>NW_006785876.1:4553096-4575837 GCF_000442215.2 Lipotes vexillifer
AAAAAAAAAAAAAAGGCTAAGTTGAGGGACTTCCCTGGTGGTCCAGTGGGTAAGACTCCATGCTCCCAGTGCAGGGGGCCCGGGTTCCATCCCTGGTCAAGGAATAGATCCCGCATGCATGCTGCAACTAAAAAAAATAAAAATAAAAAAGATCCTGCATGCTGCAGCTAAGACCCAGCACAGCCAAATAAATAAAATATTTAAAAAAATTAAAAAGGCTGAGCGGGGAATTCCCTGGTGGTCCAGTGGTTAGGACTTGCGCTTTTACTGCTGGCGCCAGGGTTTGATCCCTGGTCAGGGAACTAAGATCCCACAAGCCGTGCGGCCAAAAAAAAAAAAAAAAAAAGAGAGACATAAAAAGGCTGAGCTATTCCATGGGGGAGACTGGAGACTCACTCCAGGAATGGATTGTCTGGTAGGCAAACTGAGACAGAACCAGAAGAGAGTAATGAACAAGGCAAGGACACAGAGAAGCACCAAAGAGGGGGGAACACAGTAAATGCCAGGTGCTCAGAGGATGAAGACCTGAGGGGGGGCATGCGGGAGACCCACAGGGGGTGGTAGCATGGGCTTCCGCTCACAGCCGCACAGTTGCGTGGGGTTGATCTAAGCTTTGTGGAGACAGCTGGCGCTAATCATTCTGCTTGGTGCTACCCGAGCATTGGCTGGGTGGTGCCGTTCCCCCTCAGGACACAAGTGGCCCAAAGGCTGGGGAGTTCTTCCTTTGCTTGAGTTTTGGTTCATCTGATGGTGGGATGGATTGGCTGTCAGGTTGGGATTTGGATGGCACATGAAAAGACAAAAATATGTCCCTTTTGTATGTGTTAGTGGATATCGAGAGCAAAGCTTTTTTTCTTTTTTAGTAGATTGCTGTGTAGATATGTGTTTTAGGCACCTCACCTTACAGGAGTTTCAGAATGCATTCTTTCTGTGTGGTTGCCCAAAACTTTAACCCTTGGTAGGTGTGCCCAGCTAGGAAAGGGGCTGATTAAGGGCTCGCCTGGAGGGCAAGAACTCAGAAGTCCCAGGGTCTAGAGACTCAGCCCCTCCACGGAGTCAGTGCTCTTCTTTACTTCCTTCGGGAATGTTTTGAAGGAGAATAAAGTGTTGCAGATGATGTGCCTTGAACAATCAGGAAGAAGGGCACTGAGGTTAAGAAAATTCCAGTGCTCGTTTCAGGGCGTTTTTGATGATATAAAAATGTATTTTGATAAAACTCTGAAACTTCTGGGGAAGGTGATCTTCCCATCGTCTGTCCTGGGAGGCAGGGGTTCTTTTCAAACCAGGTCAACAAATTCTTTGAAGCCCTTTTTGTATCTCAGGCACCCAGAGCACTACCCGCGGGGCCCTCCATTGTCCTAAGTGTAACTAGTTGTCCAGTTTGAGAAGCCTTGAGAGGACTTGCCTGGACCTCTGTGGGGCTCCTGCCAGCTGCTGGCCTTGAGGGTGACGGCTGTGGCAGCTGAATTAACAGCTGTCTGTTCTGGGCCAGGCCGCTGCCTCAGCCTTGGGGAGAGGTGTTGATCAGGCTTGATGGGGCAACAAATCCCCCTGAGCCCCAGGTTGGAAGTACATTAGTTAAACGTTGCTCTCAGACTCCTGACAAATTGCTTTCAGTTTTTGCTGCCAAAAGAGAACTCTGAAAACACGGTGTAAATTGGGTTATTGACACTGTCTCTGTTTTTGTTGCTTCCATGAGGTTGGTGGAGGAGGGCGCCAGTCCAAGGGAGCTTTTCAGGTTCCTCTGGTACCTGACATCAGGTGAAGTGGAGGAGGGGGTGGGCATGTGGGGTGAAGTGCCCTTGAATGCAGGAAGTGTGGTGACTGGACAGGCCTTTGAGGTGCCTGGGACCAGCCTCTTTCATTAGATCAAAGAAATACCTTTTGTTTTTCTGCTCGCACTTTCCTCTGCCCTGGAGCCAGAGTCGTAAAGAGGTGGAGTTGTGAGGGTCTGCATCTGGTAGTTGGGGTGGTAGGTGGAGGCGGTGTGTGGGGGGGTGTCTTCCCTCCCGCTGTGCGCTTCCTGCATCCTGCTCCCACTGTCCTGGTGTGCAGGGGTCTGCCTGGGCTAGCCTGGGCACCCCGGGCTCTGCTGGGCTGCCCTCCCGGTAGGGCCCCGCCTGAGCTGGGCTATAAGCTGGAGAAACCAGGCGCACAGAGATGGATTTCACTGCAGGCTAAGTGTTTTGTTGCTGAATCATTTGCATTCATTAAAAGTAGCGAAGGGTGGGCTTCCCTGGTGGTGCAGTGGTTGAGAGTCCGCCTGCCGATGCAGGGGACACGGGTTCGTGCCCCGGTCCAAGAAGATTCCACGTGCCGCGGAGCCCGCGCGTCCAGAGCCTGTGCTCCACAACGGGAGAGGCCACAACAGTGAGAGGCCCGCGTACCGCCAAAAAAAAAAAAAAAAAAAAAAAAAAAAAGTAGCGAAGGGTGAGTGATATTTAAGGCAACACCGTGGGTTTGCTGGAGGCTGCTGCCTTAGAGCCTCATTAAGAATTCTTGGGGCCGAGGCAAGGATGGGCGTAGCTCATTCAAAGCTTACTTAACTTCTGACTGCCTTGGGCATAGGCCAGCTGCTAAAATATGAAAAATGTCTGCCCAGAAGCCCCCAGAGCTTGGCCAGACTGCCCTGGCCAAAGAAAACATACACTTACAATTCATTATTCAGCCTCCTCCTGCGAGTTTGCTCGTGTCTCTTCCTCCCCTGGGACCTTGCTGAGTTGGGGGCACAAGCGGGGGCGGGAAGCTTAGCCTAAAGCAAGTGCTGTCTACATTCACCCCACCCACCCCCTGTTCCCTACTGATGGACTTTAGGCTGTCTCTGAGGGTTTGCTCTTGTAAACAATGCCACCACAAATATCCTTGTATCTATCTGTACCCTTGTGCTTGTGTACCTGAAGAGTAAATTCCCAGAAGCGGAGCTGCTCAGTCAAGGAATAGGAATATATCACAACTGGGTACAGCATTCTGTATTTATGTTATTTTTCTGGGGAGGGTGTTTGACAGCTTTCATCAAATTTCTGAATCCCTGCTGTACAGTGGGCCTGTGAAAATCGCACGGGTAAAAGTGTGAAAACTAGTAAGCATGGTTCAGATGTGAGACATTGCTGGGGTGACTGGAGAATTTATCATCCAACCTGGGGCATTGTTAATAATTATGCCAAGACAACCAGCATAAGCCAGGGTTGTTCCAGGTAACTTGGGAGGATGGTAGGTAGCCCTGTGCCCACCAAGATCTTTTCCCCTGATCTCTGGGACCATGTATGTTCTCTCTTCTACACCATGGAGCTCTGAATTACCTGCTCCATTTTCTTTTCCATTCTAGCAGCTGTGTTCTTTCTGTTGCTCCCAACTTGATGATGAGCTTGGTGGGGTGGGTCCAGTTCCTGACCTTTGTTTTCCCAGATGCTCAGTGGTTGTTCAAGTTGGTCTTGGATTCCCAAGACCAGAATTTGAGTCCTGGAAGCACTGTAACTTCTGAATTCCATTTGTCTTCTTTTCTTTTTTTAAAAAAAATATTTATTTATTTATTTGGTTGCACCGGGTCTTAGTTGCAGCAGGCAGGCTCCTTAGTTGCGGCACGCATGTGGGATCTAGTTCCCTGACCAGGGATCGAACCCGGGCCCCTGCATTGGGAGCGTGGAGTCTTAGCCACTGTGCCACCAGGGAAGTCCCTGAATTCCATTTCTTAATCTGCAGGATGACAATGATAATATCCACCTCATAGAGCTATGGTGAGGGTCTAATGAAGGAACGTTTGTGCGGGGGTGTTGCGGCGTGGCCTTTGTTTGTGGGAGGCAGGCTTCAGGGACACGCCTATTGACGTGTGTTGTCACTCCTTATTGACATAGACTTGGGAGCCCTTGAGCATTGCTGGCTGTAGATTTGTGTTTTCCACTTCTCCAGTTATTACCATCCCTTTAATTGCTCTCGTATCTATTCCCTCCCCTTTTATCCTATTGTCTGTGGCTTTGCCATTTCTCCCTTGGAATACTGCTGGAAAAAAGAAGTGAATTTTTGAAGGCAGCATCTTTTTTTCCCTCTCAAAAATGTCAAGAAGCCATGTACTCCATGAAACCTAGGATAAAAACATCCGGTGAGTCGCAACAGACTGAGATAAAAAGGAAGCTGACCGAGAAGGGTGAAGAGGTAATAAGAGGACTGGCTGAGGTAATGAAGGAGTATGAGGAGACAAAAAATGCAATAGCAGAATTCAGTTTCCAGTAATCACTTTAAGGAGCTGAATCAGCACTGCAGTTAATCTAATCAATGGCATGCAGTTGAGGAGCTCTCAGATTCCAGAGGAAAATGTACAGTGAGATGAAAACGATGAAAAAATGTGACAATTAGAGAAATAGATTCAAAATTTTAAAAAGGAATAAACAAAGGATTTACAAGTAGAATTAAAAAGCAGATCCTAAGAGGCAAATAAAACACAATACATATAACAAAGGAAGAATTGTAATATTAAAACATGAACCAGATAAGAGCAGAGGTAAATATAGCAGTTAGTATGATAAACTTCAGTGGAATATGCCTCCCACAGAGGTAAGACAAAATTAAGGTTGAGTTAGAAAAGTTTCATGTTCTTTACATGAGGCAAACGTAAAATACAGACAGAGTTCATTTTATTCTTTTTTTAACTTTAGACCAATAGCTTAATTTATTTCACTTATTATTTAGGAAAGAATTTTAAGGTTATTAATTTTCTTCTGAGTACAGCTTTGAAGTTAATAAATTTGAAATGTAAAAATATAGAATTGGTAAGCTCCATTGCTTCAGAAAAAACAAAAGAAACAAAACTTAGGCAAATGCAGTCAAGAAAAGGAGAGAAATGGTCAATAGCAAAGCAAGAAAGGAAAAAGAAGCTTTAACCTCATTCCTGGCCTCACAACAATTTCTTGAGGCCAATTTCAACATACTAGGTACCTGGTAGATTCTGGGGACTTAGAGCAGGGAATGAGATGGAACTTACCATTTAGTGGGGAGGGCTTATGAAAATGTGTACTAATAATTACAGTTGTGGTAATTGCCATGGAAAAGATTTTTTAAGTTACAAAGGGTTACCATATTCAATGCTGTGCTGAGAAATCGATGCTAGGAGAGTATAAATTACTGAAATGTAATGAGCCATTAGGATGACTAACTAGACCAGTAACTATTAAAAGCAATTGAAAGATAGTGAGAAGACAAACAAAACACCCCCCACCAAACTGTTGTATCAGAGGGCCTTGAGGGGAAATTTTGAAAAATGTAGAAAATCGAGCCTTGTAGTGATTTATAGGCAGTCACAGAGCCAAGGAACAGATGGATGGCCACCCCGTGCATGTCACAAAGTTGATATGACCTTGATCCCAAATGCTGACTGACCGTGTGGAAGAGGAAAATACACTACTTAGAAACATTGGTATGAAAGTCTAAAGAAAATATTGGCAAATACTATGTTAAAGATAATGTACCATAAATAATTAGGATTTACTCCAAAAATGGCATGGATGGTTTATTTTAATGTAATTCATCAAAATAAGAAGTCAAAGGAGTCACACAGTTATCTCAGTAGATGTGAAAATGACATTAGATACGAATTAACATCCATTCCTGTTTTTTTTTTTAATCTTAAACAACAGCTAACGTATTTTAAAATGAAATTATAGGGACTTCCCTGATGGCACAGTGGTTAAGAATCCGCCTGCCAATGCAGGGGACACGGGTTCGAGCCCTGGTCCGGGAAGATCCCACATGCGGCAGAGCAACAAAGCCCGTGTGCCACAGCTGTTGAGCCTGCGCTCAAGAGCCCGCAAGCCACAACTACTGAGCCCGCGTGCCGCAACTACTGAAGCCCATGCGCCTAGAGCCTGTACTCCGAAACAAGAGAAGTCACGGCAATGAGAAGCCTGTGCACCGAAACAAAGAGTAGCCCCCGCTCGCTGCAACTAGGGAAAGCCCTCGTGCAGCAGCAAAGACCCAACGCAGCCAAAAAATAATAAATAAATTTAAAAAACTGAAATTTTAATGCTATTCTCTTTAAAGAAGTCACTACATTAAAATAATAAAGTCTCTACTATTTAACATTATTCTGGAAATTGTAGCTGAAATAATACTGTAAGAAAACGAAAGTCAAAGTTAATGCTCTTTGCAGGTGGTGCCATTTTTTTTACATGTGAACCCCAAGTATCAACTGAAAACCATTAGAATCAGTAGGAGAGTTGAGTCATTTGGCCAAATACAAAACTACACAAAACCCAGAAGTTTCACTAGTTATCAGCAAGTAACCTTTTCGAAAATACAATGGAAACGTTTATCCCATTCACAAAATCAACAACAATAAGAAAACCCATAATATACGCAGGCGTAAAGCAATAGAATGGAAACTGTATGTTGAAGGAGTCAGTAAATAACACCCTTCTTTCCTCTGAATTTTAAACCAGTGGATGTAGGGAGGAAAGAAAGACAGACAGGAATTAGACAGATGGAAATTAGTGTATCACCTTTATTACAGATAAAGGCTAGGTTGAGGAACAAGGTTGTAATCTGAACAAGATAAGCTTGTCTGATTCATCCCTGAATTAGTGTGTGTGTGTGTGTGTGTGTGTGTGTGTGTGTGTGTGTGTGTGCGCAGGGGGTATATTCCCCCTCCCCCAAGTGGGCAGGAGAGGAAGGATCAGAGCCAAACATACTCGGGGAGACATCACGCCTCCCTGGAACTTCTGGGAGGAGGTGGAGTGAGACTCCAGTGGTACCCCCTCCACTGAAATGGGGAAGAGTTATTCCTCCTTGAAACTTCCTTTGCTCTCTGAGCTCACCAGGGCTTAATTGTTGAAGGCCCTGGACTTCTAGGGGGTGTGGGTGCCTGGGGTGTGGCTCTTCCTTTCAAGGAAAGGGCACAGCTGTCAGCTGTTCCTGCTTCCACCTTCACTAACCACACTGCTCCTTTGTGGGTGCTTCCAGGACACCTGGAGAACAGAGTAGATTTCCCCCTAAAAGGCTCACGAAGCAAAACAGTATTTAAATGAATTCCAAGACAGCTTTGCACCCAAGGGTGAAAATTCACTTCCTATCTATTTCCAAGCCCAAATCATGTGCAAACACATTTTCTTCTGAGTAGTTAAGTAACATTTGAGAACAGGAAGCCTCACTGCCCTGTTCACTGCTGTATTCCCAACACTTAGAACAATGCCTGGCACTTAGTAGGCATTCAGTAACTTAATGACCATTCTCAGGGGGGAAAAGTGTAACATGTAATTCAGAAAAGGCCTTATATTAGTGATCTTATTGATTACAAATTAATAAGAAAAAGATAACAGTAAAAATAAACAAGGAAATAAGTAGACAAGGAAGTTGAATAGAAAATTCAGCTAACCAGTGAACATACAAGAGATGGCTTTATGTTGTTAAGAACAGACTAAATGTCTTAAATGAGTTGCAGAATAAAACAAAGTATTATTTTACGTCTCTCAAATTGGCAAAGATTAATAAGTATCAGTGTTGGTAAGGAAGCATGAATTGTTACGGCCTTTTCAAAGAGCAATTTGTCATTTATCAAAGCCCTGAAATTGTATTCTCTTTGGTCCAGGGGGAGTCCTGTTTCTAGGAAGTCATACTACAAGAAACATTCCCATTACCAGTGTGCATAGGTGCCTGTACAGAGAGATTCAGTTGGGGCATTGTTTGTAATGGCAAAAAATTGAAAACCATCTGAATGTCCATGATTAGGGTGTTAGACAAATAGATTCTGGGTCACCGATACAGTGAAATAATATACGGTGGTTGAAATGAATGGGCCAGAACCATGTGAACAGACACGGAAAAATACCTGTGGTTAGCTGTAGGGCAAAAAAAGCAGTTTGCAGAATAGCAGGTGTTAATAGGTTGAATGGTGTCTCCTAAAAGGATATGTTCAAGTCCTAAGCCCTGGGACCTGTGACCATGATTTTATTTGGAAATAGGGCCTTTGTAGATGTAATCAAGTAAAGAGATGTCATTAAGGTGGGTTCTAATCCTATGTGACTGGTGATGTCCTTACAAGAAGAGAAGAGACACAGATGCGCATAGAGGGAGGAAGGTCACGTGATGACGGAGGCAGAGCTTGGAGTGATGCAACCAGAAGCCAAGGAGCGCCAGGGCTTGCCTGCAACCACCAGAAACTGGGAGAGAGGCATGGAACAGACTCTTCCTAGAGCCTCCAGAAGGGACCAGCCCTGCCGACACCTTGATTTGGCACCTCTGGCCTCCAGAACTGTGAGAGAATTAAACTTCTGTTGTTTTAAGCCACCCAGCTGTGGTGATTTGTTACAGCAGCCCTAGGAAACTAATAGACCAGGTATGACATTATCCCATCATCATGCCTTCTGTGAATGTACCGTGACAAAGAGCCTCTTCAGCCCATTTTCTAACCTAACAGCCACCTCCTTGGAAACAGGGACTCACTGTATTGGTGATGTTTTTTTGTCCGGGGGCAGCCTAAGCAGGGTAAACTTGGATTTCACCTCCTTTGCCTTCTCCACCCCCCACAAACCAGTGTCCTAGTGGCCTTTTGCTGTGTTCCCCCTCATCATCCCTTAAACTCTGAGCATCCGGAATTACCCTGAGGGCGTGTTTTGTTTTTGTGCTTCTTTTTCTATTTGCCAAGCCCCATTCCTTCTTTTTTTTTTTTTTGGCCACTCTGTGTGGCATGTGGGATATTAGTTCCTTGACCAGGGATTGAGCCCGTGCCCCCTGCATTGTAATTGCAGAATCTTAACCACTGGACCGCCAGGGAAGTCCCCAAGCCCCATTCCTTCTTAAAATCTTGTTTTGAAGAGCTTTCCTCCAGGATGCTTCTCTGCCCCCTTATACCCTCACTCTGAGTTAAAAGCCTGCCTTGTGCACCCACCCATCATGCTGTGTGATAATGTGGTAAAAGCCTAGTGATTATGATAGGTTTTCCTTTGGAGCCAGATGACCGGAGATTTGAATCCTGCATTTGTCACTTACTAGCTGTGTTACCTTGAGCAAGTGGCTTTAACCTTTCTGTGCCTCAGTTTCCTCATCTGCATAACGGGGGTCGTAGTACCTACCTCACTGGGTGGTTGTAAGCATTAACAATGGGGTTAAAGCTCTCGCAATAGTGACTGGCACGTAATAAGCAGTCAGTAAGCCTTCGCTATTGTAATTATATGTTTACTTGTCTGACTCCCCCACTAAACAGAGATACTTAAAGGCAGTAATTGTATTTTTCTCTCTCCATCCCCAGTGTCTTGCAGAGTACTTGGCACATGGTAGGCATTAAATAAATGTTTGTTGAATTAGTAATGATAGTTAACGTAATTGCCGACCAGGATCCCATATTGGGCTCAACTCTGTTTGGATCCACATCATGCAGGGGCCAGTGAACCCACCACAGATCAGCTGGTATTTCCCCAGCTCCTCCAATGGGCAAGGCGTCCACAGTGGAGGGGATGGAAGAGTGGAGGTCCAGCCCCTGACCTCAAGGAGCTGAGAATCTGGTGGAGAAGATGGTGGAAGCGCACGAAACGTTAACAACGACAGTATTAGGTCCTAACCGTTTGTGGGAGCAACAGAAAAATGTGCATTCACAGTTAACTATTTCAGCCCTTGTTTCCCAAATTCTTTCTAGAGAGCTTCTTTTTTAAAAATAAAGTTATTTATTTATTTTTGGCTACTTTGGGTCTTCGTTGCTGTGTGTGGGCTTTCTCCAGTTGGGGCGAGCGGGGGCTACTCTTTGTCGTGGTGCGTTGGCTTCTCATTGCGGTGGCATCCCTTGTTGCGGCGTGTGGGCTCTAGCCATGCGGGCTTCAGTAGTTGTGGCACACAACTTCAGTAGTTGTGGCTCACGGACTCTAGAGCACAGGCTCGGTAGTTGTGGTGCACGGGCTTAGTTGCTCCATGACATGTGGGATCTTCCCGGAGCAGGGCTTGAACCCTTGCCCCCTGCATTAGCAGGCGGATTCTTAACCACTGCGCCACCAGGGAAGTCCCATAGAGAGCTTCTTTTTTTTTTTTTTCTTTTTTCTTGCGTTATGCGGGCCTCTCACTGTTGTGGCCTCTCCCATTTGCGGAGCACAGGCTCCGGATGCGCAGGCTCAGTGGCCATGGCTCACGGGCCCGGCCGCTCCGCGGCATGTGGGATCCTCCCGAAACGGGGCACGAACCCGCGTCTCCTGCATCGGCAGGCGGACTCTCAAGCACTGCGCCACCAGGGAAGCCCCGAGAGCTTCTTTTTAATAATGAAACATAGATCTGGAGGCTTCGTCAGGGTTAGTTTTGATTTTTTTTATTTTTCCAGGTATACTTTCTCAGTAGGCACATAACATCTGATTGTCTCTCTGGAATTAGCAGCCGTCAATAATCATTGCTAGACCCAGTATTTCACTAGGGGCTATAAAATGGTGATATTCTATTTATCAGCTGGAGACTTCTATGAAGATAAACCGCCCCTTATTAACTGTTTGGTTACCCTGAGGTATAGCTGTTCACGAAAGGGAGAGTAAATGCTTCTTGACTAGTTTTTAAAATAATGAGCCTCTCGCCAGGTGTCCTCGAGTGAGTGACATCGTCTTTAAACCCTGCGTGGCAATCCTTGACACACCGCCGTGATGCCCAGGGAAGACAGGGCAACCTGGAAGTCCAATTACTTCCTTAAGATCATCCAACTTCTGAATGATTTTCCGAAATGCTTCATTGTGGGAGCAGACGATGTGGGCTCCAGGCAGATGCAGCAGATCCGCATGTCCCTCCACGGGAAGGCTGTGGTGCTGATGGGCAAGAACACGATGATGCACAAGGTGATCCGAGGGCATCTGGGAAACAACCCAGCTTTGGAGAAACCGTTGCCTCACATCCGGGGGAACGTGGGCTTTGTGTTCACCAAGGAGGACCTCACTGAGATCAGGGACATGCTGCTGGCCAATGACGTGCCGCCCGCCGCCCTGCAAAGTCACTGTGCTTGTCCACAACACTGATCTGGGCCCTGAGAAGACCTCCTTCTTCCAGGCTTTAGGCAATACACTAAAATCTCCAGGGGCACCATCTAAATCCTGAGTGATGTGCAGCTGATTAAGATTGGAGACAGATTGGGAGCCAGTGAAGCCCCGTTGCCGAACATCACCCCCTTCTCCTTTGGGCTGGTCATCCAGCAGGTGTTTGACAACGGCAGCATCTGTAACCTTGAAGTGCTTGACATCACAGAGGAAATTCTGCATTCTCGCTTCCTGGAGGGTGTCCGCAATGTTGCCAGCGTATGTCTGCAGATTGGTTACCCAGCTGTTGCATCTGTACCCCATTCTATCATCAGTGGGTACAGGTGGGTCCTGGCTTTGTCTGTGGAGACTGATTACACCTTCCCACTTGCTGAAAAGGTCAAGGCCTTCTTGGGTGATGCGGCTGCATCTGTGGCTGCTGCCACCACTGTTGCTCCTGCTGCTGCTACAGCCCCAGCCAAGGTTGAAGCAAAGGAAGAGTCGGAGGAGTCGGACGAGTATATGGGATTTGGTCTCTTTGACTAATCGCCAAAAAGCAGCCAACTCAGCCGGCTTTGTTTGTGAAACAAGGAAATAAACGCTTACGTCTCTTACCAAAAAGTAAAATAAAATAAAATAAAATAATGAGTTGGTTTTCTAGCATCCTTCAAAGGTGACCAATGGAGGACTTTGGGCTCTTTTTTTTTTTTTAATTTTAAAAACATTTTTTTAATTTTTAATTTTTTAAATCTTAGGATTTGGCATTACCGGTATCTTTTTGTGTGTGTGTGTGGTATGTGGGCCTCTCACTGCTGTGGCCTCTCCTGTTGCGGAGCACAGGCTCCGGACGCGCAGGCTCAGTGGCCATGGCTCACGGGCCCAGCCGCTCTGCGGCACGTGGGATCTTCCTGAACCGGGGCATGAACCCATGTCCCCTGCATCAGCAGGCGGACTCTCAACCACTGCGCCACCAGGGAAGCCCTACCGGTGTCTTTTTAAAAAATTTTTATTGGAGTATAGTTGATTTACAATGTTGTGTTAGTTTTAGGAGTACAGCAAAGTGAATCAGTTATACATTTACATATATCCACTCTTTTTTTTAGATTCTTTTCCCATGTAAGGTATTACACAGTACTGAGTAGACTTCTCTGTGCTATACAGTAGGTTCTCATTAGTTATCTAGTTTATATATAGTAGTGTGTATATGTCAGTACCAATCTCCCAATTTATCCCTCCCCTCTAGGCTCTTTTTTTTTTTTTTGCGGTACACGAGCCTCTCACCGTTGTGGCCTCTCCCATTGCGGAGCACAGGCTCCAGACGTGCAGGCTCAGCGGCCATGGCTCACGGGCCCAGCTGCTCTGCGGCACGTGGGATCTTCCCGGACCGGGGCACGAACCCTTGTCCCCTGCATCGGCAGGTGGACTCTCAACCACTGCGCCACCAGGGAAGCCCTGGGCTCTTTTTTTAAAAAAAAGTTCATTATGAACTCACAGATTTTAAACTTAGCAGTGTGTTAAGGCCATGTGGTTCTTACCCTTATGAAGCTTAAAAGGTCCCTTCTTGGCCTCGCGGGAGCCTCTTCAAGCTGGCCCTGAACCTTTTGATGCGGCCCTGCTTGTCTTTGCTCATTTCCTCGTATGATAAGATGTCCCAGGTTCATTTGGCACATTTCCTGCCCAGACCTGGAATCAGGTACTTCTCCAAGGAAGAAGGGCATGAATTTTTTAGGATCCTGGTACAATATTACCAAACCACTTTCCAGAAGGACATTATTATCATTTACACTCTCATCTTCAAGGCATGAGGACCGTTTTCTCCATATACTCAGCCAGTGTTGAGTGTTATTTTAAAAACTTGGCATTCATTTGATAGGGCAGAATGATTTGCATTTCTTATTTGCATTTATGTTCCAATTTGCATTCATTAGGTTACTGGTGCATTGGAATGTTTTCTTATATTTATTAATCATTTATATTTGTTTTGAGAAGACATGCTGTTTTGACCATGTTACTATTAGAATTTTAGTAGTTATTATGATTGATTTGTAACTGTGTATCAAGGCCAGCAGCCCCTTTTCTGTCAATTGCCAGAAACCATTTTCCTAATCGGTCGTTTGCCATTGAGAGTTGATTACAACTTCTATTTCATGTAGTCAGATATTTTCCTTTATAAAGCATTTTCCAGTCCTCTCTCATTGGGGACTTACGGGATCAGAAAACTGAACCCTAAGAGTTATCTCCAGGCAATAGTTGGCACCCAAACATTCACTGTGCTGTCCTCACCTAACTACTTTTGGGTTCCTTGAGGCCAGAGGCCTGCCTCATTCCAACACGGTCTGGATCCATTTTCACCCAGACAGACTCGCTCTGACTATTCATATTGAAGGTGGGGGAGTGACTGAAACGACGAGCAACTGCTAATCTGGAGGTTCCCGGGTCAGTGGGCCAGAGAGCGCAGAGGTCCCAGCAGTCAGCTGCTTCCCTGTGGAGACCCACTCAAGTGACCCGCCAGCTCCAAGGCTTCATGGGGCAGCTGTGGGACAAAGTTTTGGACCCCAGGGTCTGTTCAGAACCTATACACTCACATGGCAGAGATTGAGTGGGTGGTGAGTCAAACAGGGCAGTCGGCAGCTGCAAATGGTCTGCGTGAGAGGGATGCTGACCAAGGCCTACACTGGGTAAGAGGTGGTTGTCATGGGACGGAGGCCCTTAAAAGATTAAAAAAAAAATCTCGAACATAATAATGACGGGCAAGAATGGCTAAGAGCCCAAACTCGTATGATACTTAATACGTGCCAGGCACTGTTCCAAACACGCTACATTGGTTAACATGTGAATTTACTTTTCGCAAGCCTAGGAGGTAGATACTGTTATCAGCACCATTTTATGGCTACAGAAACAGAGACACCGAGAGGATAAACAGCTTGCGCAAGGTCATATGCTCGGTAAGTGGGAGAGGAGAGTTGAAGTGCAGACAGTCTGACTCCAGACTCTGAGCTCTTGTCGCATCTCTGTCCTGCCTGTACACTGTGAGCCAGGGCCTTAAAGTGGTGCAGCCCTTCAGACGTCCTAGGGGGCATTTCGTCCCTGCAGGATAAGGAGCAGCTGGCTTTACAGATGGGGAAACTGAGGCCTGAAGGACAGAGTGATTTGCTCAGAGCCGTCTGTGCAAGTCAGATGCAGGTTTTTCTGTAGGTGACGCCCATTTGGCATCAAAGTCAAACTCTTTGACCCTCCTAGGAACAGAATTGCTCCTAGACAGGTACAGACAGTGGTTGCCTTTTCCCTTTGAGAGGGCTCACCCCCTCCGGGGTCTGGTGAACAGGGGTGGGGTCTTACTTAGGACTTTCCTGGGCTCCTGAGGGCTGTGGAGGCGGGCCTGCTCTCGGGATCTCATGGTCTGAGCCCAGGCTGGCCGTTTCTGGAAGTTGATTTCTTGGCCCTTGTGTGAGGAGCAACCGAGTGTGTTCCAAGAGCACCAGGACTGCTGGGTCAGGGGTTCTGGAAAAGTTGGGTAGAAAGTGCCCTGCTGTCTTCTTGCTCCTGGCCTAATGGCTCAGCCCATTTTTAGATGTCAGGAAGTGTAACAATATGGTACATTTATCTTGGTGAATAATGGATGAGCCCAGGGAAGGTACTGTATTTTTCCTGGTGAATTATTTACCAGGAGCCTCTAATTTGAGGCTCTCCACTATGAGTGGTCTGAATCGGGTGTATCTAGAGTCCCTCCCGGCTCCTCTCACTCCCCCGGTCTCCCAGCTACAGGTTTGCTGTAACCTTCTGTGTCTAGTGTTACACTGGGCAGCCCTGTGGCCTGTAGCCAGGGACTCTCTTGAGTTTGGAGTCCCTGTGGCCACTGGGTTGGGTTGCAGGAGGGAGTGGGGAGGACCCTCCCTACTAGAGATGCAGGGAAAGCCCTGTGGGGGGTTTACTTGGCCGGGGGTGGGGGGGGAAGCTGGGGTCAATGTGGGGCTGGGGGCTGCTCTACAGGCATGGGGAGCCTTTTGTGTGCTTACGTGTGTGTGCGCACATATGTGTGCTCTGGGTCTTTGTTTTTCTTGTCCCTTTCTCTGGGTCTCTAGGACTGTATGTTACTCTCTGTCTCACAGTTTGTCTCTGTCGGTGTCTCTGTTGATCTGGGTCTCTCTGTGTCTCTCTGTCCCTGTCCCTCCCCCCTCCCTCCCTTCCTCTGCTCCTCCCTCCCTTCCCCCGCCCACACCATCAATCTCCCTCCAGCCCCCTTTTTCTCATCTTCCTGTCTCCCTCTGTCTTTCTCCATCAGTGTCTGCTTCTCTCCCTCTCTCTCTCTCTCTCTCTCTCTCTCTCTCTTTCTCTCTCTGCGTGACTTTAGAGGCCTGTAAGAGGCACCTCCTGGGATAGAGGGGCAGCCAGTTCCAGACTTAAGTGAAGCCAGATCTTGGTACCTTCCAGACCCTGACTTCAAGATCGACAGAGTAGGCATAAAATAAACTTTAAGTCTTTGTCATTTTTTTGGCTATTCAGTTATTGCATCAGCCACTCTTAGGGGCTTTTTTTTTCTTTGCCTATTTGTGTGTGCTTTATGTTTTATAACACCACCCCGCCCCCCAGCCCCCAAAAGTCCGTTATCCCTAGGCTGTAAGCATCTGGTAATGTGTTGCAAGTTTTTGGTGCTTTTAAAAATAACTTACAAGGAATTGTTTCTGTCTGTTATTCATCAGATTGTATTTTTTTCATCTGTTGTTACTGATTTGGAGATTGAAATACATATTTTGCCATCTTTAGCCAGAATGCTTTTTCAGAACAGCTGATTTTTCAAAAACGACTCCTTTTTGTTTATGTTCTTTTAAAAAATAAAGGAGCAAATCATCAGTGATGCAGTTAAGAAATCAAAGAATAAAATTGGTTTTGTCTTACTAGAGAGTTTATATTTTAAGCTGTAAAGTGAAGTTTATAAGGAGTCTGATGCTTTGACTCTAATTCAGCAGCTGGCCTGCCTTCCCCTCCCCCTCTCTGTCCCCTGACCACGCTCTCCCCCAACTGGGCAAGAATCAGTTACATCTGAGTGATGTCGGAGCAGTGACCATGGCCACAGTAGTCGATCCCCACCTCCAGATAGCTTCCCCCTCCGACATTTTTCCAGCCACACGTGGTAGCAGAGGTGGCTGAGGGGAGGGCCTTTGGTGGCAGCAGCAGGTCTACCTTCAGAAGAAGGCAGTGGACACTGCAAAATCCTGCCCCCCCCCCCCCCCCCCCCAGCCATGTACCAACCCTTGCCTTGAAGACACTGGCTCTTCCATACCGCCTCCTTCAGTCGGGATTCTTCTCTTTGTGTTTCAGATTGAGGCTTAAAGCCTGGAGCAACCCTTTCCCTGGAGAGAAGGGTTGGTTTCCAGAAGCAGCTGTTGGTCAGACAGGTGAAGGAAAGAAAGGAAGGCTGGGAGAGGGGCACTTGGAGGACCGTGTCCGGCTCCAACTCCTGGCCCCTGGCTTGTGCCCTGGCCCCGAGGGGATGGCCAGGCTGCCGAGGGCCGCGTTCATCTCCTGCACATGTGTTCGGCATCGCCGCATATCATCGGGTGTGTGGTACACGCAGCCCATTGCTGCAGGCCCTGGGTGGCTCGTGCTTTCCACATCACACATAGCAAAGTGATGTCCTCACATTCCCCACTCTTGTCTGCTCCAGGATGTGGTTTGCAGAGCACTTCTAAATATAAAAGTATGAGACTGCCTCTTTCTCTTATCCCTTTGGAACCAGCTGAGGACCAACCTCTTTAGTCACTTTTGGGGTTTGGTGGGAGGAGTAAGGGGCACGGGAGTAGCTGGGGGGGGGGGGGGGCCTGCATGCGTGTTTCCCCAGGCTCTGCTGATACCCGTATGCGTGCGGGGGCACAGCGTAAGGCTAGGTGCCGTGCTGGAGGCCCGGGCAGGGTGCCGGGGCAGACGGAGGAGGGTGTAGGCTCAAAGACTAATTTTCAAACTGTGGGCAGCTATGTTCAGCCACTTCACTTGTTTTCAAAAATTTCATTGCTTCTTGCTTCCCCAGACCCAACAGTATGTTCTCCTACTGGGAGAAACAGCAGGATGTAGGTGATGGCCCCAGGGAAGGCACTTCAAAACATAGTGCTAAATGGAATAAAGTGAGAGGCAGAATGAGAGATAATGCAAGATCATTTATATGGGTTAAAAATAGCCGCACACGAAACAACAATCACATTTGACCGGAGCACATACAAAGAGAGGACCTACCTTAAACAGGACAGAATGGTTGTTGGGGGGGCTTGGATAAAAGGGAATAAAGTGAAAGAAATGAAGAGCAGTCAGCGTGTCAGCGTGGAAAGAACACACATGTGGGAGCCAGACAGATCCAGGGGCAGTTCCCCACCCTGCCATTACTGGGATAGCCCTGACCCCAGTTTCCTCCTCTGTGAAATGAGGCTGGTCCGTGTGGAGGGTTCTCCGGATGAGAAATAATGCGTCCATTTAATAAGGGCCGGCAAGAAACAGACGGTCAGAGTAGCTAAGGCAGCGCTGACTGATGGAACTTTTTGTGGGGACAGAACTGTTCTGCATTGGCGCTGTTCAGTACGGTGGCCGCTAGCCACATGCGGCTCCCGAGCACTAAAAATATGGTCAGTGGAACAGAGGCAATGAGTTTTCAGTTTTGTTTCATTTTAATTAAGTTACATTTGAATAACTCCATGTGGCTAGTGGCTGCCATATTGGACAGAACAGGCCGAAGGGATATTTTACTGTCTTTAGGAACCAGGGAGGATTTTCCCTCATTGAGTGCAGTTGAGGCCACTCCACCTAAGGGGCAGGGAATCATGTTCTCCCTGCATAGGGAGTTTAGGGTGTGTGCCTCAGAGATGAGTAAAAAGAGCTCAGAAAACAGAGTCTCCCAGAGTTTTCTGAGCCTGTCTTGAAAATTAATAGGTGAAGTCAGGTCCAACCAGTCCCCAGACTGTCATTTAGTTTGCCCTCTGCTTGCACAAGAAAGACCGTGGGAAGCTCACTCCCGGGCTCACCCTGGCACTGTTCTTGCTGTGGTGTCCCTGGGCCCCTCCTCACTGCACCTGGGAGGAAGACCTGGTTGGGGCCTGGGTCTGGGCCCGCCTAATGAATGGCTGTGGAACCTGCAGCGAGTCCCTTTCCATCTTTGGATGATGAGGGCGGACTCTTTGAGCACACCATCTGAGCATCCCAAAAGTCTTCCTGGGCCTGAGCTCCTGGATCATTTCCCAGCCTCGTGGTCCAGCAGCCCCATTGCCTTCCCGCAATGTAGATTATTTCTGCAGGCCGCTCACTGGCGTCTTCAGGAGACAGCTGGCTGCTGTCTCTCTCTCTCCTTGGAGCTGAGAATGGGCATAGAAGGTGCCCATTCAAGCTCACCTTGAGCTTGCAGTCTAGCTTGGAAGATATGGCTCTTGGCCACAGCACAGGCGGGCATATCAGGGGTGTCACGGGCAGTGAGCTGTCAGTGCAAGTGTGTGGCTGAGGCAGAGGCGGGATCTCCTGGGGAGGCAGGATGCAAGCTGAGCCGCAGGAATGGGAGTAGCTCATCAGCAGTGATGCTGGGTCCCAGTTTGCGACTCCCAGCTGCCTCTAACTGCACACCTGCCATTTATAGCATCACTTTTAATCCCTCCCGGGGCTGGCCCTACATGTGGTGCGTGGGGCTTTAGGGGCCGGCTGTGTAGCTGGAGGCTGGGGAGCAGGAAGAGGACTCTGGGGAGTGAGCCCTTTGTTTCTGTAACTGCCTTTCAGGCTCAGTGCCAGCGAATCCAGGACTAGGTCTTGGTGACTGTCCAGTCACATCCTTTCAGTTCTCTAATTTTACATATAATAAAACTACCTGGTGGCGGGTGGTGGTTGGTCAGGGTCACCCTACTTGTGAGGGATTGTATCGAGACTAGAACCCAGGTCTCTCTACCCCATGTTCCTTCTACCTGATCACACCACCTCACTCTGGCTGAGCTTTTAATTTATTGCTGCTTCCTTGGAGACATCGCAGCCATCTGAGGGTTACTAAGGGCGAGAGATGTGTCCTAGGTGTGGCCCTCTGAGCCCCAGCAGAAGAGAGGCTGGTGCGAGGATCAGGTGGTGTGGCTGCTGGCTGAGGAGCTTCTTAAAGCACATCTCCCAACCGGTGTGTCTGCTCCTCTGGGCTGGGATGCCGCATGATACTGGACACGAGGACCCGCTTCTGCCGTCAGAGGTTGATCTTCCCCCTCCAGGGCCTCCCAGGAGTGGGCAGGGCAAGGCTGAGTTGTGGTTTTCATCTAAGGTAGGAGAGCTGGCCCGCTAGGTTGTTTCTGTGCTAATCCCTGGTGATTTTGTTCTGTTTCTCTAATCCGGACGTGGGAGCCTCTCCAGATATTTACAGTTAAATCCCAGGACAGGAAAACTCAGCTGGGTCCCTGGCTCTGCTCCCTCCCACATGGCTCCAAGCGAGGGCTGTGATGGCTTGTGGAGAGCTGCGGGGCTGCTGTCAGCGAACCTGGGGCCTTCTGTAGACACTCGGGAGATGGGGCCGAGGCGGGGGCAGCTAGAATTTTGTGCTCTGCCTCTGGGTCTCTGAGTCAGCTGTGGTGGATTTTCAGCAACCCTCTGAACCCTGATTTTCTGGGGCTTATCATCATACAGGGTTGTTGGTGCTAAAACCACATGCGGTATATTGGTGGTGGACTGGTGGTGGTGGAGTGGGACATTCCAGATCCCCAGATTCACAAACCCCACTGCAGCATTTTGTGTTCCTACCGGCTCAGGTGAACTTGGGAGGTGACTGGGCTTGCTGTTCATGCAAACGACTTGTTCTTACAGAGACTGAGATTTGTCCCTCGAAAAAATGACGCATGCCTATGAGCCGTGGACCCTTGGAGTGTCCCAGAGCAGCTGAAAGTGCGCCAGTTAGACCCTGAAGGCCAAAGTCCTGTGGTGCATTGGCCCCTTGGGGAGAAGTGGGGCAGGGACCCTGGTACCCCTGGGGCCTCTCATTTGGTGTCCTTAAGAGTTTCCACATGGAGGGGACCTGTGAGCAGGGCCATCCTCGTGTGGGTGCGGAGGCCTGGGGCTGCTCTCTTTCCTGGAACAGAGCATTTGTGCCTCTCGGGTTGAGGGCTATCTCTCCTGGCCTGTGTCCTGTTGCTGTCACCCCACATGGGACACAGGAAGTTGGCAAACCTCTCCCTCAGGGGACCATATGCCCAATAGGAGCTGTCTTGGCCTGTGCTCTCGAGGTCATCCGGGAGGCAGGATGTCCCCACAGGGAAGTGGGCCCTGGAACCAGGGACTGAGTCTCGGGTATGGAGGAGTCAGCTTCCTGCCTGTGGCTCGTTGGCCTCGTACGTGAGAAAGGTCACAGTCACTCGTGATTACACACATCCGTGCAGCATGCCCATGCCCGGGCCACCCAGGGTCATCTTGGTACCTCTGCCTGGTCCCAAGGCAGCTGTCCGAAGGATGGAATTTCTTTAGTGGGAGGGAGAGAAGGTAGATGGAATCACCTGGTCAGGTTTGGCAGGTTCTGGGACCTGTACAGATTCAGGGGTTGTGTTTCCAAGACCAAGAGGACTCTGGGAGACAGGTAGTTGAGTGGCCCAGATGGTTACTTGGACCAAAGTAGCTAAAATTATCAGAGCAGAGAAACTTCCTGCTGCTCTCTGCTCTCCACAAAATCATGTTTACACATGTGTGTGCGCAGATGCACACGTATATACACGTGGGTCGACTGGGCCTGGAGCCCAGAGAGCATCAAGGAAGGCAGGCACCAGACCAGCCGCTTGCTGGTGAGTGGGGGGCGGGAGTTGGGCTGTTGCCCACACAGCCCTTTCTCAGGGGGCTGGGGCCAGGGCGCAGGCAGAGTGAGTGTCTGCATGTAGATGGCTGTCGAGGAGCCAAGGAAATGGCTTGGAAAATGTCCTTATTGGGTATTTGCAGCGCCAGCTCTGTTGGGGTCGTGCCTAATGTGGGCAGATGACTCTGCCTGCCGGTCATGGTGCCAGTGCTTCTTGAGCCCACCGTGCCCTCTCTGTGCTCCGGGCTTTGCGTTTATGAACCCACTTAGCCTCACACAGCCCCTGAGTGGTAGGCTTGGGGTCCTCATTTCACGTCAAGGGAGAGGCCAGCGGAGGTGGCGTTGCTAGGGAGTGGCAGGGCCACTGGCTGCTGCTATGCTGAGCAGCTTCCTTGAGGGGCACGTGGGCCAGGTGTTCCGTGAGGGTATAGAAGGTGTCATGCATGGAGGACCAGACTCTGAAAGGGGGGAGGCTTTGGGAAGCCCAGGACTGGTGTGCTTCCAGAGCGGGCCTTCCTCGGACCACAGCCCTGGGGGCATCCTCAAGTCAGGTGGTGCAGGGACACAGGGATGTGCTGGGGACTGTGCCACCTCGAGGCAGGTACCACCTCGATCCCCAGAGCCTTCCTCCTTCTCTGTCATTCAGCCGAAGCTTCTGAAGAGTCCCTCACCTCCCAGCCCCTCCCTGTCTGGAGTCTGGCATATCTGCCAGGGGCTCCTCGGCCTGCCCGTTTCCCCTCAAACAAAACAACAGACCAGCCTCTCCTGCAGACCATGCAGATGGCCAGACTGGGCACAGCAAACATGGGTGCCACAGCACTGGGCCAGGCTCCTGCGTGAGAAGCCTGGTGGCCAGGGGTGTGCGCTCAGAGCAGGGGCCGGGGTCTCAGAGGAGGCCTGGTGGCTGCCCTCCCTGCCTTTTGTAACATCTAAAGTCTGCCCCAGCCAAGCACTAACCAGGACCTGCTGTGAGCTGACGTCAGGACAGAGGGCCCCACGGGGCTGGCTTTGATGTTTCCCAGGCCCTGTCTTGGGGGTGCAGCGGGGGCTCTGAGTGGCAGTCTGGGAATGTAGCGTCTCACCACAGCTCCTGCAGCTCCAGCCCCGGGACAGGATGGGATGCTGGAGGCTGAGCTGGGGTCCCTCTGAGTCATGCCATCTCTTCTCCCAGCTCAGGTTTCTGTGGCAAGTGGTCTGTGGTTCCTGCAACCCCACAGCCCCTTTCCCTCCATCCTACCCCCCACCTGATTATCCCTTTCCCATCTGGGGTCTGAGATGGTGCTGGGCCCTGCCTGGGGGGAGCTTTCTAATACGCCTAAAACTCGAGTCCTTGGGCAGGATGGGTGATAGTGGTAAGGATCACGGTAGCCACCTGCCGAGCGAGCTCATCCAAGGCACTTCACATGTGTTACTGCGTGTTTGAGTCACGACAGCCTCATGGGAGAGGCAGAGGAAGCTGGGGCACGGTCTGTGTTCCTTACCCAAGGTCAGGCAGACCGAGTGTGATGGTCAGGATCGAGTCGGACCTGACTACAAACGCTTAACTAATGCTCCTGTGTATGGACGAGACTCCTGGCCCCCACTGTGTCTGGAGAAGCTGAGATGGGAAGTGGGGAGTCACCTACACTTTGAGGCGGATGATCTCTCTCTGGTCTTTGATGAGCATCTTTAGTTCTGGGTCGAGGGTCCCAAGATTTGGGTGAGTCACATTTGCAGAGGCCTGCTGAGGCCTCGGTGCGAGGCTGCCCATCTGTGTCAAGAGTGGGGGTCGGGAAATGTTCCAGACGCTCCTGTGTCCGCCAGCTCTTGCCCCACACTTCCTCTGAGGTCACCTCAGTTCAGCTAGTGTTCGCTGAGTGCCTTTGTGAGCCTGGCGTTGTCTGCAGGAGGTGTGTCTATCTTTCTACCTGGCTGCGGGGAGTGAGACCCATTCTGAGATCAGATACTTCCAGGATTGGTTTTGAGTTCCTGGGCGGGGCTGGGAAGCGCGTGGGGGATGGAGTTGGCC
>NW_006785876.1:4576227-4586617 GCF_000442215.2 Lipotes vexillifer
GGTCGGGGCTGGGAAGAGCGTGGGGTATGGAGTTGGCCTCCTTGGGTCATGGTCCTCGCTCTCCCACCAATTAGCTGGTTTGATCTCGGGCAAATCCCTTCATCTCTCTGGACCGCAGTTGACCCACCCATCTGTACTACACAGGGGTTGTACCACGTTGCTCAGCGGGGGCAGGACCGCACTCCTGTGCAGAGATTGGAAGTGAGCGGGGGTGTTTGGGTTGTTAGGGTGACTGGGTGCAGATTTGCTAACTTGCACAGTGGGTGGGGTAGCCCAGCGTGGTGGAGAATTGTCCCATCCAGAGAGCCAGCAGGAACCCAATGAGAAGTAATGCGGGAGCTCCCAGCCCCTTTCAGCTCTGTGTGTCTTGCGGGCTGGCCCCTCTGGAATGCTGGGAAGCGGACCAACATTGGGTCAGCCCCTCCGCTGGACCTAGCCCTGGGGGATCCTGAACTTGTCTGGAAACTGACTTTATGAGGAGACAGGTTCTTGTGCCCTAAAGAACCAAACCCCCCTCCCCCCGCTCCGCCCAGGGACTTGGAAGGGTGCTCTTTGGGCCAAGATCAGTCTCCAGTGGTTTGGGATGGGATGGGCAGGACCCCATTAGCCTCTTCCTTCCTGCCCTTGCTGGGCCCAGTTTGGCCAGAGGCAGAGCCTGCTTCTTCACGTAGCAGCCCCAGGTGGCCTGTTCCTCCTTCCTGGAGGGGTAGCACATCCTCCTCTGTGCCATCACCGCCCCCCCCACCCCCACCCCAAACTCCTCAGGCGGCTGGTGTCCTGGGCTCTGCAGCTCCGGGCCTCTGCAGGGCGCCCACACGGACCAGGAACAAAGCCCGGTGTATTATTCCTGCTTGGTAACTATGCCACCTGCCTGGCCCTGCCTTCCGCCTCCCCAGCCCATCTGCCACTCTGCACAGGCTCTTCACTCTCCCCTTTGTTTGGCTACAGTTCCACATTTGATTGCAGGGCCCCTTCCTCCGAGGGTGCCCCCCTGGCCCCTGCCAGAGCTGAACTGTAGTCATGCAGGAGGAGCTGAACTGGTGAAAACCTGGGACCACTTAGCTCACCTCTCACCTAGCACAGAAGAGCCAGCCTTGGCCACAGACGGATCCTTAAGGATGGAGAGAAGGATGTGGGGGTGGCCCTGGCATGTCTTTGGGAATAATGCCAGTTCAAGAGAATATTGGTTTCTCCTGTGATGGGATGGGTTCTCCCAAAGACGCCCCTGGGGAATGCTGGGCTGCAGAGCGGTCTGTGGATGGGATTCAAAGCCGCCTCCCTGACCTGTGGCCACCTCTGATGCTGGACCCTTAGCGGGTGTGTGAGTGCCAGTAATCCTTCCAAGAAGCTCTTTGGATCATGATTTAACTTTGCTCAGTGTCCTGCATTCTGAAGATGGTGGGAGGGTTGCTTGCTAAAGTTCCCCGCTCCTTGGCCTGGCATTTCCTATGATCTGGTCCCGTAGCTCCAAGGCCCTCTTCCTCTAGGGAGTGTCCCATGTGGCATTAATCCCCTCCTTCCCCTATAGCCCTTGGGGCTCCCTCCCTCTTCGGTGTTCTAGAGGTGCCGACTGCCCACATCATTCACTTGGCACGAGCTTTGCCTTATCCTGTGTCCACCTCCAGACTAACGTCCTGGAGGGTACTGCATCTTTGTATCCTTTGGAGCGCCCAACGCGGTGTAAACGTTCCTCAGTGGACACTTGGCAGTTGTGGTCTCATGATCCTTCTCACTTGCACTTACTGGACGTCTCCTGTGCACAGGACAGTGGGTGACCTGTGTTAGAACAGTGGCTGCAGCTCCCCCTGACCCTGCCTCTCCCGTGTTCCCCATCTGCAGGTGCCCAGGCAACCATTGTCTTCATCAAGGAGCCATCCTCCCAGGATGCGCTGCAGGGGCGCCGGGCGCTGCTCCGCTGTGAGGTCGAGGCCCCAGGCCCAGTGCACGTGTACTGGCTGCTGGATGGGGCCCCTGTCCAGGACACCGAGCGGCGCTTTGCCCAGGGCAGCAGCCTGAGCTTCACAGCTGTGGACCGGCTGCAGGACTCTGGAGCCTTCCAGTGCGTGGCTCGGGATGATGCCACCGGAGAGGAGGCCCACAGTGCCAATGCCTCCTTCAACATCAAATGTGAGAGCCGGGAGCTGTGACCGCCCCCTCCCTCTAGACCCTCAACTCCTGAGCCCTGCGGGACTCCTCCTTTGCCTCAGCTTCTCCCATTTCCAGTTGAATGGGGCAGGGAGAATGCAACTGGGGTCAGTTCTCTGCTTGTGTGGATAAGAGAAAGTTAAAAAGTTTTAATTTTTCCAGAATTTTTTTTTTTTCCCCTTCAAGTTTTGAACCCATTGATCTGCCAGATACTTTTGCAAATGGCAGGAGCAGTGAGGCAGTGTGCCCCAGTGTCTCTTGGCTCCAGAGCCTCCAGGTTCCATCGTTTCCTGCTTGTCCTCCTCCTCTGCTTTCTCACCCTTGCTCTGCCCCACCCCTCACTCTGCAACCACGGCCTCTGCTCCAGGGATTGAGTCCGGTCCCGTGGTCCTGAAGCATCCAGCCTCGGAAGCCGAGATCCAGCCACAGACCCAGGTCATGTTGCGTTGTCACATTGACGGGCACCCTCGGTAAGGAGACATTGAGGGTGGGGAGGGAAAGGGTTATTCTGGACTGACAGAGCTGTCTCCCCAGACTGTGGACTCTGCCACCGCCCCTGCCCCATGCTGCTCCACACTGGGCCCTGGTCACCAGAGAAGGGGCAGCATTGTGCTGTGGAGTGATCCTGCATTCTGGGAGCTGAGCAATCTAGAATCTCAGCCAGATTCTGCCCCTGAATTGTGTGCCTCTGTGCAAGTCATGGTCCCTCTCCAGGCCTCAGTTTCCCCATTTGTAAACCGAGGGGTCTAGCCCTGACCCTCTGGTTCTGGCCCTCCCTGCCGGCCACCTGAGACCCCCCTGCCTCCCTGCAACTGACCCCCTCGGCCCCTCAGGCCCACCTACCAGTGGTTCCAAGATGGGAGCGCCCTGTCTGATGGTCAGAGCAACCACACGGTCAGCAGTAAGGAGAAGAACCTGACCCTCCGCCCGGCCGGCCCTGAGCACAGTGGCATCTACTCCTGCTGTGCCCACAATGCCTTTGGCCAGGCCTGCAGCAGCCAGAACTTCACCTTGAGCATTGCTGGTGAGCCTGGGGTGGGGATGGAGAAGGTGAGTTGGGGATGGGGGAGGGGCCTCCCCACCTTGCCTGCTCATGTGTCTGTGCCTCCCTCACCCCAGATGAGAGCTTTGCCAGGGTGGTACTGGCCCCCCAGGACGTGGTAGTGGCAAGGAATGAGGAGGCCATGTTCCACTGTCAGTTCTCAGCCCACCCGCCCCCGAGCCTGCAGTGGGTCTTTGAGGATGAGACTCCCATCACTAACCGCAGCCGGTAAGGCATCTGGCAGCAGCTTTCCAGTATGGTGATAAAAGTTGTGTATGGTTCTCTAAAAGGGAATGAAGTTCTTATCACAGATATCATAGATCTATACATGTATTACTGCGACTTTCCAGCAGATGGCAGTAGAATGTCTTCCTGTTACAAAATGATTCCAACAAAGGGAAGGGTCTCCAGGAAGGGCATCTTTTTCCAGTTCCCACAGGCACACTGTGTGAGCCAGCGATGGCTCTGCTACTTTCTCTCCTCCCCTTCTGCCCACATGGGTCCTCTGGGATGGGGGGTAGAGACTCAAGGATGGAGGGACACAGGGGACCTGGGGGATCACAGTCTGCACAGGAAGGTCCTGGAGGGCAAGGATACTTTACTTACACACATGCACGCACACGCACATTATTTGGAAGAAGCAAACATTACCAGAAGGTGCTGGGAGGCGTCAGGCCCTCTATAGGGACTTCTGTCCTCATCCAGGCCCTATGAGAGCAGAGACCACACCACCTGTGTGGTGCCAGGCCTGGCCAAAGGCATTGTGGGCACAGCAGGAGTAGATGCCACTGTGCTCAGGGCCGGCCGGGCGGAGGGTCAGGTTCTTCTCCTTACTGCTGACCGTGTGGTTGCTCCATGGTCCTTTGGAGGTGTGGCTCCCTAGGCTGTGGGCTGGGATCCCGCCTGGCTGCAGCCCTGAGGACATCATCAGTAGTCCATCTGGTGCTGGAGCTGCTGCTTTACCAGCAGATGTATCTTAACTCTGTCTCCACATTGATTGCTTGCTGCCTCCCACTTGCACTGCTGCTCGCCTGGCTGCCGCAAAGCCGCGTCTCTTGTAATTAGAATATACACCTCCACATACACACGAACAAGCGCACGCACACACGTGCACACACAGGCACACACGCACACACCAGAGTGGCGTGTTGGCTTCCTTCTCTCTGCCCTGTTCCTGGTTGATTCCTTCCTGCATATCTGACCTGTGCAGGATGGGGTTCCACTGGCTGCCCTCCAGAAGGAGGCCTGTGGGCCACTCCTTTCAAAGAGCACTCTCTCCCCTCCACAGCCCCCCGCACGTCCGCAGAGCCACGGTGTTTGCCAACGGGTCCCTGCTGCTGACCCAGGTCCGGCCGCGCAATGCAGGGGTCTACCGCTGCATAGGCCAGGGCCAGAGGGGCCCTCCTGTCATCCTGGAGGCCACTCTCCACCTGGCAGGTGGGTCCCTGGGTCTGGGGTGCCAAGGTGGGAGCTGCCTTCAACGTTGTGGGCATGTAGAGATTTAGGCTCCTGTTTTCACTCAGAGCAGCTTGGAGGGCAGAGGGAGGAAGAGGATGCTGGGGTTGGAAGAGGAAATGCTGAAGGTCACGGGGAGGGCTCGTGCTGGAAAGGGCAAGGCTTGCTGCGGGAGAACGTCAGGTACCCTGGGCCCCACAGTAACCAGGCTATCTGCTCCCATCCCTGCAGAGATTGAAGATATGCCAGCGTTTGAGCCACGGGTGTTCACGGCTGGCAGCGAGGAGCGTGTGGCCTGCCCGCCCCCCCAGGGTCTGCCGGAGCCCAGTGTGTGGTGGGAGCACGCGGGAGCCCGTCTGCCTGCCCACGGCAGAGTCTACCAGCAGGGCCATGAGCTGGTGTTTGCCAGCACTGCCGAGAGCGATGCTGGTGTCTATACCTGCCATGCAGCCAACCTGGCTGGTTGGCGGAGACAGGATGTCAACATCACCGTGGCCAGTGAGCACCTTTGCCCTGAAGGGCGAGGCGAGGAGGGGAGACCAGGTCCCAGGAGGTCTTGGGCTCTGGGTGTGATGGATAGAGGCTTCCCTGGTGCTCACCTGAGGCCCTGCCGGCTTGGGAACCAGTCAGCCGTTGGGGGATGATATTGGAGTGGACAGTGGCGAGCCAGGCACAGAGGTTGCGGTGCCAGAAAAGTGGTCCTCTGGCTGCAGAGGACAAAGCAACGGAGTGGGAGTCTTGAGACCCAGGTCCCACTCCGTCCCCAGTGCATGGAATGACCATGGGTAGAAAGTCACCTGCCTTGCTAGGGGTCAGTTTCCTCATCCATAAAATAGGGCTTAATAACTCACTACCTTCCCTACTAGATGGCCAGACAGATCAGTGAGGTAGATAAAAAAGATTTTTCCTTTTCTTTTTGGGGAAGGTGAGTGTCAGAGTTATAGGTAGTAATTATTTTATTTGTTGTTATACTTTCCAAATTTCTACAGTGAACATGACTTGTGAAATAAATGATAAAGATCTATATACCCTTGCTACAGGCATAGAGATTTACTTATTTACACCATGCCTGTGTCAAACGTTTGTGATAATTTAAAAGGATATCCGAGACAAATTCATACACACACACATACTATTTTGCAACCTGCTTCTTCCATTTACCTCTACATCTTTCCAAATAGGTAAATTGCAAAAATTCAAAAAGATTTCAAACATGAAAGGAGCTTTGTACACTTGTAAGTTGTGATGGTATTATTCCCATTAAGGTACTAAAACCTAGGAGACATGCACTTTCGTGCTCAGGTACCTGGTTCAGGTGGGAAGCTGCAGCATCCAGGTAACATGCGCTCAGGACACTTCCACAGCGACATGCAGACAAATGCAAGCAACCATGATCAGCCTTTCTCCAGCCGGGGTCTGTTGTTCACATATTTCATTGGGGATGCTTTTATTTTTTATTTTATTATTTTTATTTTTTAATTTTGCATTTTATTTATTTACTTTATTTATTTGTTTTTGGCTGCATTGGATCTTTGTTACTTTGTTACTGTTTGCGGGCTTTCTCTAGCTGCAGAGAGCAGGGGCTACTCTTCATTGTGGTGTGCAGGCTTCTCATTGTGGTGACTTCTCTTGTTGCAGAGCACGGACTCTAGGCATGCGGGCTTCAGTAATGTGGCACGTGGGCTCAGTAGTTGTGGCTCATGGGCTTAGTTGTTCTGCAGCATGTGGGATCTTCCCGGACCAGGATCGAACCCATGTCCCCTGCATTGGCAGGCAGATTCTTAACCACTGCGCCACCAGGGAAGTCCCGGGGATGCTTTTAAAAATGCAGAATCTGGGACCACACTCCACATCTCCTGCCCCCAGCCTCTCTGGGGGTGGGCCCAGGCAAAGAGTGTTCAGCACACGCTCCAAGTGAGGCATATGCATGCTGGAGGTGGGAGTGCTGGCTTTGATCAGTCTTTTGACAGGCACCAACAGTGCCCTGTGCCTGCACTGCTCCCTGAGAAGAAGACCTGTGGAGTTAGAGAGAGTGCATGACGCACGCAGGGCTGGACTGGTGCGAAGGGGTAGTGGGTACAGTCCGGAGGAGGGAGGACTCCATCCCTGCATTCCATCAACAGATTTATCGAGTGCCTTCTTTGTGCTAGGCACTGCTCCCAGTACTGGGAATGCAGCAATGAACAAAGCAGACAAAAATCCTTCCCCTTGTGGAGTTCGTAGTCTAATAGCAACAAAGCAAGCAAGGAAAACAATTGAATGAACAAATATATGATTTTAGGTGGCAGCAGAGCCATGAAGAAAAATAAAATAGGGTAAGTGACAGAGAGATGGCATGAGGGCCAGGGGGAGTTTAGAGAAGACTTCTTTAGAAGGTGGTATTTGAGCTGATGCTTAAATTAAAGAGGGAACCACATGGACGGGCCCTGAGCAAGAAATGGGCTTGTAAATTGAAGGGACAGCAGTAGCCTGTGTGGCTTGTGTTGAATAAGTGATGGTGAGTGTGGTTGAGGTTGTCTGAGAGGCAGAGATTAGATCATATGAAGCTTTGTAAGAACATGGTAAGGACTTTGGTTTGTAATACAAGTGTACCAGTTAGCTACTGCTGTGTAACAAACCAGTCCAAAACTTGAAACAGTAGCCACTGATTTGCTCATGATTGATTCTGTGGGTATGGTTCAGCTTCGTGTGCTGTTGGCGGCAGCTAATACATCAGCTGGTGGCTGGCTGTTCCCTGATGTCCTCCCTCAGGTGCCTCGCTCAGTCTGGCAGTTGAGGGAGGATATCGACCAGGGTGCCTTGGTTCCTTTCCACACAGCCACTCCAACAGACTAGCTCAGGCTTCTCACGTGGAGGCTGGGTTCCAAGAGTGCAAAAGTGGATGCTGCAAGCCTTCTCAAGGCATTGGCTTAGACATTGTCCACTATATTCTATTGGACAGGGCAAGTCACAGGCCACCTAGATTCCAGGCAGTAGAGAAATAGACCCTGCCTCTAGATGGGAAAGTGGCAACGCCACATTACAAAGAGAAGCAAGGTATGGGAGGACTGTTTAAAGCCATCTTTGCAAAGTCTGCCCCACCAAGTCAGAGGATGAGAAGTCCTTGCAGGGATTGAGTGTCAGAGTGACATTTTCAAAAGGTGACTCTGGCTATTCTGAGAAGACTAGACTGTTAGGGGCAAGAGTCTAAACAGGAAACCAGTTAATAGATGACTGTAATCATCTAGGGGAGGTGTTTAAGGGGCTTGAACAGAGGTGGTAGCGGTGGAGGTGGGAGGTGGTGAAATTTAGGATACATTTTAGAGCTGAGGTAGATGAGGTTTGTATGGAATGAATGTGATGGCGGGGGGAGCCGTAGAGAGAGAAGTCAACTAAATTTTTGGCTTATACAGTTGGCTGGATAGTGGTGCTATTTACTGAGATAGAGAAAACTGATGAGCAGGTTTGGGGATAAATTGAGCATTCTCTTTTGCACGTATAAAGCCTGAAGTGCCTATTAGATATCCAATTGGAAATGCCGGTAGGATTTGCAGGTCTGAAGTTCACTGGGGGGAGGTTAGGAGCCAGGCTGTGTATTTGGGACTTATCCACTTGGATAGTTCTGAAGGATGAGATCATTCAGGGGATGAGCATGGCTAAAACGGAACAGAGATTCAGGGACCAAGCCTCGGAATGTTATGGTGTAATAAAGAAAGCAAGGATTTTGGAGTCATGCAGACCAGAGTTTTCAGTCCTCTCTCTATCATGGATTAATAAATCACCATTACTTCTTTGAACCTCTGTTGTCTTATCTATAAAATGGGTATAAAAATAAATACCTTGAGGGTATATTGTGATCATTAGCTAGGATAATGTTCAAAAGGTACCGGCACACGGGCCTTCACTAAGGGGTAATGGCTGCAGTTATCACCGGAGCAGACAAGGGTTTCTAAACTCAGGGCCGGGGTTGGGGGGAAGGTATTAGAATTTCTTGGGGTTGGATCTGTTAGTTTTGTAGATGTGTTGGTCAACCTTCTGTTTCCTCCCTGTCCCTCTAAGCTGTGCCCACGTGGCTGGAGAAGCCCCAAGACAGCCAGCTGGAGGAGGGCAAGCCAGGCTATTTGCATTGCCTGACCCAGGCCACGCCCAAACCCACAGTCTCCTGGTACAGAAACCAGATGCTCATCTCGGAGGTGAGAACGGGGATTACTGCTGGGGGGGGGTACCCTCACATGTACCCTAAACCTTCCACGTTCCCTAACCCTAACCCAATCCCTAACCTAACCCTTACACGAAGTCTTACCCTAACCTGTGCCCTAATCCTAATCCGTACGCTAAGACTAACCTGTGCCGGCAGGCCGAGACCCGCTCTCAGGCACATCTCCTGTGCTACAGGACTCGCGGTTCGAGGTCTTCAAGAACGGGACCTTGCGCGTCAACAGCGTGGAGGTGTACGACGGGACGTGGTACCGCTGCGTGAGCAGCACCCCCGCTGGCAGCATCGAGGCCCAGGCCCGCGTCCAAGTGCTGGGTGAGCTGGCATCTGGCCTCCTGGGCAGGAGAGGACCAGGGAGGGAGCAGCAGAGTCCAGAATCTTCAGGCCTGCCGCCTCAATTCCTCCCCTTTTCTGCTACTGAAACAGAAAAGCTCAAGTTCACACCACCGCCCCGGCCGCAGCAGTGCATGGAGTTTGACAAGGAGGCCACGGTTCCCTGCTCAGCCACAGGCCGAGAGAAGCCCACTATTAAGTGGGTCCGGGCAGGTGGGTACTGTGTGAGCATGGGGTGGGGGGCAGCAGGCAGTCCACCGGTCAGATGTATGCCTGTCTGAGGACCAGCTGAGTGCCCGAAACTTTGGGATAGACAAGAAATATAGGGGCCGATTTATGGTCCAGTTAGAAAAAAAAAGCCAGGCACAAAAGAGGTCAGGTTACAGCATTAGACAACATATAAGACGACTCATGGCAACAAATGATTGGATTGGTCCAGACAGGGCCGTAAATTCCTTCTTTCCCTCTTTTCAAAATAGTCATCCTTTCCAATGTAAAAGTAATCCTTTAGAAAATTTTGGCAGAAAATAATGCATAATCCCACCATCAGTCATCTCTGGGTGTGTACCTTTTTCTGTGTACATCTTTTTGTTTTTACATAGCAGTTTTACTGTACATATAATTTTCACTTATTATACTTCCATGAGTTAAGTCATGCTTACTATAGAAGTGGAAGATGCAGATAACTGTATGTAATTTTATCTTTTTTTACTTAACATTATCAAGCATTTCCCCGTGGTTTTGTACATAAACATTGGTTTTGATGATTGCAATAATATTCCAATGATTGGATTCACTGTAATTTACTTAAATATCCCCTAAATGTTGGACATTTGGGTTGTTAACCACCCTCCCTTCCTCCCTCCCTTTCTCTGCCTCTTTCTGTCTGTCTGTCTCTCTCTCTCTCTCTCTCTCTCTGTCTTTTTATTGCTGCAATAAACATCTTGAGGCAGAGTTTTTTCTGGACTTGGGTTTATTTCCTTTGGGAAAGATTCCCAGAAATGGAATAATTATGTATAAAAGGGTATGCACATTTTTACAACCCTTGATGCGAATGGCCAAATTGTTTTTTAAAAGGTTTTTACATTCCCATTAACAGTGAGAGAGAGTGGGGTTGTAGATTCTGAGCAGCAAGTGGGCTGTCTCTGCTCAGGTGTCTGGGGGAGCTGTCTGTGGGGGGTGGGACTCAGAATGGGTGGGACGATGGCAAAGAGCAGGAA
>NW_006785876.1:4586926-4593579 GCF_000442215.2 Lipotes vexillifer
CAGGAATGGGTTCTAGGAGTGGAGAGTGACAGGCAGTGAGGGTGAGAGCAAGGCAAATTCCAGGCCCAACCAGAAGTCCAGTTTGGTGGAAGTGGAACGTTATACAGGGCAGTGGAAGGACGTGAGACTGAAAAATTAGAAAAAGAGTAAGTAATAGGGACTCCCAATGCCTGGCTTAGGCGTTTGGATCTTGTCTGTGAATAGCTGGGAGCGATGGCGTGTTTTTCAGTAGAGGTGAGTGACTGAGGGCGTTACTGGCCACTCATGGGACTCTGGTCCATCCCATCATTCCCCAATGTTGCCCCTGTAGATGGGAGCAGCCTTCCAGAGTGGGTGACGGACAACGCTGGGACCTTGCACTTCTCCAGGGTGACCCGCAATGATGCTGGCAACTACACTTGCATCGCCTCCAATGGGCTGCAGGGCCAGATCCGTGCCCACGTCCAGCTCACCGTGGCAGGTGCGACCGTGCAGGGGGCTGGGACTGGGGCTGGCGGGCCCTGTGGGGCAGCTGCCTGCACCCCGCCAGCCCCTTTGCTCAGTGCTCCCTGCCCCTCACCGGGCTCTTCCCATCCAGTGTTCATCACCTTCAAGGTGGAGCCGGAGCGCACGACCGTGTACCAGGGCCACACGGCCCTGCTGCGGTGCGAGGCCCAGGGGGACCCCAAGCCACTCATTCAGTGGAAGGGCAAAGACCGTATCCTGGACCCCACGAAGCTGGGACCCAGGTAGGCTGTCTCCTTCCCACACCCACCCTGCCTCTCCTGCAGCCCAGCCTCCCTGGAGCTGGCCTGGCGGGCAACGCTGTGACTTCTCTCCTGGCAGGATGCACATCTTCCAGAACGGCTCCCTGGTGATCCATGATGTTGCCCCCGAGGACTCGGGCCGCTACACCTGCATCGCGGGCAACAGCTGCAACATCAAGCACACGGAGGCCCCCCTCTATGTCGTGGGTATGGGACCTGGAGGGGTGTCCTGCACAGGAAGTGGGGGCACCTCACTTCTTTCTCATCCTTGTAGTCATCGGCCCCTGTATACGGAAGGCACAAAACCACTTTTGCAGTGGGCGCGGGCATTCAGCTGTGCCCCCTCTACCAGGCCCCCTCACCGTCAGTCTCCGGGTTCCTGGATAGTGGGTGTGTGCCTGTTCCGGAGAAGTCAGGGGGATGGTGCCCTTGTCCTAAAATGCTTCCTCCCAGGTCTCCCTACAGGTCCCTGGGTGGGCAGGGGGGCGGATCAGGCCAGGGAGCAGCACACAAGTTTCCTTTACCCTGGAGGCCCAGAGAGGATGATGTGTCAGGTGAAACACCCCGACTAGGGTCAGGGACTTGGGGTTTGGGTCTGGCCTCTCTTGTTAACCACCTCTGTGCCCTTGCAGGTGTTATTTCCTCCCCAGGGGCTTTTTTCTCTGTCTGTAAGGTGGGAGTGGTTTAAATGAGACGTTTCAAACTTTTTTTGGTTTAGCAGCAGAACTGGTTTTCTAGACAAAGTTTTATGTGGAACTTTAAATGAGTAAGGTGAAGTGACAGCCTCCTTGGTTGAATCCACTGGGTGTGTGTGAGAGTTGGGGAATCCTGCATGGCCTCCCCCTTGGGCCTCTCTCCCTCCTGGCACCTCTTTCTCCATGGGACCCGAGGCCACTGAAAGCCCCTAGACTAGAAGATCCCTTCTGCAAATACGTTTCTCTTTTTTTAATTTTTTTTTTTTTTTGCCCATGCGGCACATGAAAGATCTTAGTTCCGTGACCAGGGATTGAACCCATGCCCCCTGCAGTGGAAGTGCAGAGCCCTAACCACTGGACCACCAGGGAAGTCTCCACCAATACTTTTCTTGAAGAACCACTCTGTGCTGGGCGATGGCTGGGATTCTAAACCAAAAGTTCCCAGATGCACCTCTTCAGAGCCTGACTCATGATGTCAAGTCATTAAGGAAGCTTGTTAGCAAACAGTGTGGGTTTGTGGTGGGGCCGACAGATGTGCCTCTTAGGTGTGTTCCCGGCCTCGTGTCCAAATGCAGAGCCAGCTTGGGAAATCACTGGCCTCAACTCCTGCAGAACTCCCTCTGGCCTTGGTGGGGCCCTGAGGACCTGGCCCTTGTTGATGCCATTGCTGGTGGTGACCCTCCCTGGGTCTCTCTGGCTTGGTCAGGCCAAGTGTCTGGGAGGTTGTCTTACGTGTGCAGTAGGGAGCGGCCAGTAGAGAAGTAGGGCTGGGCTTGCTTCAGCAGCCCCTGCTCACACCTACCTGTATGTCTCTCAGACAAGCCGGTGCTGGAGGAGTCGGAAGGCCTGGGCAGCCCTCCACCTTACAAGATGATCCAGACTATCGGGCTGTCGGTGGGCGCCGCCGTGGCCTACATCATTGCCGTGCTGGGTCTCATGTTCTACTGCAAGAAGCGCTGCAAGGCCAAGCGGCTTCAGAAGCAGCCGGAGGGCGAGGAGCCAGAGATGGAGTGCCTCAACGGTGAGGGGCCCTGGAGGAGGGAGGCCCAGGAAGAGGGAGGCCCAGGAAGAGGGAGGCGGTGCTGTGCGCCCTCCCGTGGCCACGGAGGACAGCTCTTGTGGCGCTGGAGGGAACTGCTGGAGCCAGAGCAGAGCCGCTCCGCACCCCCCTCCCCCCTCCCCTTCCCCCGCCGCCCCCCTGCTCCAATCCCAGCTGGAAGCCTGGAGTTGGCCGATTCCCTGGGCCTTGGCTTCTGCGCAACCTGGCTTACATCTTGCTCGTTGGAGCCTCTTGGGCCAGCCTCCTACGTTTCCCTGCCTTCTCCCTGCAGTTCGAAACCACAGACATAATTTAAGTATATGTGTTCATGTTTCTTTGCACACCTTGTCTCCCCCCATTAGTCTCTGAGTTTCCCCAGGGGCGATCTGTCTGCCTGTTTCCCTCCTCCTGCCATTCTCTCCTCCGGCTGGGAGCCCCCTGGGGACATTGCTGGGTCTCCCCTCTCAGTTTAGGAGTTCAGGAGCAGGGCCTGGGTTTCCCTTGTTGTGATTTTCCCTTTGTGCCTGTAGGAGACCCTATGAAAGCAAAAACCCTTATGTCACCATGCTGTCCAGGGACCATTGACTCAGATAAGACTTGTGCAGTTTGTTCCATTTCAAAAGTTGTAATAGGCTGTGTCAATAAGTGGTCATACCCTAAGGGATGCCTGTCTCCCTTGCCCCAGCCCCATCAGTTCATCGGTTGGATTGTGTGTGGATTTTGTGTGGGACCCCAGGATTGGACCCCTTTGGTGGAAGTGGGAGATTGTGGGAAAGAACTGCAGTGGTGCTGCAGTGGCCCGCTATGGTGGCCAGAGTGTCAGGTCTTATCCTGACACCCTCCCTGCCCCTTCTTCCCAGGTGGGCCTCTGCAGAACGGACAGCCCTCAGCAGAGATCCAAGAGGAAGTGGCCTTGACCAGCTTGGGCTCCGGCTCCACAGCCACCAACAAACGCCACAGCACAAGTGACAAGATGCACTTCCCTCGGGCCAGCCTGCAGCCCATCACCACACTGGGTGTGTTGCCTTGGCCATCTTCACCCCTGCTTAACTACAGGCTCTGGTTTGTCTTGGGGCTGCGCTAGGGCTGGTGGCTCTGGAGTCCCTGAGGCCCAGAACATCAGAAATGGAGGTAGCTTTGGGGAGGCCCGGTCCAGTGTGTCCCCCACCTGTTGTCCACACCCCACCTCCACAGATTTTGTCATTCCTGTATATTAGTCACTTGATGTTTTATTTAGATTGACTCTCCCTCACCTTTAAAAAGAAATCAACTAAAGTTAGCTTTGTTTTAGGAACAACTCTGAGAAGTTACGGATCTATGCTAGTTAAATGTTTTCTGAGCATAGGTTAGAATGTAGAACTAAGATCTGTTTATGGTGAATGACCTAAAATTCTCATACAGACCACCCTCTAGAAAATACTATTAATCTGACCCCTTTATTTCACTGTTAGCAACTGCCAAGCCCAGGGCAGAAGGGGAAGTGGTTTGCTCAGGGTCACCCACACAGCTGGGGCCACCGCCTGGTCCAGGTGGGTGGAGCAGAGAGACTCCCTGCTGTGTGACACAGGCCAGGTGCCTCCCAAGTCAGGGGCTTTCTCTGCTCAGAGGAAGGCTGCTGGCCAACTCAGACGTGTGCCCGCAGGGAAGAGCGAGTTTGGGGAGGTGTTCCTGGCAAAGGCGCAGGGCTTGGAGGAGGGGGTGCCAGAGACCCTGGTGCTTGTGAAGAGCCTGCAGAGCCGGGACGAGCAGCAGCAGCTGGACTTCCGGAGGGAGTTCGAGATGTTTGGGAAGCTGAACCACGCCAACGTGGTGAGGCTGCTGGGACTGTGCCGGGAGGCCGAGCCCCACTACATGGTGCTGGAGTATGTGGACCTGGTATGCTGCTGGCCGGGGCCCTGCTTATCTCTGGCTGGGCAGTGCTCTGACCTGGGGGGGCGGGGGGCACCGTGGGAACCTACTGTCCCCACCTTGAGATGCTCAGCCTCCTGTCCCCCCAGCTCTCCGACACCCACCTTTCGTTGACCCGCACCCCGTCTGCCAGCCCCAGGTCTGGGGGTGGGGCCCAGGTTCTTCCCGCTTCTCCCTTTGCCCGCTGCCTGGATGACTCTCGTTTTCTTTGGTTTGTCTTCTTTTTTTTTTTTCCTCCCCAGGGCTTGTCAGCCCTTGAGAATAAACACGGCAGAAACTGGCTTTCCTTCTTTCCCTGCAGCCCGCACCACTTGAGGGACAGTGTTAACCCAGCCACTAGCCTTCTCTTTCCACCCTGCTTGTCACGCCCAGCTCCACCCCTCACTCTTCATTCCCTCGCCCATCTAGGCCTAATCCCCTTGGTCTTCAAGCTGCTGCTTGTCAAACTCCCCAGCTCAGGGCAGGAAGGGGGCGGAGTGACCCTCGTCTTTCCGTTAGTGAGTGCTGATGAGCACTTTATGCATGTTTTTGCCGCTGGTGTCCCCTCATAGTTATGTCTGGAGGACACAGCCTTCCTGTCTGGGGTCCGTGAAGACCCTGTGAAGACGGAGGGTTGGGGGCTGTGGGGTTTTCCTCTCCTGGCTCCCTCAGGGCAGGGGCTTCCTCACCTGCCCATCTGGGGCCTCCCCTGAGGGTCACGATGACCGTCCTCCCTTTCCAACTGAGAGCTTCTAGGAGGCACTTTCCTATAGTTTTAAATTCCCACTGGACACTCCCCATGGGAGGGGGTCTGGGCTGGGGATTGGGCATTCAGGTCGGAGCTCCTCAACCCCCCCCCCCCACCATCCCCCCGGGGCGGGTACCTTGTGAGCACCTGCTGGGTTGGATGTTTTGGAGATACCGGCTGGGCTCTTGACAGAGACGCTTGGCTTTTCCTCAGGGAGACCTCAAACAGTTCCTGAGGATTTCCAAGAGCAAGGATGAAAAGTTGAAGTCGCAGCCCCTCAGCACGAAGCAGAAGGTGAGGACAGGGGTGGGTCGAGGCCCCCAAGGTGGGCCAGGACCCGGGGCAGTTACCTAACATAAGTGCACTGGTTGAATGCAGCCTGTGGGCCAGGCCCCGTGTAAGTACTTACCTCAGTGATCACGGTGATCCTCTGCGATACATGTCGCTGTCCGAGTTGTGGGTGAAGACGCCAAGGTTTAGAGAGAAAGATGACTTGTCCCAGTCATGGAGCCTGTGAGTGCCTTTGTGTGGCCATGTTGCTTTCGGAGAGAAGAGCTGCCCTTCACCTTGGCCGCTGGAGCAGGACTTCTGTCGCCTGCCTTGGACGCTGAGCTGGTGGAGCAGCAGGCAGCCTGAGCGTCTAGGGGCCTTCGGGGCTGGGTGTGGCCCTGAGCATGTTTCTTCATCCTCCGCGTGTGAACTGGCCTCCTGACATGGTGCCCCTGCCTTCATCTCCGAGAATCCACAGGATTGTCTGCTATGGCTGTATATGGAAAGCCACAGGACAGGACGTGCTTCTCCAGCTGGGTGGGATGTCAGGACCCCAGAGTTCACAAATCAGGACACGCGTGGAGCCAGTGAATCTGGCATGATGGGCCCTTGGGTATGCAAAACTGAGACTGCGCACGTCCTTGGGGCACTTAGGATCTAGTGGGAGAGCTTGGTTAAGTGAGTATGGCGTGTGCCTTACAGACTTCAGGTAAGACACAGAAAGCAAGTGAGAGACATAAGAGACGTTGAAGACGTCCACGTCCTTTAGGTGGACAGTGTGGTTAACAAAGAAGGTCTCCTGGTAGAGAAAGGCATTCGAGTTCAAGTCTCAAGGACAAGAAGTAGGTGAATGGTGGGAAGAGGAGGAGTTTAGGTATGTTGCTTTGGCTGGGACAGGGGCGTAGGCAGGTGACAGGAAGTTATTTCCGTCACGTGATCCGAGGGACTCTCTTTGGCTGAGGGTCATCACCACTGTTGCTGAAGATCTCTCCACACTTTTTGCCCAAGTGTCTTGATCTTGACGGGGAAAATTCAGTAAGTTGGGTTTCATACTCTCCAAGGACAATATTCTGCATTGGATAGTGGGGGAAGGGCATTGCTTTAAAAAAAAATTGGAGATTTATGGACCGTACCTCAGACTTAGGGCAGAACCTGTGAGAGTGGGGTCTGAGGATCTGCATTTTTTTTTTTTTTTTTGGGGTGGTACTTGGGCCTCTCACTGTTGTGGCCTCTCCCGTTGCGGAGCACAGGCTCCGGACGCGCAGGCT
>NW_006785876.1:4593877-4597543 GCF_000442215.2 Lipotes vexillifer
GCATGTGGGATCCTCTCGGACCGGGGCACGACCCCGTGTTCCCTGCATTGGCAGGCGGACTCTCAACCACTGCGCCACCAGGGAAGCCCAGATCCGCATTTTTTTAAACAAGCTCTCCAGCTGATTCTTAAGCTCATTAAGGTTCAAGAAGCCCAGGAGTAGGATAGTGGCTTTGTAATGGTTTTGGTTAAAGTCCCCTATTAGAAATGCATTTTAGGGCTTCCCTGGTGTCGCAGTGGTTAAGAATCCTCCTGCCAAGGCAGGGGACATGGGTTTGTGCCCTGGTCCAGGAAGATCCCACGTGCCACAGAGCAACTAAGCCTGTATACCACAACTACCGAGCCTGCGCTCTAGGGCCCACGAGCCACAACTACTGAAGCCCTTGTGCCTAGAGCCCGTGCTCTGCAACCAGAGAAGCCACCACAATGAGAAGCCCGCACACCACAACAAAGAGTGGCCCCTGCTCGCCGCAACTAGAGAAAGCCCGCACGCAGCAACGAAGACTCCAACGCAGCCAAAAATAATAAATAAATAAATTTATTTAAAAAAATGCATTTTACATCATGGCCCAGCACACACACACATACACACACATGCAACTAAAATTAATCTTTCACAACCCTATATTTGATGCACTTAATATTTCCTATCCTTTTTTTTTTAACCCACTAAATTGGTTTTGAGACCCATATGGGTCTCGATCAGTAGTTTGAAAAACACTTCTTTTGGGGGATTCCATGAAAATGAAAATTCTTAGGAAAGCTATATTAAAATTTGTAGATGCTTTCTTGCGCTAATAATTTAGTGAGCTGCTGTGCCACTTTATATTCCTAGGGTCCTGGGGGAATAGAAGGAGAAAACATTCAGGTTTTTTTTTTTTTTTTTTTTTTTGCGGTACGCGGGCCTCTCACTGGCGTGGCCTCTCCCGTTGTGGAGCACAGGCTCCGGACGCACAGGCTCAGCGGCCATGGCTCACGGGCCCAGCCGCTCCACGGCATGTGGGATCTTCCTGGACCAGGGCACGAACCCTTGTCCCCTGCATCGGCAGGCGGTCTCTCAACCACTGCGCCACCAGGGAAGCCCAACATTCAGTTTTTAAAGGGAGGTGGAGTGGTAAGCAGGCTGCTCCCTGGCCAGCTAGAGCTGGAATGAGGGTGCTGTGCCTGGACGGGGAGGAGCCTCAGGAGGATTCCAGGATAGCTGTGGGATTGTGATAGCAATCAAAGACACAGGCCCTGGGTGGTGGCATAATTGTAGGTGATGCTTGTTAGATTAGCTGATAAGATGATGGAGATTTTGAAGTTGGAGCACTGTAACCTGTGATTTCTCCATGGATCACCTGCAAGCTAATGATGGGACCAGGAGCAGGGGCAGCTTAGCACACCTGGTGGACAGCGCTTTGCTTTAAGCAGTCAGATGCCTGATAGGAAGCAGCAGCCTGTTTGGGAAGAGCAGGGAAGCGTCACGGTGGCTTAGCCAAAACCCGGGGGAGCCCCCAGGGTGTTAAAGTTGGAAAGGAGGGGTGGATCTGGTCTTTACCAAAGTGCAGGTGTTTATAACAGCATTTGAAAATTAATCCCGTGGCCATCTGATGGCGGCTTGCCCAGCAGTAAGGAAACACTTAACTGGCTTGGGTTAACAGAATTCCCTTTTACTGTCCTCGCTTAGCCAGTATTTCCAGAAGCACTGCTTCTCCGGAAAGATAGCAAGTTAGTCACTGGGCCAAGACCTCTGTCTTCTGTTCCCATGACTAGCAGCAGATTATTTAGCTTGTGAGCCAGAGCAGAGAGGGCAGGCTGAGGGGAAAGCCAAGTCTGATGAGGGCTTGTTACAAAAGCTTTTGTCTGCCCCTTACAGACAACCGGGCAAGGCTGGACAATGCCCTGGCGTTTAGTTTTGGGTTTTTTTTGTTGTTTTTTTTTTGCGGTAGGCAGGCCTCTCACTGTTGTTGCCTCTCCCGTTGTGGAGCACAGGCTCCGGACGCGCAGGCTCAGCGGCCATGGCTCACGGGCCCAGCCTCTCCGTGGCATGTGGGATCCTCCCGGACCAGGGCACGAACCCATGTCCCCTGCATCGGCAGGCGGACTCTCAACCGCTGCGCCACCAGGGAAGCCCCTGCCCTGGCGTTTTGAAGCCTGAAGTAGAGTGTGTCCATTTATAACGCCTTTTACCACCAGCGCCACTTGGGGCTTTCTGAGGATGGCAGCCTGGGAGCTCTCTTGGGAGCATGACCTCTACTTTTCCTTGGAGCTCCAGTGCCTGGCTCTGCACCCAGGGATGGCTCAGTAATCTGGTGGACCTGTTCACCTGACCTCTTCTCATTGGCTCATGCATTTGGTTGGAAGCTCTCCGGAGATTTTGTGGCTTCACTTTGGATAAAGAAAATGCACCAAAAAGATGAGATTTCCCCTAACTCTTGGTAGTGGCCCGCATTCAGCCCTTCTGCACATGCAGTGTCAGTCGATATATTGGATATGTAATGGGTCCAGACTGGTCGTGGTTGGGATCAGTGCTGCCTAATAGAACTTCCCGAGGTGGTGGAAACATTCCATACCTGTGCTGTCCAGTGCAGTGGTCACCAGCCCCACGTGGCTACTGAGTACTTAGCATGTGGCTAGAGAGACAGAGCAGCTGAATTTTTTATTTTATTAAGTTTTAATTAACTTAAACAGCCACACGGGTCTAGGGGGCTACTGTTTTGGACAGCGCAGATGTAGACCATTGTTTTTAAACTTTTTGACTGAGACCCACAGTAGCAAAAAAAAAAAAAAAAAGAAAAGAGAGCGCATTTTACATCACAATGCAACACAGACGTGCATATTTAGTTATTTATTTTAAATATTCTAAAGTATCACTTTTTAAAAATTAATTAATTAATTTATTTTTGGCTGCATTGGGTCTTTGTTGCTGCGTGCGGGCTTTCTCTAGTTGTGACGAGTGGTGGCTGCTCTTCATTGCGGTACATGGGCTTCTCATTGCGGTGGCTTCTCTAGTTGCGGAGCACAGGCTCTAGGCGCACGGGCTCCAGTAGTTGTGGCATGTGGGCTCAGTAGTTGTGGCTCGCGGGCTCTAGAGCGCAGGCTCAGTAGTTGTGGCACACGGACTTAGTTGCTCCTCGGCATGTGGGATCTTCCCGGAGCAGGGCTTGAACCGTTGTCCCCTGCATTAGCATGTGGATTCTTAACCACTGCGCCACCAGGGAAGTCCCAGACATGTATATTTAAAAAATGAAAAAAGTTCCATGAATGATAGTTATCCTTACCACGTGTGATACACTCTGATATTTTCTATTCCTTTAAAAAAAAATGCTGGTTAAGATTCACTAAATGGGTTTTATGCCATACTGGTAGGTTGTGACCACAATTAGCAACTCTCCAGTGGAGGCAGTGGGGCCTGCAGGGATCTCACTGGTCAGAGCACACAGACTGAGAAGATCTGTTTTTGGAGTGACCCCTCTCCCAGTGTTTGGACTCAGCTCCTCTCCTGGCCTTCCCGTGACCCTGGGAGCCAGGCTGGTGAAGCTGCTCGGAGCCAGCCAGGGATGCCGAAGGGCCAGTCCACAGCCAGCACCCCACCTCTGGGGTCACTGATGGCAGACAGCCCTTCCTGTGCCCCCATCCACAGTGAGGTGACCCAGGAAAGGCGGCTGCAGTGTTGAGGAAAGAG
>NW_006785876.1:4597646-4600082 GCF_000442215.2 Lipotes vexillifer
GTGGCTGGGACTGTGGGCAAAGCTGAGGAGGAGCCCACCTCACAGAGAGCAAGCAGGGGAGCAGCTAGCTTGGTTCAGAGCCTGGGCACACAATAGGTGCACAACAAGTGTTCCCACCCCCTTCTCTCTGACTGGTTGGTCTCCTTCTTGCCCTGGGTAATGTGGGAGCAGCCCTTCTACCATTCACATTCACCTTTGTTCCTTTTTGAACTTCAGGGACATAGAATCAGATAAACCATAATCTTGGTTAATCTGTGACATACTGTCATTGGTCCACACACAGGCTGCTTTTACTTACTTAGTTATTGTCATTTTTTTAATGTGTTTATTGGCATATGTATGTATGTGTGTATGTTTGTTTCATTTTGATATTTCAAACTTAAAAGACTGTAAGAATGGTTCAAGGAGCTCCTACAAACCCTTTATCCAGATTCAGTTGTTTACATTTTGCCCCATTTGCTTTATTATTCTCTGTCTGTATATTATTATTTTTATGCATTTTTCTGAACCATTGGAGGTAAGTTAGAGGCCGACTTTTGACCTTTTGAATCAGATGTGTGGCAAATGATACCTTGTCAGGTCTTGATTAGTATTTTCTTGATCACCCATGATACTGGTCATTGGCCACGTTTTGTCTCTCCGTGATTTAGTATGGCTTCTCCCTTATGGATCCTGAAAGTGAGTCTGTGTGCTGGAAGAAATACACAGCTGGCCAGTAACTTGTTAAATAACCTTCCACGCGGACCTCTTTGCATTTCTGTTTGCCTTGTTTTTATATACAAGGAAATGCTACATGTCCTGTGTCCCTTGGTGTTGCTCCCAAGGATTGGATAAGGTGACAGAGGCATAGGGACCATTGGTCTTTACAAGCACTCTCCTGGTGCTCTGATTTTACCTCTGTTTGGCTCACCTTCCCCCAATTGGTGGCACCCTTCTGCAGGTACAATGCTTACCTCCCTTCTAGACTGCCCTCTCATCAGGAGCCCAGTCTTGCCATTCCTGTTATATTCCATCAGCACCCAATTGTATGTGGTGTATAGTAGATGCTCAGTTGATATTCGTTCAGTGCATTGGTGTATATTTTTTAAATGCTAATATTTCTTAATTATAATTACATTTAATATGTTATATAATGTATTATATGTAATACATTCACATGGCTCAAACACTTTTAAAAGGTATCAGTGAAATATCTCCCCAACTCTCTTACACTTTGGAAAATAGTTTTGCATTATTTTGTAATGCTAGAGCTACTCACAGTCCATGACCCCCCACGAGGTATCTTAGAGAAACTCATGCATGTATACACTCATAAGAACATTCATAACAGCACTGTTCTTTATTTTAAGAGGGAGGGAGGGAGGAAGGGAGGGAGGAAGAGAGAGGTCATGCTCTTATTTATTTATTTATTTGGTTGTGTCGGGTCTTAGTTGTGGCTGGTGGGCTCCTTAATTGTGGCTTGTGGGCTCCTTAGTTGTGGCTTGCCAGCTCCTAAGTTGTGGCACGTGGGCTCCTTAGTTGTGGCATGCATGTAGGATCTAGTTCCCTGACCAGGGATCGAACTTGGGCCCCCTGCATCGGGAGCTCAGAGTCTAACCACTGTGCCACCAGGGAAGTACTCAGCACTGTTCTTTTTTTTTTTTAATTTTATTTTTGGCTGTGTTGGGTCTTCGTTGCTGCACGCGGGCTTTTCTCTGGTTGTGGTGAGCGGGGGCTACTCTTCGTTGCGGTGCATGGGCTTCTCATTGTGGTGGGTTCTCTTGTTGTGGAGCACGGGCTCTAGGCACTTCAGTAGTTGTGGCACATGGGCTCAGTAGTTGACCAGCACTGTTCTTAATAGCGAAAATCTGGTGGGGGGGGAACAAATTTCCACTGACATTAGAAGGAATAAATTATGATGTGTTTATGATGAAAAAGAACTCAGTACAATGATATCCCAAAAAAAGGATGAACCTTGTAATGTTAAGTGAAAGAATCAAGGCACAAAGGAATATACGTATTTGTATGCTTGCAGCCTTATCTGGTTCTAAAACAGGCAAAATGGAATTGTATTGTTTGTTTAGGCACATATGCATAAGCGGTAAAACTGTAAAGAACAGACAAGACATTATTTTCATAAAAGTCAGGATAGTGATTACCTCTTGAGGAGAGAGGAGAATTTGATGGGGAAGGAGCCAGTGGGGGGCTTCTGGGGGCCTATCATTGTTTTTTTTTTAACTTGGTGACTATTACCTGGGTGTGGGTGTTATAGTTATTCGTGAAAGTAGACATATTTTATGAACTTTTCTATATGTAGTTCACACCAAAATATAAACCAAAAGTTTCCCTACCTTTCCTCTCTGGCCTCCAGCTACCCTTCTCAGAGGCAATCTGTGTGTGTGTGTGTGTGTGTGTGTGTGTGTGTGTGTGTGTGTGTGTGTATCTATCTACCTTTGC
>NW_006785876.1:4600239-4608601 GCF_000442215.2 Lipotes vexillifer
GCAATATGCGGGCCTCTCACTGTTGTGGCCTCTCCCGTTGCGGAGCAACAGGCTCCGGACGCGCAGGCTCAGCGGCCATGGCTCATGGGCCCAGCCTCTCTGTGGCATGTGGGATCTTCCCGGACCGGGGCAGGAACCCATGTCCCCTGCATCAGCAGGCAGACTCTCAACCACTGCGCCACCAGGGAAGCCCCACACATATATTTTATATATAGATATATATGATTGTTTATTTTGTTTTTTATGAAATGCAACTTGTAGAAAATATGTAACTTTGAAGTTAAAAAAAAAAAAAGAGGAGCAGCCCATAAAGATGTGAGCTATACTTACTGCCCAGTTATTTTTCACTCAGCAGGTGGTCACTATGTGTTCTCCCCACCCCACCTGCCACTCACTTAATCTAGCACCTGCTGTGCATGGGAGTGGGGCCGAAAACTTTATTTCATTCAATTCAGTTCTCCAACAACCCAGGAGGCGCAGGTCCTGTTATTCCCATTTTACAGAGAAGGGAACAGGCTGTTGTGCCTTTGTTTTGGGGCTTCCTTCAGCATCACATTAATGGTGCTGAGACCCCACCAAGAGCTGTGTCAAGGGCGGTCTGCCAGTACCCCAGTCCTGATGTGCTCTGACAGCCCCCTTTCTCGTTCCAGGTGGCTCTGTGTACCCAAGTGGCCCTGGGAATGGAGCACCTGTCCAACAACCGCTTTGTGCACAAGGACCTGGCCGCTCGAAACTGCCTGGTCAGCGCTCAGAGACAGGTGAAGGTGTCGGCCCTGGGGCTCAGCAAGGACGTGTACAACAGGTAGGGGGCACAGGTGGGGTGGGCGAGGGCCAGAGGGCAGACACAGCTGGTGGGGGGGTGGGAAAGGGCTTAGTCCAAAGCTGGAGGCCCCGGGAGGGGCAGAACCTTCCCACCCTCTCCCAAGGGTGCAGTAGGCATCCCAGCCAGTGGACCACAGCTCCCTCATCTTGCACATTTTCTCTAGTGATAAAAAATTATAAACCTTTTTCAAAAGTAACTAGTCACACTTTATATAGTTTTATATAGAATTTAACTATTCATATGGTTCTCCCTGTAACTTCCTGAATTCAGTGGTTATTATTTTTAAGGCTAAGACTTAAAGCTCAGCACCCATAGCCAGAGATCGCGCTGGAATATACATTACCTAGTGCCTCCAGGAACTTCCCCTTGAGTCATCCCAGTTTTGACTCACCCTGACTGTTTTGTCTGACTGTTGCTTTAGTCATGATTGGGTTATCACTAGTAAAGCTCTTTAAGATTTCTTTCCATTTAACGTGTTCATTTTTCACACTTATAAACTAACACAGAAAGTATGTATGATTATTAGCTTTTAAATATTGACATTAGGCGAAGTCTGATTCTTAAGGGAATTTTTTAACCATCAGACCCCATGTGGATGCCTCCAAATTTCATCCAGTATACAACACCCCCACCTCACCCCTTGCTAAGCAAAAATGTTTCCAATTTCCCTGAATGCCTTGATACAGAAATTCTGGGCTGTAGCTTGGGTATGAGACCCAGACCTGGGATGAGGTTGGGATCCCAGGCTGTGCCCCTCACCCCCCCACCCCCATGCCTGTGTGTCCCCTTGTCCCGCAGTGAGTACTACCACTTCCGCCAGGCCTGGGTGCCGCTGCGCTGGATGTCCCCTGAGGCCATCCTGGAGGGCGACTTCTCCACCAAGTCTGATGTCTGGGCCTTCGGCGTGCTGATGTGGGAAGTGTTCACTCACGGGGAAATGCCCCACGGTGGGCAGGCAGACGATGAAGTGCTGGCAGGTAGGCAGCTCTGTTTCCAAGAGACAGTTCCAGATGTTCTCTAGGTGGAGAGCTTGCTCAGGGTCCCGGGGCCAGTTCAGCCGCCCCCCCGCCCCCCTCAGGGCTGGTATCAGCACGTACACGGATATGGCCACTCCACTTGTTAGATTACCGAAATACCTTCATACTGGTTGGTAAATAGCCCTTGTCCCCAGCATTCACTCCAGCTACTCTGGTGCCTGCCTATTGACCCCACTTCAGCCCCTGTGCATTGGCTGCTTCTTGTGCTGCTTGGACCCTGCCCCTGCCAGCCAGAGAGAGCTGGGACCAGGGGAGTTCTCCCCTTTGTTTGCAAGATGCTTTCTATAAACTCCTTGAATCCTTGCTCATCCACACTGGCCAGCGTCCCTCAGAGTCTCCCTCACGTGGCTGCCTGTGGGAACTGCAGGCTCCACAGAGTATTGGACAGGTGGTTAAATATTTTGACTAACCCTCTTCCCACCGTCTTTCTGCAGACTTGCAGGCTGGGAAGGCCAGACTCCCGCAGCCTGAGGGCTGCCCTTCCAAGCTCTACCGGCTGATGCAGCGCTGCTGGGCCCTCAGCCCCAAGGACCGGCCCTCCTTCAGCGAGATCGCCAACACCCTGGGAGACAGCCCCGCGGATAACAAGCCGTGAGGAGGGAGCCCAGGCAGGCTGTGCCTCAGGATGGCGTGGGCAGGGGAGGACCTCCTGAGGGGTGCCCACAGCATGATGGGCAAGATCCTGGTCCTCATGGGCCCTAGGGGCCCCGCCCGGGCACCACAGGCATTGCTGAGGTCAGGCAGGGCCTGGGCTTTCTTCCTCTTCCTCACCCTCAGCCCTTGGGGAGGCTGATTTGGACCCAGACTGGGTGGCTGGGGCTTTGGGCTGGGCAGCTTTCTCTACCACCCCTTCCCCCATCAGGGGCAGTGTGGGTGCCTCAGGTAAACCCAATTTCTGGCCTGGGTCTCCTCCCCTCCACCAGGTCCAGTTCTGCCACTCACCTGCCAGCTTCATCGGGGGAGGGCTAGGCTGGAGGTGAGCTGGCTTCAAGGGGAGTTCCTTAATATACTCAAGTCCTGGATTGTTCTGGCCTCTGGGGACCACTTTGGGGTCTTCACTAGGATCATGGAGGACCCAGCCAGTGAGTCCACCCCCACCCCCACCCCCGCCATGGACATGTGCACGCTGACCCAGACCTGCGCCTCCTACCCACCCTTCTCTCCTTTTCTCATCCTAAGTGCCTGGCAGATGAAGGAGTTTTCAGGAGCTTTTGACACTATATAACCCGCCCTTTTTGTATGCACCGTGGGCGGCTTTTGTATGTAATTGCAGCGTGGGGTGGGAGGGCATGGGACGCAGGGGTGGGTCCTGGAGGAGATGGGACAGTGGGCCACCCCTGCCTCACACCTTTATTGTTGTTGTTGTTGTTTGTTTGTTTGTTTTGTTTTTATTTTTTCACTCGCTGCTCTCAATAAAGAAGCCTTTTTTACAACCTGCTTCTGATGCTCATTCCCTACTTTTTGCCCATAAATGATGTGCCTTCTTCCCTCGCTTATCAGAAGGAGCCATGTGCCTTCCTGGAGTCTTGGGGGGTGCTTGGGCAGGGGTAACTGGCAGACACCGGACCTCCTCTCTGGTTTGTGGAGCAGTTGAATACTTTTGTTTTTTGGCCACACTGTGTGGCTTGCGGGGTCTTAGTTCCCCAACCAGGGATTGAATCTGGACCACAGCAGTGAAAACACGGAGTCCTAACCACTGGACTGCCAGGGAGTTTCCTCCTGGGGAAGTTGAGAATGTGGGCTCAGAGGAGGTGAGGCCACCTCTTGTTCATGTGACCCTGTGTTGCTCTTTGATGCCAACTAATTATTCTCTGCTGGCTGGCCTGGTACTCACACTCAGGTATTGAGCGTAGAAGTGTGAGGAGGGAACTAGTTAGAGTGGGATTGGAGAAGGAGTTAGTGACAGATTCAGGTCTCTGAATCCCTTTAAGACGCTAGGAAGGTGATGGAGGAGATAGGACTGAGCAGAGGTGCGCTTAATGCCTCACTGCTCCAGGGGTTTCAGCCCTCAGCTGGTTTGATTCCTGCCTCTTCATTACCTAGACCTTGTGTCATCAGTTACACTCTACCATATCGTAACTTCAGCATGGTTCCCCATCCTAAAGAGATAAGTCCTGACCTCCGGAATTGCTCTAGTTCCTTCTTTTCCTCATCAAATTTCTCAGTAATGAAAAGAACAGCTAATATTTATTAAATACTTGCTCTGTACCAGTCACTTTGCTAAGCACTTAGCATGCATTATCTTATTGAACTTCTGTGACCACTCTGTTAGCCAGATATTATTGTTCCCATTTCACAGAATAGGAAACCAAGGCTCAGGGAGGTCAGGTAGTTTCCCTAAGGTTGCACAAATGGTAAGTGAGCCACTGTTGTAGATATACAGTGTGGTACATCCCTCAGGTGTGTTGGAGTGTAAAAAAACAAAAACAAAAACAAGAAAAGCCCATAAGAACAATTTCTCTAGAGCAGTGCTTTTCAAATTGTGGGTTGTAACCATCATTTTAAAAATATGAAACAATAAAAAACTATCTGAGTACATTGTATACCTTATGGGTAAGTACTGTTTTACAAAATTTTGTTTATTATATTTGATATGTGTTTGGGTATGTTAGCTTATGTCAACTATGGGGGTGGTGCTGTGGCATAAAAACCCCAAATCTCACAACAACAATTTATTTTTCTCACAGATCTGCAAGTTGGTGAGGTTTGGCCGATCTTGGCTGGACTTAGCTGAGTTCAGGCGGGCTTGGCACCAGGTGGTAGGTCTGGTTTGGGTCTACTCTCCTGGCCCCCAGAGCATGCTCTCACGCAGTAGCAGGAGCACAAGAAGTCCCGCCAGATCATGCCAGCACATTTAAAAGCATCGGTCTATTAACATTTTATCAGCCAAAGCAAGTCATATGTCAAAACCCAACATCAGCACTAGTAGGATGTGACTGCAAAGGATGTGGATATCTTATTCCAACACAGGGTGTAAAAATGGGATACAATAATTGAATTCACTCGATGTTGTGATGTAAAAATTATTTCCTCCTGTGGGATGCACTCAGAAGTCCTGGGAAGGCAGTACTGTAGAAGGTCATTTATCACTAAGCCTCTTCTTAGAGGGATCAAGGAAGATGCCTGGTCTTCCTTGACCGCTCTGCAGTGGCTAACACTGCTGGCCACATCTGCCTTTTCAAATTCTCCTCTCTTGCCTTTGGTGATGGTACGCCGTATCCACCTTCTCTGACCAGGCCTTCTCCAGCCCTGGTTGTGGCTTCCGTCTTCTGCCTGCCCCAGAGATGGCTGTTCTCCTGGCTTCTGTCCTTGGCCTTCCTCTCTCGACATTCTCACCCTCAGGAATCTCATCTTACCTCATGTGACTTTAACTGGCCCTTCAGTGTGGATAGTTCCCAAAGCATTAGCTACAGTTCCAGCCTCTACCTCAAGCTTCAGACTCACACTCCCCTTTTTCTACAGGACATTTCTCCCTACCTGTTTCCCTGGGCCCAAACTGAACTTACCTCTCTCCCAAACCTGTTCTTTAAGCCAAGTTCCCTGTTCCCATTATTGGTGGAGAACAGTCACCCTTACTTAGAATCTCAACCCATCATGAGCCCTCTTCTCTGTGCACCCCCTTCCCATGCAGGCCATCACCAAGATCCATTTATTCTACCTCTGCCCTGTTTCTATCTTTGCTTATTTATTTATTTATTTATTTATTTATTTATTTTTGGCTGTGTTGGGTCTTCGTTTCTGTGCGAGGGCTTTCCCTAGTTGCAGCGAGCGGGGGCCACTCTTCATCGCGGTGCACGGGCCTCTCACTGTCGCTGCCTCTCTTGTTGCGGAGCACAAGCTCCAGATGCGCAGGCTCAGTAGTTGTGGCTCACGGGCCTAGTTGCTCCGCGGCATGTGGGATCCTCCCAGACCAGGGCCTGAACCCGTGTTCCCTGCATTGGCAGGCAGATTCTCAACCACTGCGCCACCAGGGAAGCCCTTTGCTTAATTTTAAGGGAAAAATTTTCGCATAGAAATAATACTGATCATGGAAGAAGTCAAGTGGTACAGACTTGCATAAAGCAAAAAATACATTCCTCTAGAAGGACACACCCAAGCTCATTCTACGAGACCACTATCACCCTGATACCAAAACCAGACAAAGATTTCACAAAAAAAGAAAATTACAGGCCAACATCACTGATGAACATAGACACAAAAATCCTCAACGAAATACTAGCAAACAGAATCCAGCAACACATTAAAAGGATCATATACCATGATCAAGTGGGATTTATCCAAGGGATGCAAGGATTCTTCAATATACGCAAATCAATCAATGTGATACACCATATTAACAAATTGAAGGATAAAAACCATGTGATCATCTCAATAGATGCAGAAAAAGCTTTTGACAAAATTTAACACCGTTTTATGATTAAAAACTCTCCAGATAGTGGACACAGAGTGAACCTACCTCAACATAATAAAGGCCATATACAACAAACCCACAGCAAACATCATTCTCAAAGGTGAAAAACTGAAAGCATTTCCTCTAAGATCAGGAACAAGACAAGAATGTCCACTCTCGCCACTACTATTCCACATAGTTCTGGAAGTCCTAGCCATGGCAATCAGAGAAGAAAAAGAAATAAAAGGAATCCAAAAAATAAACTTATTTGCAAAGCAGAAATAGAGACACAGATGTAGAGAACAAACTCATGGATAGTAAGGGTGGAAGAGGGGGGTGGGATGAATTTGGAGATTGGGATTGACATATATACACTACTATGTATAAAATAGATAACTAATGAGAACCTACTGTATAGCACAGGGATTCTACTCAATGCTCTCTGGTAACCTAAATGGGAAAGAACTCTTAAAAAAGAAGGGATAGGGCTTACCTGGTGGCGCAGTGGTTGAGGGTCTGCCTGCCGATGCAGGGGACGCGGGTTCGTGCCCCAGTCTGGGAAGATCCCACATGCCGCGGAGAGGCTGGCCCCGTGAGCCATGGCCGCTGAGCCTGCGCGTCCGGAGCCTGTGCTCCACAACGGGAAAGGCCACAGCAGTGAGAGGCCGGCGTACCGCAAAAAAAAAAAAAAAGAAGGGATATATTTTTACGTATAACTGATTCACATTACTGTACAGCAGAAATTAACACGACATCGTAAAGCAACTATACGCCAGTAAAAATTAAACACATTCCTCTTGTCTGATGGAAAGCACGATGAGTGTTTGCAGCGTGGCTTTTCCTGAAATTTCCTGGGCACACTGACTCATGACCTTTCCATTCCCCCTAATGCTGCCAATCACCATTGAGACCTCTTTTCTTCTATGTGAAGTTAAGAATCCCTGTGTAGAATTCTGCTCAATCTCATGTGGCAGCCTGGATGGGAGGGGAGTCTGGGGGAGAATGGATATGTGTATATGTATGGCTGAGTCGTTTTGCTGTGCACCTGAAACTATCACAACGTTGTTAATTGGTTATTTCCCAATGCAAACAGTTTTAGAGTGTTACAAATTTTTTTTTTTTTTTTGGTTATAGCAATTTTTTTAAAAGCAATCTTGGACTTCCTTGGTGTCGCAGTGGTTAAGAATCCACCTGCCAATGCAGGGGACACGGGTTCGAGCCCTGGTCCGGGAAGATCCCACATGCCGCGGAGCACCTAAGCCCGTGCACCACAGCTACTGAGTCTGCACTCTAGAGCCCGAGAGCCACAACTACTGAAGCCCATGTGCTACAACTACTGAAGCCCGCGGCCTAGAGCCCGTGCTCCACAACAAAAGAAGCCACCGCAATGAGAGGCCTGCGCACCGCAACGAAGATTAGCCCCTGCTCGCTGCAACTAGAGAAAGCCCGCATGCAGCCAACCACAAAGACCCAACACAGCCAAAAAATAAATTAATTTTTTAAAAAAGTAATAAATTTTTGTTCCGATTTTATTTGGGTGATAAAAATCAGGAGAAAGTTCAGGGTGGGAATGGTGTAGAGTGAGGGGATCTGGCTGAAATTCTGATGCCCTTCTGGAAGTCCTTCATGGTCTGGATGGACAGGGGGCTACTGCGATTGAGGCCTTATCGGAGAAGCACCAAACTCACATTCCAGGGAGGCCAGGCAGGGGACTTATCTGAGTTCAGTGGGCTGTGCATTGTCTATAGTGAACCTGGGAGCAGATGCCTCTTCTCTGGCCACCATTCAACTCTGCTCCATAATATTGGGCTCCTGCAGGCACGTAGGTAGGCCTGGGGTTGCTAACAATTCCAATTTTTTGTTTTTTTTTCATTTTAACATCTTTATTGGAGTATAATTGCTTTACAATGGTATGTTAGGTTTCAGCTTTACAACAAAATGAATCAGCTATATATATACATATGTTCCCATATCTCTTCCCGCTTGCGTCTCCCTCCCTCCCACCCTCCCTATCCCACCCCTCTAGGTGGTCACAAAGCACCAAGCTGATCTCCCTGTGCTATGCGGCTGCTTCCCACTAGCTATCTATTTTACATTTGGTAGTGTATATAT
>NW_006785876.1:4609234-4628671 GCF_000442215.2 Lipotes vexillifer
GGGCCCAGCCGCTCCGCGGCATGTGGGATCTTCCTGGACCGGGGCACAAACCCGTGTCCCCTGCATCAGCAGGCGGACTCTCAACCACTGCGTCACCAGGGAAGCCCACATGATTCTTTTTGAATTATGGTTTTCTCAGGGTATATGCCTAGTAGTGGGATTGCTGGGTCATATAGTAGTTCTATTTGTAGTTTTTTAAGGAACCTCCATACTGTTCTCCACAGTGGCTGTATCAATTTACATTCCCACCAACAGTGTAAGAGGGTTCCCTTTTCTCCACACCCTCTCCAGAATTTATTGTTTCTAGATAAAAATTCCAATTTTTTGAGAGAGGCCAGATAATCAGATTTCTATGTAAAATCTCCTGATTTTAAAATATTCTATGGTCCAAAGAAGCCACACCTATGAGCCAGTTTTTGATTGTAACTATCCGCGTCAGCAGTTTTGTTTCCTGAACCTGCAGTAATGTGGTGTGGGTGGAGTGGTGCCCCCCTTCCCCCGCCGGTGATAAAGGGCTGTGAAGGAGCTGTGGCACTAATGCTGCTGTGCAATTGCCCTGGGGGGCTGTGAAGGAGCTGTGGCACTAATGCTGCTGTGCAATTGCCCTGGGGTTCGGTGAACTGGGAGAGACGGCAGCCTCACGGCTGTCGTTCTCTGCTGAGTGGAGTGCCACCGCTTAGGGCTGTCCACCCTGTGTGTCTAAAGTAGGTTTTTCAAATGGAAAAGTCTTTAGAAGCCAGGCAAGAATGAACCCCAACGGCTTTGATTTTGACTGTGCGGCTTAGACAAATCCCAAGCAAACGTTTGTGGCCCCTGAAGCCTGTCTGGAACCTATTTATCTATTTGACCTGTTCTTCCTCTTGAGCTAACACATTCCAAATGTTTAACTACCTGTTGTGCAGAGTAAATTAGGAAAAGAGAAAAAAAAAAACCTCTTTAGAAAACTATTGGGAAAGGGGGGAGAGGAGGGCTCTTAATTCCTGTATTTAGGGGTTTGATGAACAAGCCATGTTTTTAGTATGTATGTGTATATGTATGTATATATACACACATGATATCTCACAAATTACTTGAACATACTTTATTTCAGTATTTTTCAGTCTTTGGATTGCGATTCACAGTAAGAAATGCAGTTGACGTCATCCAGTATACACACATTGAATCATATGAAACTGACAGTATCCTACCCTCTTGACCTACAAAATGGCAATTTTTTATGGTTCAAACTAAAAATAATGCAAAGAAAAGTTTTATGCAACAATATTTACTCTTGTCTCTTTTTTTTGTGAGACCCATTACTTTATTAATTTAAATGCTGGTTGCAGTATACTAAATTGATTTCACTATCACTACCACTTTATTCACAACTGACTGCTTTATTTAGTCTTCATAACAATTTTTAAGGCAGGAATCATCACCCTATGCCATCCCCTTAAACACAAGAGGCTGTTTATCCTAGGGACAAGGTGATTAACTCCCTAACCACTTACTTAGACCACCACTGACTGCACTTTATATCTCATCTAATCTTTTTAAGGACCTCATACCGACAATGAGTAATGTGGAGTTTGGAGAGGTCAAAAACTTGTTTCCAGGCACAGGGCTAGGAAGAGGCAGCTTCCAGATTTTAATAATTTCTGTAATAGTAAAGCTCAAGCTATTTTCACTAACTTGGAGCTAAGAACCAGACCCAGACCCTGAACCTGGGTTTTGCAGCACTCCACTCTTTTTTTTTTTCCTCCTATGGGCTTTTCTTGGCTTTCAAAAGAAGGGCGTGTGTGTGTGTGTGTGTGTGTGTGTGAGACGCATGCACTTGCTTGCTTGCTTAAACTTTCTGTCCGGCTACACTTTTTCCCAGGCCTTTGCACTGGTTGAGGGGTGGGCTTTATCCCCGCGACTACCCCCTCCCCCAGCCCAGGCCGCAGCTGGAAGTCTTTACAGATCATCATCTCTCCTCCCTGCCCCCATTGGGGACCGGGAGGCCGACTGTCTCCCCCGGTCTTTTCCAGATGTACGTCTGCCAAAGATCCCCGCCCCCCCCAAACCAGTATAGAGAATGATGAATGAGGACCGGGGAGCCGGCCTGGTGGGAAAGTGTCGTCGCCTTGAAAAGAGAGGGAAAGGGAAAGGAAGTGGTGGGGGGGGGGAGGGGAAGCGGTGGAGCAGAGAGGCCGCAGGGCGAAGAGTGTAGACAGCGGGGACACAAGCCCCCTTTGCTCTGCCAGTAACGTTGACTCCCTCAGGAAGGCGTGGGGAAATGCTCTAATCCCTGCACTCCCTGGGAATTTGGGCTGCATATCATTTACTGCAATCCGCACAATCCACTCAGGGACTACTATCCCAGTGTTAGCTTCCAGCCCTTCCAGCTCCGGGTTCCCGGTACCGCTCCCTCTCCTCCGCAAGACTGCGCTCCAGTGCTCTTCCAGGCTTCCTCTACCGCAGGTTCCTCCCAATTCTCTCTACCATTCTCTGGTCGGGGGGGGCGGAGTCGTATCTCCTCTCCTGTTCCTTTAAGAGGCGTCGGCTCCTCCCCTTTCGGAGTTGCCGTCTGACGCGTGATGACAGCAGCGAGTTCGGTATGTCTATGCAAATAAGCGCTCCCTGTGGGCCAATAGGGAGCGGAGGTGCTGGAACCGCGGACCAATGGGGCGGGGGTGCAGGGGCTCACCATATAAGGAGCGGCCTCGCCATAAAAGGAAACATTGTATCTCTTTATATGGGGGGAAGGGTCGGGGGATCCCTCGCCACCAGCGCGTGGTCCCGGCCCCCTCCACCCGCCGTCTCGGCCGCGGCCAGCAGCCCCTGCCCACCGGCGGACGCTGACGGCCGCCGGGCGCGCCGCCCTAGAGTACGGACAGGGGGCGCTCCGCGCGGCCTGGGGCAACCCGGGCCACAGGGGCAGGAAAGTGAGGGCCCAGGTCGGCCCGGGCGTGCAGGGGCCCCGGGTTCGCAGCGGCAGCGGCGGCAGCGATAGCGGCACTAAGCAGCAGCGGGAGCGCCGGGTTGAGCCGGGAAGCCGATGGCGGCGGCGGCGGCGGCTCCGATTCCTCGCTGACTGCCCGTCCGCCCTCCTACTTTGAGCGCCATGTTACCGAGCCAAGCTGGGGCCGCGGCGGCGCTGGGCCGGGGCTCGGCCCTGGGGGGCAGCCTGAACCGGACCCCGACGGGGCGGCCAGGCGGTGGAGGCGGCGGCGGGACTCGCGGGGCTAACGGGGGCCGGGTCCCCGGGAACGGCGCGGGGCTCGGCCCGGGCCGCCTTGAGCGGGAGGCTGCAGCAGCAGCGACAACCACCCCGGCGCCCACCGCGGGGGCCCTCTACAGCGGCAGCGAGGGTGACTCGGAGTCGGGCGAGGAGGAGGAGCTGGGCGCGGAGCGGCGCGGCCTGAAGCGGAGCCTGAGCGAGATGGAGCTCGGCGTGGTGGTCGGTGGGCCCGAGGCGGCGGCGGCGGCCACTGGGGGCTACGGGCCGGTGAGCGGCGCAGTGAGCGGCGCCAAGCCGGGTAAGAAGACTCGGGGCCGCGTGAAGATCAAGATGGAGTTCATCGACAACAAGCTGCGGCGCTACACGACCTTCAGCAAGAGGAAGACGGGCATCATGAAGAAGGTACCGGGCCGGGAGGCTGGTTGGCCACGGGAGACCGGGAGGGTGGGGACGCGCAAGGGGAGCCCGGGAAGGAGGCAGAGCCGAGGCGGAGGTGAGAGGCGGCGAGTCCGCAGGAGGTGTGTGGGAGGGGATGGCTGTTGCCCCAGGAGGGTGAAAGGGGAGGGGCCGCCAGGGAAATGTGGGGAGAGGGGAGATGCCGGGAACGTCCGGAAAAGAGAGGAAAGGCGCCGAGGTGGGAGTGACGGGCGCCAGAGAGGAACGGGGCCCTCGTAGAGCGGAGGAGTGAGGAGTGGTAATGGGAGGCTGCGGGGCTGCCCGGGAGGTGGTTAATGAGACCCGGGGGTCAGTAGGTCCAGTGCGCTCTGGTGTTGGGGGGAAGGCGCCGGAAAAGCAGGGAGAAGAGAAGGTTTAGGGGTGAGGAGGTTGGAGCTGCATAACAACAATGAGCGAACATGTGTGGGAGGAAGGTGGGCATCACTAGAGTAGTGCAGGCTGGAAGGATGGGCAGGGCTGATGACTGAATGGGGCTTAAGAGCCCCAGGTAAGGGAGCAGGGCAGGAGAACTGATGCTGCCCTGAGCATCAGAAACCAAGTCCTGAGATGGCCATGTGTCTTCTGTGCATCCACTGGAAGCTGGCACACTCCCTGCAGGACAGGCTTCAGAACCATTTGCCCTTGGAACAAGTGGGATTTCCAGCCCTAGGGAAAAATCTGTGCACGGAGTTTGGGGAGAACGTTTTCAGAGGTACCTAGAAATGCCTCCTCTTCTAGCTGATTATCCATTGAAAAGGATGAGGAAAGGAGTTGTCTTGGAGTATAGAAGATATGGGAAGGGATGAAAGCAGAGGAACTGGGACACAAGAAGCTAGAACTCTGGGAACATTGGCTGGTGTTTATATTTATCCCATATAGAAACCAAGGCTGCTTCCAGTGGGTTGTGGAACTTTGTTGGGAGTGAGGATGCTACCTATGGGGCCATCCTTGAAGGTCTGTGAAGGTCCCCTTCCTGGGTTTATGGCAGGGTAGTAGCTGCTAATCTAGCTGCCATCTCCCCTCATTCCAGACACTGTTGAATCAAGACAAAGAAAGAGAAAAGGGGGAGCAGAGTATTATAGAGCAGGACAAAATGGCAACAGGTTAGTGCCTGTGCAGTTTCTGGGAAGAAACATGGGACATTTTAGAGCTTAGGTGGCCCCTTATCCCTAATATCTATGTGACTTCCAGTGTAGTAGCGACTTCATCCTGGTCCCTGTGACAGTGAAGAAGTAGCGGGAGCCATCTCTTTGTGAGGCTCTGGGCACCAAGCTGTAGTGAGGAGCAGCTACCTGGGCCCCTCCATGTCTGCTGAGGTGTTATTGTTTTGTCACCGGAGCTGTGGCTATTTGCTTGGGGTATCTGCAGGTCAGTGAGGCTGTTCCTCAAAAGAGAAGCATGGGGTTTTTCTACTCTTCAGCTCACCTTCAGATATCCTTCAGATAAGACCCCTATAGAGTCACTGGAGAGGAAGGTAATTATGGCAGTGGGGGCTTGAGATCACTGTGTACTTCCTTCTCTTTCCCACTACCCAAGGAAGGTAGAGATTAAAAGTTTTGCTGACCTACCCATCTCCCCCCCCCACCCCCAGGCCTATGAGCTGTCCACGCTGACAGGGACACAGGTGCTGTTGCTGGTGGCCAGTGAGACAGGCCATGTGTATACCTTTGCCACCCGCAAACTGCAGCCCATGATCACCAGTGAGACTGGCAAGGCACTGATTCAGACCTGCCTCAACTCGCCAGACTCTCCACCCCGCTCAGACCCCACCACAGACCAGAGAATGAGTGCCACGGGCTTTGAAGAAACAGATCTCACCTACCAGGTGTCGGAGTCCGACAGCAGTGGGGAGACCAAGGTGTGTTTGGGTCCCCTGTCGGAGGGGAAGGAAGGGGAGGGACTTGACCGGCAGAGAGGGGAAGGGGTCTCTCTCCCTCGCCCAGGACAGGTGGATAGGTGCCTACTGATGTGGAGTGGAGCCGGGTTAGTGCCCCGCATCTTAGGGTACAGGTGTCTATCCTCTCTATCCTGACAGGAGGCTGGCCCCCTAGATAAGCGGGCGGCCTCCGTGCCCATATAAGGCCGGCTCCGGCTCCACGCCGGCCTCCCGCCTGCAGCCCGCCTGCCTGGCAGGGCCCTTGCATTCCTCCCGCCAGCTGTCTCCCTGCTGGGGGCGGGGGCGTCGCTTAGCCCTGCCCTCCTGGCCGGCTGGGTGGCCGGGGAGTAGGAAGGGAGTGCTCATGGGTTCCAGCGTCCTGGGAAGCCAGCACTGTCAGCAGGCAGGCTGGCTGACTAGGCTGGAGACTATCTTACTAGCCAGCCGCCTACCTTTTCAGGATGTCTGGGTCTGCGCACGTTAGGGAGTGTATTCGCCCGGCTGCTAGGGATGCCGGCCGTGGTTACGCCTCCCCCTTCCCTTTCCCGGTAAGGAGAGGGGGCGGAGCTTCCTCCCTTGCTGCTCTGGGGAGTTCCACCTTCTGTGTGGCCCTTCACTAACTGGCCAATCGGAGGAAGCGGCACTGTTTGCCTTAGCAACGCCTCCGCCAATCAGGGGCTTCAAGCTCCACTGCTTAGCAAACATCCCGCGCTGACCCAGCTCCAGTATCGGAGCCCCCTCAGTTCTCTGGGCCTGGTTCTCAGCTCGTGGCTTCCTCCTTCCTCTTCTAAGAACAAAGCCTCCCTGAGGGGCGAGTCAGTGCTCTAGGCTCCCCACTCTTTTAGCAGTAGGGCTAATTTATTCCCATGAAATTTTGCTGAATGAATAAATTCTTTTGGTGCTTCATTGCCAAACCCCCAAGATCGCTCTCAAACCCTAAATTCCCTGAAAAACTGTCGGTCCCTATCTCAGAAGCCTGGCAATTCAGATCTGGAAGGACCCTTTTAAGGATGACATAGTAGCCCAGCCCCCTCATGTTTACAGAAGAAGAAAACTGAAGCTCAGAAAGAAGAGGTTTTCCAAGGGTCACACAGGAGGATATCATTGCCAGAGCTGAGAACAGACCTCAGGTGACATTATCATTGTCATCATTATAAGAGCAGCAAATACTGCTTTTTTTATGAGCCAGGCACTATTCTAAGTGTTTTACCCATGTTAACCTATTTAATCTTCATAACACCTATGGGGTAGGTATTATCCTTCTTTTACAGACAGAAGACTAAAGAAAAAAGCTCAGCAGCTCAATAACTTGTCTAAGAGTCAGGCTGCAGGTAAATGGTGGACTTGGGATTTGAACGCAAGCACACTGGTTCCATTCTGGGCTGTCAGTCCACACAGTTTCTTGAAGGGGCAGGGTCTGGTAGAGGCTCACCACTCCATCTTTACTCTGGGTGTAGGATACACTGAAACCGGCCTTTACTGTCACCAACCTGCCGGGTACCACCTCCACCATCCAGACAGCACCCAGCACCTCTACCACCATGCAAGTCAGCAGCGGTCCCTCCTTTCCCATCACCAACTACCTGGCACCAGTGTCTGCTAGCGTCAGCCCCAGCGCTGTCAGCAGTGCCAACGGGACTGTGCTGAAGAGTACAGGCAGCGGCCCTGTTTCCTCTGGGGGCCTCATGCAGCTGCCTACCAGCTTCACCCTGATGCCTGGTGAGTCACAAGGGGCAAACTGAGCATGCTAAGAGTGGGTTTAGGGCTGGCACAAGGAGAATGACTTTCCTCACTCAGAAGGAGGGTGAACAGGGGCCAGAGCCTGAGAGAAGCCTCTTATGTCCCGTTGGTAGGCACTGGGTCCCTCCCCACTGGGACTTGAACTATCCTTGTCAGTAAGTTTCACCCATATGCTCTGGCCTTGTCTAGCAAGCCCAGTCCTGTGCCTCCATTGCCACAAGGACAGCAGACATTCTAGCACTTCCTTACCTTGACTGGAAGGCAGATCATGTCCTTGATGGGTCAGTGCCTGCTCCTGTGTCAGCCAAAGAGGGTAGAGTCAGGGCTAGGGCAGGAGGAGGAGGGAAGGGCAAGAGCAGAGTGTGGAAGCCCCTGGAGACAAGATTCTGGTCATGAAGGGCCTCTTTGGCTCCCAGGAAAGATAGTGATGGGAGTCGGGGATAGAATGCCAGACCTTGGGCCTGGGGGTGTTTGAGGGTGCTTGGTGCAGGTGGTGGCTGGGTAGGACAGAGCACGAGTAAGTCTCTGTGTCTCATAGGTGGGGCAGTGGCCCAGCAGGTCCCAGTGCAGGCCATTCAGGTGCACCAGGCCCCACAGCAAGCGTCTCCCTCTCGCGACAGCAGCACAGACCTCACGCAGACCTCCTCCAGCGGGACAGGTATAGCTCGAAGCTCTGTCACCTCCCTGCTCTGCCTCCTTCATGAGGCCTAGCAACAGGTGCCCAGCAGTATCCATCCCATAACTAAGGTCAGAGAATTTCTTCATGTGGAGACTGAGGCTTTTGGGTTAACCCTTACCCTAATCCTTATGAGAAAGTCAGGTGAGGATGGTTGGGTTTTGACTCCTGCCCTGCAGTAGGGCTGTGGATTTCAGGAAGAAATTAGGGACCATTGAAGCTACACTCCTTACTTAGGTGAGAAGCCTGAGGCCCAGAAAGGAGAAGTTACTTGCCCAAAGACACACGTTTGCTCAATTACCAGGAAGGACTTCTAGAGTAGTTGTCTCCTTGTGGGAGGGTGTTCAAGGTTTTGAGTAACCATAATTCCCCTCTGTGTCTCTAGTCATTTCAGAAATGACGAGACACTTTCAAAATAAAAGTACTTTTAAGTACTTTAAGTTATTTGCAACCTTGTTACACGAAGTTTGGTCTGTGGAAGGAGGACCAGTATCACAGCATCACCTGGGAGCTTGATAGAAATGCAGACTCTTTAGCCTCACCCCAAACCTACTGAATCAGAATCCACACTTTTAACAAGTTCCCCCGGTGACTGTATGCACATTAACATTGGAGAAGTGCTTTTTTAAAAGCTGAATCTGTTAGCCACATGTTGAGGAAGAGGGAAGAGGAGTGAGAACAAGTGAAAAACGGGATGAGGGAGCTCTCTAAAAGAAGAGTATCTGAGTTTCCTTGGGTTGGGTCAGTCATTGTAATCTTTGCTTTTCCCAGGGCCTTGGGGTCTTGGAACAGAGCAGATAGATAATGGAATAGAACGATGTGATAGGATACACTTAAAGGTTGGTGTGGTTGTGTTCAAGAAAAAATAAGGATATTCCTAGTTGATGACAGGGAACTGAGGAATAAGTTTTATGTAGCTTTTGACCTGGGAAATGGAAAGAGGGCTCCAGAGGCCTGGGGTCCCTGGGGGTGGGATGGGGGATGTTAATATGGACCAGTGCCGACCTCCCTGACGTGTGTTTGTGTTTGCCAGTGACGTTGCCCGCCACCATCATGACGTCATCTGTGCCCACAACTGTGGGAGGCCACATGATGTATCCCAGCCCCCATGCAGTGATGTATGCACCCACCTCGGGCCTGGCTGATGGCAGCCTCACCGTGCTCAATGCCTTCTCCCAGGCACCATCCACCATGCAGGTGTCCCACAGCCAGGTCCAGGAGCAAGGTGAGTTTGGGGCGGGCAGGGCTGCCGAAAGGAGGGCCATTTCCTCCCTTACACACACACACACACACACACACACACACACACACACACTCAAAAGCCTCCCCCAACTCAGATGCACACACTCACACATACCCAAACCAGGTGCTCACACATATACCTACACATTTACACACACTTACAGATGCTTGCACACATACTCCAGCACCCAGGCTGTCCACTTGGACACTCATGCACACTTGAACACCCACACCCACATACATACTTAGACACATTTGGACACTTACCTTTGGGCACTTACATCTGAGACTCACCCAGTCACTTGTGCATTTATCACCACACCTCCAAGATCTGGAAGTTTCTCTTGAGCAAGTGATTTGAGTTTCTCCTGTGGCTTTTTAATGCAGGTGGCGTCCCCCAGGTGTTCCTGACAGCGCCATCTGGGACAGTGCAGATCCCGGTTTCTGCAGTTCAGCTTCACCAGGTAGGTGGGGGCACCTTTCACCCCAGTCAGCCAGCCCCTTCTTTATCTTGACCTCAGGGATTCCATTACTGGGTGGTCCAAGCCAAGATCCTTAGCCGAGAGGCCTATCCATTTTCCTGGTCAGGCCTGTGTGGTGGGCAGGCAGGCAGGTGAGCAGGGGGCAGCCTGAGCTGGCTGGTCAGTTCCAGCCCCCTACGTCCTCCTCACACATCCCCTTCCCTCCAGATGGCTGTGATAGGGCAGCAGGCCGGGAGCAGCAGCAACCTCACCGAATTACAGGTGGTGAACCTGGATGCCGCCCACAGCACCAAGAGTGACTGATCCGCCCTGCCGCCCTGGACAGATGGCCCAAGGGACGGCACCACTTATTTATTGTTGCCTTTTCACGTTTTCTTTACACACATGTTGACGGGCCGCAGGAGGGAGGCGGGGAGGAGCAGTGGGCAGCCACAGGACTGAGCCCTCTCACTCCAGCCAAAGAAATGGGCCAGCCTGCCCTCCACCCCATCCTCCCTCACCCTCCCCTCCTTCTAGCTCCACCTCCCATCTCTGTTGATGGTGGGGCTGTCCTGCCTCCTCAGACTCCCCTTGCCAGCTTGGCTCCGTGTTTGCCATGAGTATTAGCTTACCCAATGGGACCGTGCTCCCCCTCCCACACACAGGTCTCTGTGGGACGAGGCACTGTGTCCCCCTGAGGAAGCAGTCGGGGTCCTCTCCCCAGCCTCCTTGCTGACCCCACGTCAGCTCTGCGTCTGCCACAGGCTGGGTCAAAAGAGCCCTAACCCTGCCCCTCAGGGAGCCAGCTGGGGAGATGGGGCTTCTTCCCTCAAGACTTGCCCGTGCCCGTGGCCCCTGCAGCTCCTGAGTAGCGGGGCTTGTGCACGGAGCAGATTCCTGGGGTGACCTGCCCTGCCCAGCCGCTCCCCTCGGAACTCCGGGGGCTACTGGGTTGGAGGGAACCACCGGTGTTCCCTCTCCCCCTGTCTTCCCCACCTCCTCCCAGCTGCTTTACTTAAAGTTGATTTTGAACTTTTTATTTGAGGAGACGAAGTGAAAACAAATCTATAAATATATATTTTTAAAATATTTAACTTTTTTTTATGGCGTTTTTCTCGTCCCCCTCCCTGCCCAAGCTCCCCTTCCCTGGGGAGCCCTGGGGCTCCCTGGAGCTGGCTGGGCTTCTGGGGACAGAGCCGCCCCATGAGCTTGGGGCCCACCAGTGTATGGGAGAGATGCTGGGTTCGCCCGGTCCTGGGTTGTTTCCAGGAGAAAACCGGGGGAGGGGCCCTCAGGCCATGCCCCAACGGGGTGGGGAGGGTGACCCACAGCTCTGGGTCTCTTTTTGTCCTTCAGGGCTGTTGCTAGGGAGAGGGAAAAGGGAGACCAAATGTGGGGATGGGGGTGGGAGGGTGTCAGAGGCAACCGACTTCATTTGTGCCACACGCATGGGCATTGCAGCCTTGTGTGCCCCCAGGCCTGCAGCTGCCTGGGGCCCAAGTTGCAGTGAGCAGGGTGGGGTCTGGGAGGGGGCGGAAGGCAGGAATGGGGGGGCAGAAGAAATGGGAGCAGCTCTTGGGCTGAGTGTGGGGAAAGGGGAGCCAGAAATGGCAGCTCTCCCAGGGAGTGAGCAGCTACTGTAACTTTTTAAAATTAAGACAAAAAGCCTTGAAGAAAATGACTTTATTTTTCTAAGTGTAACCTCAGTATTTATGTAATTTGTACAGGGGCCGTGCCCCACCCCCTCTACCTGCTTTGGGGTAGACCTTGAGGGTGGGCCAACATAGGGGGAGGGTCTTTTACCCTGTGTCAGAGCCTACCTTTACCACCTGTATCCAGAGAGGGAGCTTTTTCAGAACAGGGCAGCGGTGGAGTGGAGTTTTATTAACCCCTTAGGACTGCCTTCAGTAGGAACAAGCCTGCTTCTGTGATTAGGTGAAGGGGTGGGGGAAATTTTTACGCACAGCCTAGTTATCAAGGGGGTGATTTGCCGACATGTTTGAGAACCTCCGAACCTCTAACCCCCGTTGCTGTCTTGCCCCAGTTTGGGGTGCCAAGATGGAAGTCATCTTTCTGGCTTTCTCCTGGAGGTAGCTGGGGGCTTATGGTTGGCTTACAAGATTGGGGCATGGCAAATCAGGGGCTAGAGAGTGGGGGAGCTTGGGACTCAGGTCTGTAACTGCCCAGCCCCTTTTCTCTGCTCTTGTTTTCACTCCACCATCACTCACTCACTCCCCCCTCTCACCCAGGGGAGGAGACCTTGATGAATTCCTCCTCTCCTTCCCACAAAAGACAGACCCAGTGAGTGAATCCGGCAAAGTGCTTATAATGTGTGTTGTGTGAGCGTGGCCTTGGGAGAACATGTGTGCGTCAGGGATGAGGTGGCATTTATATGTGCAGCGACCCTTGGTGTTTCCCTTCCTTGGTGGCTCTGGGGTGTGTGTGTGTGCCTGAGTGAATGTGTGTGTGTGAATGTGGGGTGTGTATGTTAGTGGTTTCTACTTCCCTGGGATGCTGACCCAGGAATAGTGGACATGGTCACAGTCCTATGTACAGAGCTTTCTTTTGTATTAAGAAAAAATACTCTTTCAATAAATGTATCATTTTTGTGCACAGACTGTGGGGTCTTTGCCTTTGTTTTCCCATATTGGAGGGAGGGAGGTGTGAACATGAATCAAACCCCAAAAGTTGCTGCTCTGAGAAGCAAGCCTGGCTGTTTGATGAAATGCTAAGGGGTACTTTGGCTGTTGAAATTCTAGGATTATACTTGAAGAACATTTCCGGGGGTGGGGGGCGCTCGGGCATTTATCTTTGGCCCCAGCTGTGCTAGGTGCTTAGGTCAACACAGAGAGGAGCAATTTTAATTAATAGGAAAAGTGACGCAACCAATCCAAAGCATCGGGTTTGGGAAACTCAGGGCCACGTGACCTAGTGCAAAATAAGAGGAAAGCCCTAGGGTGGGAGTGTGAGTTGCAGTGGGGGACGAGGAAGGCAGACCTAGTGAAGGGGAGGGAGGGCTTCAAAGTTGATATTGGATGGAAAGGGCTGCCTACGGCTGCTGAGAAAGGAGCAACGTGACCACTACCCCGGGCTCCGCGGGCAGCCCCCCACTCACCCCTCCCCCGGCCGCTTGCCCCAGCGCAGCAGCCCCCGAGTACTACGCATGCTCCGCTTGCGCGCTGCGCCGCTGCCGCTCTCGGCTGTGGGCCGCGGTGGGACCCGTAGCCGCCCGGCAGTGCGTGCACTCGCGACGTGACCCGGAAGGGAGCTGCTGAGGAGGCGGGGCCAGGACGGCGGGGTCAGGACGGAGGGACCAGGACGGCGGGGCCAGGACGGCAGGACCAGCGCTGTGTCCCAGCGAGGGCCGAGCCGGGCGGTGGGAGGTGAGAGGAGAGTTCTGCGCCGACCCGGTCCCTGCCTCGTTCCCTCCCCGGTCCCTTGCCCACTCTCCGTGGGGCTGACGACAGGAGCCAGGTCTTGCTGAGATTCGTTCGGACCAGTGAGCCTCCTCCGACCGCGCCTCTCCATCCTCACCCCGCCCCCCAAGCCCGTTCCTGTGGCGATGCGGGCCTCCTCTACGGCCCCTGGGCCTGCAAGCTCGGGCCTGATCTTGCCACCTACGCCTACCTGCTGTCTCATCCTCGCATCCTGACCTCGACTCCACACCTCAGTTTATTGCTCCCGTTCTAAGTCCTCCCTCTCCCCCCATTTAGGCCTTTCCGATGGTGTTACTTCACCCTGTTCATCAGTTGTCCATCGCACATCTCTGGTTACCTCCCTGTCCTGCCCCCCATGCTAACTGGACCCCTACCCCCATCGAGGTCCACATTCCATGTTTCCCCTCCTCTTCACGCCTTCTATTCTCATCTTCTATCCCTGTACCCCAACATGACCCCGGCCCTGATCACCATTTCTTCATCTTGGTTTATCCTCCGTTCTTATCCTCATCATTCCCTGTTGTCCCCACATTGCTTCATAGTGTTCCCTGACCACTAGCATAGCCATCACCCCACACGTATTTCTGATCCTTTCTGGCTTAATAGCGTTCCGTTTATCTGGGGACTGATCCTACCTTCTCCTTCTCTAAGAAGAATAATATTAGATTCTGTTTACTAAGCGCTCACTGTATGTTAGAGGCTGTTCTAAATGTTTTATATAGTGATTTTAGTTTTTACAACAACTTCGTGAGTTGGGTATGAATATTATTACCATCTTTCAGAGGAGGGAACTGAGGCATAGAAGTTAAGTAACTTGCTCAAAAGCCTGCACACAGTAAGTGAAAGAGCCAGAGTTCAGAGTCCCATTTGTCTGACTCTGAATCTGTACTGTTGATTTATTGCGTCTCTAGAATCTCTACTGTCTCCTGACCTCATTCCCTAGCCTTCAACTCCATGATTACTACCTCTATCTATAACTGCCTGACTTAGAGCCTCACCGTACCTATTGCATGGGTGCAGGGTGGGACCTGGTTTTTTTCTCCCATGATTTTACTTGGCCCCCTAGTCCCGTCCCCCTTTCACAATATTCTCATACCCCTTTCCCATCCAGCCATCTGCACGTGCGGGCCTCCTTTCATCTCTGTTCTCTGTATCTGCCGTGGCCCAACCTTTTATATCCACAGTCCAGTTTTACCCTGTCATTTATACTCCTTGTCCTGCCACTTCCCCATCCTGACTTTCCTAGCTTGTTCTAGCCCCACTGCCTCACAGGCTGCTGTCCTACCTGCTCACCCGTGTCATCCTTCTAAGTCCTGATCTGTACCCCTCAGCTGCCCTACTGTCCTGCCCAAATTGTCCTGATTAACTGTCAACTCCTCTTGTTCCCTTGCCTTTTATTCTTCTCATCCTCTTTTGTAATTTCTTCTATTTCTTAAATCTTTTCATCTCCTTCTGTCGCCGTTTTTCACTCCATTCTCCTTCTCTTATAAATCCCAGAGTTTGTTCAAGTTATTCATTCCATCCTATTCTTGGCCTTTTCTCTTTGGCCTCTAAATTCCATGCAACCTACCAATCACCACCCACCCTGTCTACGCCTCAAGATTCCACCCCCTTCACGTAGCCTTTTCCCTTTCCAGCACAGCCTCTGTCTTTCTCCTTGTGTGTCCCAGGAAGTCAGGATGGTGGGGGAGCGGCGTCCCGGGGACCTCGTGGTGCCCTTGGGGCCCCGGCTGCAAGCGTATCCTGAAGAACTTCTTCGACAGCGGCCTGGGCGTGATGGGCACCCTGAATACCTGATCCGATGGAGTGTCCTGAAGTGTGAGGAAGTGGGAAGAGTGGGTGTGGAAGAGGGCAAGGCAGAGCACATCCTCATGTGGCTGTCAGCCCCCGAGGTCTACGCCAACTGCCCCATGTTGTTAGGTGAGCGGGCATTATCTAAGGGACCTCAGCATGAAACAGCTGGGGGTTCTGGAAGCTTTCGCCGAGATCCGGGAGGCCTGGATGATGTGGCAATGGGAGAGATGGAGGCTGATGTGCGGGCGCTGGTGCGCAGGGCTGCCAGGCAGCTGGCAGAAGGTGGGACCTCGAGCCTCACGGCTGCTGTGCTCCACACCATCCACGTGCTCAGCGCCTACGCCAGCATCGGGCCCCTCACTGGTGTCTTCAGGGAGACAGGCGCCCTAGACCTGCTCATGCACATGTTGTGCAACCCTGAGCCTCAGATCCGTCGGAGTGCGGGCAAGATGCTGCAGGCTCTGGCAGCCCATGATGCTGGTAAGAGACAGCCAGGGGAAGAAGGTAAACACTGGGAAGAATGAGGCTACAGGAGTAAGAACAGGAAGAGGAGGGATTTCCCAGCTCTGTAAGAATACCTAGTATTTGGTGGACATCAGTTTCATTGCAAAGGGAAAAATATAAAATAAGCTATCACAGGTGCGTAAACAGGATAAAATGATAGCACCTGGTTTATCTGTCCATTCTCAGTGCAGTGGCAGAGAAGAGAAGGGAATAAGTTTATATTTTTAAACTGGTTTGACATTTGTTAGTTGGTTATGAAATCAGTTTGGTGGGTTATAACCAACATTTTTTAAAATGTAAAATATCAGTACATGGCACTTAGTAGTGTAGGTTTTGTAACCTGAAATACATGTTTCAGTTTCATATGTGTACACTTGTATTAGGTTACCATGTAAAATATGTGTGTTCCTGTGAGTCTCAGTCACAGAGAAGTTTGAAAGCCTCTGGGGGTAGGGAATAGAGAGTCTGGGGGAAGGCAGCCGGTAAGTAGTGGGGATTGAGGAGAAGATACAGATTGGGTGTGGATTACAGGGAGTCGGGCTCACGTCCTTCTGTCACTGAGCCAGCAAGATGGCATCGAGCAGCACATGGATTTTGACAGCCGCTATACTTTGCTGGAGCTGTTTGCAGAGACCACGTCTTCTGAGGAGCACTGCGTGGCCTTTGAGGGCATTCATCTGCCTCAGGTACCCTGGCAGCTGTGGGGGAAATGCTGTGTACAAGGCCTATGGCATCATTTCTGAAAATGTGGTTCAGGACTGCGTCAGCCTGGGGAGCTTATTAAAATGAAGGTTCGTGCTACCCTCCCCACTCAGAATCTCTGAGATGAGAATCAGGAATCTCTGTTTTAGGGCACTCCTTGTGTGTTTCTTCTATAAATCACAGTTTGAGAACTACAGGTATGGGGATGAGGCCTTTATCTTTCTCTGGAGAGGGTGATATTGAGGGGAAAGGAGAGGGGCTAAAGCCGGGAGAAGGGGAGCCTACACCACAGACTGTGTCCTCCAGATCCCAGGAAAGCTGCTCTTCTCCCTGGTGAAACGCTACCTATGTGTCACTTCCCTGCTGGATCAGCTGAATAACAGTCCAGAGCCAGGGACTGGAGACCGAGGCTCCCGACCCTCAAGGGAGGATTTTGGCCAGGAGAAAAGCCGGGGGCAGCGGGAGCTGGAGTTCAGTATGGCTGTGGGCAACCTAATCTCAGAGCTCGTGCGGAACATGGGCTGGGCCCGGAACCTCAGTGAACAGGCCGCATCGCCACCCCGGCCAACCCGGTCCATCTTTCAGCCTGGGATTTCAGGCCCCAGCCTTTTACTCCCCACCAACGTCGCCACCCCCAGGAGGCAAGGGCGGGCCTTCCGCCAGCGCGCTGAATTCTCTAGCCGTAGTGGCTACGGCGAGTACGTGCAGCAGACCCTGCAGCCGGGCATGCGAGTGCGGATGCTGGATGATTACGAGGAGATCAGTGCCGGGGACGAGGGCGAGTTCCGGCAGAGCAACAATGGCGTGCCCCCTGTGCAGGTGAGCAAGAGCGCGGTGGCGGGCCTCCGTTGGGGGTCTGTGTTGGGTGGGGCATAGCTGGGGCATCCACACAGGGGACTCCTGCAGGCCACCCAAGGAGAAAACCCCAAGAAAATTGGAATGGTTTAAAGGGGGTCAGTGATGGAGAGGGGGGCTGTTTGGAGGGCTGAGAAAATCTGGCAGGAGTGGGTGGGCTGTGAGGTCAAGGAAACAGTTCTTCCTTCCCACCCAGGAAGCAGAACTGACATGTTCAGACACCCTGACTCCCACCAGTGGAGCTGGCTAGGAGGAAGTGTGGGCGCGGAGGCCATCCGGATTAGGAAGAGATGAGAGGCAGGGCCTGCCTGGTAGGGGAAGGGAGCCTTTTGCTGAACAGAGGTTTCCCAAGCCTAGCCAGGTGTGCCCTGAGGACTGTGTGCCCAGGTCTGGGTCCAGCCATGTCTTCTGCAGCCTGCACAGCTCAGGGTTCACAGGGCTGAGCCCCCTTCTTCTCTCTTTCTTTCTCCCTCCACACTAGGTCTTTTGGCAGTCAACGGGCCGTCCCTACTGGGTGCACTGGCACATGGTGGAGATCCTGGGCCCTGAGGAAACTGCTGAGGATATGGCTTCAGCAGCTGTGGAGAAGGGGGCGGGGACCGCTGTGTTGGGCACAGGTGAGCCATGGAGGGAGGGGACATGGACGTCGTGTCTCTGAACAGAGGAGGAGTGGCTGGAATGAAGCCCTTCCCGACCAGGAGCTGCCCCACAGATTCAGAAATTCAGTCTGTTCATGCCTGTCTCCTCAGCACTTCCCTCCTGGGACTGGAAGCCGGTGGATGGGCTCTACTCTTTGCCGTACCTCCAGCCCGAGCCTCAGAAGAACGAGGAACTGGGATACCTGACCCAGGCTGAGTGGTGGGAACTCCTCTTCTTCATCAAGAAGTTGGATATATGTGAGCAGCAGCCAATTTTCCAGAATCTTCGGGAGAACCTGGATGAGGTATTACAGGCCTGCAATACCTGGGGGGTTTGGAATGGCATTGGAGGCGGGATCCTCTAAGGTAGTTTGCCATATGGGACTGCCTAGGGGAAGGCTGAAGCGAGAGGTTAGAGAGCCTGGGGGCTCCTGCTGGGGGAGGAGGCAAATGCCGGGAGGGTCTAGTATGTAGCAGGTGTGTAAGGCACGGTGAGAGGTGGCTGCTCTTCTGTTCCTGTCCCCAAGGCCTTTGCGTCTGCTTCTTCCTAAAAAATACATACCATTCTGTTGCCAGACCCTGGGTGAGAAGGCCCTAGGTGAAATCTCCGTGCCCATAGCGATGGCTGAGGGTCTGCTGCAGGTTCTCAGTAATCGGTTTGAGGGCAGCGCCCTCAGCGACCTGCTCAACTCTCAGATCTACACCAAGTACGGGCTGCCACCCAAGGCACTGAGCAGCTCGTCTTCTTCACGAAGTCACTCCAGTTCTCCAGATCTGGAAGAGGAGTCCAAGTCAGAGGCCAACTTCTCAGAGGAAGAGGCTGAGTCCCCTAAAGCAAAGCCCCTTAAGTTAGAGGCAGAGCCTGCCAGGGGAAAAACTGAGCCCCCCATGGCACAGAGTGATTCGCAGCTGTTTAACCAGCTTCTGGTGACTGAGGGGATGGCTCTGCCCGCCGAGATGAAGGAGGCAGCCAGTGGTGAGTCAGGTGCTGGGAGGGGAGGGCAAAGAGGTTGGAGCAAGTCCCGGGTGGTCCCCGGAGAAGTGGGTAGTCAGGGCAGAGGGCAAGCCGTGGAGGGAGGTCGCTTTTGTATGGGAAAATGCTTCGGAAGCCTGCATCCATTTTCCTTCCTTTGACCTTGATTATCTGTAATTGATCACTGCTCCCTTTCTTCAGTATCCCTGGAAAAGGAGGGTCCGTATTCCAGAGTACTGTCATCTTCATTGCTTGACTATTAAATCCCTCACACAGAATTGGGAAAGTTCTAGGCGTAAGCTACAGTAGTGAACAGTGTGTTAAAATGTCAGTAGGATAACTGGACTTGACCTTTAAAGACTTCCAACGTGAAGGTGCCACAGTTTTTTTAAGGCACTGCCTTTCCCTCACTGTTTTCAGAAATGGCTACAGCCTTGCGGGGTCCTGGGCCACGCAGTTCCCTGGATCAGCATGTGGCAGCGGTCGTGGCCACTGTGCAGATATCCAGCTTGGACACAAATCTGCAGCTTTCGGGACTCTATGCCCTCTCTCAGGCCGTGGAAGAAGTCACTGAACGTGACCACCCTCTGGTCAGTCCCGACAGATCCCTAAGGTTAGAACCGTGGAGAGGTGGAGGGGGTTATGGTTTAAGCTGTCAGTGGGGGAGGATGGTGGGGGAGGGAAGGAGCTATGAGATCAAGAGTTAGAAAGGCTAGGAGGAAAGAAGGGTCAGCCTGAAGGGTAGCTGAACAGGAGGGTGGAATATTAACGATGGTTAATGTTCTTGGAGCATTTGTTCTGTGCCAGGCCTTGTGCTTAAAATTTTATAAGCATTCTCTCCTTAAATCCTTCTATCTCCAGAGGAGAACTTGATGCTGTTCTTTTTTTTTTTTTTTTTTTTT
>NW_006785876.1:4628922-4630437 GCF_000442215.2 Lipotes vexillifer
GGAGCACAGGCTCTGGATGCGCAGGCTCAGCAGCCATGGCTCACGGGGCCAGCCGCTCTGCGGCACGTGGGATCCTCCTGGACCAGGGCACGAACCCGCGTCCCCTGCATCGGCAGGCGGACTCTCAAAATCTGCGCCACCAGGGAAGCCCATTGATGCTGTTCTTATCCATTGTGTGGGTCAGGAACTGAGGCTTAGAGAATTTAAGTAACTTGCCCAGTTTCACAGATAACAGAGCCAGGATTCAAATCTAGGTCCTTTTGGCTTTTGAGCTTGAGTTTTCTTTTCTTTTTTTCTCCCCTCTTTTTCCTCCCTCCGTACTTTCTATCTGTTAAAAAGTTTTTAAATACTTCTTAGTTATACAAGTAATACACAACTGCGTTCTTATTTTAAAAGATCTAAAGCATATGAAAGAACAATGAAAAGCCAAGGTCCGTTTTTACCACTGTTGTCATGTCCCAGCACATATCCTTCAGACCTTATAGAGATTGACATTTGTTAGTGTGTTTTCTGAGTTTGTGTTTTCGTATATGTGGTCACACTCTTCCTGTTTCTGCAGCTTTCCCCCTGCACACAGTATGTCTACACTCAGTATGTCAGTCCGCATGGCGCTGCTTCATTCTTCACTACTGCCTCGGACTCTGCAGTATGCTTATATCCAAGTTCAAATATAGCGTTCTTTTTAAAAACTTTATTTTACTGAAGTATAGTTGATTTACAATGTTGTGTTAATTTCTGCTGTACAGCGAAATAATTCAGTTATGCATATATATATTCTTTTTCATATTCTTTTCTATTATGTTTTATTACAGGATATTGAATATAATTCCCGTGCTAAACAGTAGGACCTTGTTTATCCATTCTATATATAATAGTTTGCCTCTGTTAATCCCAAACTCCCAATCCTTCCCTCCCCCATTCTCCTCCTCCACTTGGCAACCACAAGTCTGTTCTCTCAAATAGTGTTCTAATCGATCTGTTTTTCCTCACATCTGCCAGCACTGGATATTAATCATTTTTTAAATCTATCAGATTGGCAAAATTTGAAGTGATTGGTACCTTCTTGTTTTAATTTCTTAGTTCTAGAGAAGTTAGGCATATTTGCATGCATTGTATTTCTTCTGCTATAAATATTCTTATCCTTTGCCCACTTTCTTATTGGGTCTTAGTCTTTTTTTTTTTAATGTATTTTTCTTAATTAGTTAATTTATTTTTGGCTGCGTTATGTCTTCGTTGCTGCTTGTGGGCTTTCTCTAGTTGCGGTGAGTGGGGGCTACTCTTTTTTGCGGTGCGTGGGCTTCTCATTGCTGTGGCTTCTCTTGTGTGGAGCACGGGCTGTAGCCGCATGGGCCTCAGTAGTTGTGGCGCACAGGTTCAGTAGTTGTGGTGCACAGGCTTAGTTGCTCCACGGTATTTGGGACCTTCCCAGACCAGGGATCGAACCTGTGTCCCCTGCATTGGCAGGGGGGGGGTTTTTTTTTTTTTTTTTTTTTTTTTTTTTTTTTTTTTTTTTTT
>NW_006785876.1:4630762-4639247 GCF_000442215.2 Lipotes vexillifer
GGTACGCAGGCCTCTCACTGTTGTGGCCTCTCCCGTTGTGGAGCACAGGCTCTGGACGCACAGGCTCAGCGGCCATGGCTCACGGGCCCAGCCTCTCCGTGGCATGTGGGATCTTCCCGGACCGGGGCACGAACCTGTGTCCCCTGCATCGGCAGGCGGATTCTTAACCACTGTGCCACCAGGGAAGTCCCTGGTCTTAGCCTTTTTTTAAATTTACAGACATTCTGGATATTAATCCATTACTTCTGTTTCAAATATTTTGCTTGTCTTTTTCTTTCAAAATCATATTAACTTAATTTTCTGAATATAAAATACATGCTCACTGTAAGAAAAATAGAAAATTGTGAGGATAACAATCATCTGAAAACCCTTTATGCAGAGACAGTCACTGTTAACATTTTAGTAAACATCCTTATTTATATTTATCTATTCATATTCATATGCATTCATATGTACGTTAACTTGTTTATAGTAAATCATGGCTACAGAGAGGGATATATATCTAAAGCACGTTCGATTCACGTTGTAGTCATCATAAAGCTCATGAGGGAAGACAGAAAGCGTCTCTACATGGGGAGGGGCTGTTAGCACTCTGGCTGCTGGTCCCCATCGGCACCTGGTCGAGTTAGGGCTCTGTGGACCCCAGGACCTCTGGACCTCGAGACCCCAGTACAATGAGAACAAAAAAGACAGAGATAAACACAGAACTTTTTCAGTGCTTTTATTTGCCTTATTTCCCAGAATTTCTCTTTTTGTCCTCCTTTCCTTCCTATTTCCCAGGCTACCTCCTCAATATGCATCTCTGTCACTGTGGAGAAAAATGTCAGTCCCGGCTTTTTTCCTCTTGTGATGCTCACTGTGATCTAGGAACTCTGGAGACACTTCTTCCTTTTCTTCAGATCAGCATTTCCACTGGACCCTTTCTCTAGCTTATGTGGCTGGGCTCTTAATTTTGTGGGTAGTATCTTTCATTATGCTGAAGTTTCAGATTTTCACGTTGCTATATTTTCAACTTTTAAAAAATGGCTTCTGGGTTTTAAGAGCCTCTATTCCATTCTAGGATTATAAAAATATTTCCTTTTACTTTGTAAAAATATTTATGATTTTACTTTTCACGTTTATTTTAAAATCTGTTTGCAGTTTATTTTTGCAAATGGAGTGAAGCAGAGCTCCAGCCTTCGTTTTTTCAGATAGATAGCCACTTGTCTCTGCCTCACGTTGTGTATTGTCCTTCCTGTCCTCACTGTCTGAGATGCTACCCTTATCTCTCTTCTCATCTATTCATCTGTTTGGCTACCCTGTATTGTTTCCAGAGTTTTAATTATTGTAAGTTTATATTTTGGTTTTGTTTTGTTTGTTTGTTTTTTGTGGTACGTGGGCCTCTCACTGTTGTGGCCTCTCCCGTTGCGGAGCACAGGCTCCGGACGCACAGGCTCAGCGGCCATGGCTCACGGGCCCAGCCGCTCTGCGGCACGTGGGATCTTCCCGGACCGGGGCACGAACCCGAGTCCCCTGCATCGGCAGGCGGACTCTCAACCACTGCGCCACCAGGGAAGCCCATTGTAAGTTTATATTTTGATTAGTAGGCAAGTCTACAGTTATTTCTTTCCACACATTTCTTGACAATTCTTGCATATTTTCTCTTCCTATACCTAAACCTGCCTGTCATTTTTTTTTTTAAACTTTTGGGCATTTTGATTAGCATTATACTAAATTTATAGATTTATTTGAAAAGATGAACCAGAGTTCATAACCTTTTTGCAGTACTCCCTCCTTGATGAGGTGAAGAGCCTGAGACAGACTGCAGAGGAGAGGGCAGCAGGACTGGGACTGAGGCAGGGAGAGTAGGATGGAGGAGGGTGGGGGGTGATGGACTGGGTCTTGGTGGACTGGGTTGGGCGGGCAGTCAGACATGACTCTTGGGGTGGGGAACCCCGATGTCTCTTCTCTCTCAGAGAGAAGCTAGTGAAGACGCTGGTGGAGCTGCTGACCAACCAGGTGGGAGAGAAGATGGTGGTGGTGCTGGCCCTGCGCCTCCTCTACGTGCTCATGACCAAGCATGAGTGGCGCCCACTCTTCGCCAGGGAGGGTGGCATCTACGCTGTGCTGGTTTGCATGCAAGAATATAAGACTTCTGTCTTGGTGCAGCAGGCAGGGCTGGCGGTGAGTGGACTGGGCCTGGAGGTAGAGAGTGACGGGCAGGGTGGGCAGGGTGGGCAGGTTGGGGGCGTGGCTGATCTCGAGGAGGTTCTCTGGTGATTCGGACAAGGAGGAGACATTGGGATGGCAAGATGCAGGTGGATGGAGGAGGTCCAGCTGGACATTCTTGGAGATTGAATGCGTATTTAGAGGAAGGGAGAAGAATGTTTTTGAGAATGACTCCCAGGTTGAAAATTGAGCAGCAGGGGTGGATGAGGTGCCCACTTGCCAAGGGGGAGAATGTTGGAGGGGGAAGAGGTGTGGAGAGAAGGTCAGGTTGAATTTCTAGGCATGCTGACTTTCCCATGGCTTTTTAGTTACAACTAGGTGTCTGATTAAAGACTAAATTTCTAGATGGGACAGAGTATTTTTTAACCCTTTTGTCTGAGTGGTACCGGTGCACAGAAATTACCACCTCACCAGATGTGGGTAAAGCCCAGCCAGCATTGCCATTGCCTTGCCCCGCCCCCTCCCCGGGCCCAGAGAATGGTGAAAGGAGGCCCTCGTTCAGGGAGGAAGAATTGGCTTCCTGAGTACTCCAGACAGAAGGGCTGGCTGGTAGGGAGGTATGGGCAGGGGACAGGTAGGCCTCGTCCAGAGCAGTTCTGAGAATGGATTCCAGCAGTGTAACGGCAGCAGCATGGACTGGAGCACAGGTGCTCTTAGGGCAGGCTTCCCAGGGAGCGGCCGGGAGGCTCGTCCTTTTTGGGGCCAGCCTGGTGCTGCCCCTCCCAAGAGCAGCCAAGCATTCCTAGTTGAGGCCGTGTCTGCTCAAAAAATTCCCTGATCCTTTCAAACCACATGGCCAAAATACGACATATGCCTCTAAATTTGAACTCTTGCCCTATAACAGAATTGCATCTTTTTGTATATAACTTAAGGTCTACAGAATTCAGCTTGGGGGAGGGGGAGGTAGCTAAAGGGAAAAAGCCTCATTATGAGGTAGCATTTGCTTGAAGGGTCCAGCCCTCACAAGGGGGATCATCCTGAGAATTATTTCTAATTTACTTCATCCTTAGAAGGTTTCTTCTCAAGAGTCAACCCTTTCACCAGCCAAGACATTCTCCACCCTGATGGTTTAGTGTTCATCCTAATTTAGGATTCTCTTTAGTACCAGCAAACAAGTTGGCGTATTACCAATATTTTTTCCTATAATTCCAGCTGCTCTACCTGTGAGTCAACACAAGTAGCCTCATCCAGGCAGGCTGGATACTGCCTTTGGAGGCCAGGGGACATAGGGGTGGGAGTGTTGGCACACAGGTGCTAGCGGCAGTTGTGGGAATGGCCGAGGTTGCATGGGGCGGGGGTGTGGAGATCGAGGAGAAGGGGGACAAGGAACTCCATATTTGGGACCCGGCAGCAGAGAAACTCACAGAGAGGTAGGACGACCAGGAGGACGAGAAGTTTTGGAACTCAAGGGAAGAGAGGTTTTTCAAAGGGAGGAGTGGCCAAGCGAGATGGAAGACAACTTAAAGGAAAGGCTTGAAGGCAAGTAGAGGCTGTGAAAGGGCTCTGTCCTGAGGGGAAGCTGCGGAGGGGTGGCCACCCCAGCACTCGACGAGCCTCCGTGCTGGCAGAGAGAAGTTACAGACTCACATTACCATGGAGCCTTAGGTTTTTTTGGTTGGCTTTTCTTTTCTTTTTGATGTCCCATCACTACCTCTTTCATTTCGTTTGTTGTTTGTTTGTTTGTTTTTGCGGTACGCTGGCCTCTCACTGTTGTGGCCTCTCCCGTTGCGGAGCACAGGCTCCGGACGCGCAGGCTCAGCGGCCATGGCTCACGGGCCCAGCCGCTCTGTGGCATGTGGGATCTTCCTGGACCGGGGCACGAACCCGTGTCCCCTGCATCGGCAGGCGGACTCTCAACCGCTGCGCCACCAGGGAAGCCCTACCTCTTTCATTTCTATCTGCAAACAGCTCAGCTGCCCCAAAGTTTGAGGCCTAGAATGACGGCCCGGCTCTCCCCTCCTCTGCATGGTGGCTTTGCCCACTCCTGACTCTGCCTTCACATCCCCTTGCAGGCGCTGAAGATGCTGGCCATTGCCAGCTCCTCGGAGATCCCCACTCTTGTTGCCGGCCGAGATTCCATCCACCCTTTGTTTGATGCCCAGATGACCAGGGAGATCTTTGCCAGCATTGACTCGGCCACACGCCCGGGCGCTGAGAGCCTGCTCCTCGCCGTCCCTGCTGCCGTGATCCTGATGCTGAACACGGAGGGGTCAGGACCTCCCCTTCCAAACTCCAAACTCCTGCTAAGCCCCAAGCCCTGCTGCTCCCCTGCTGCTCCCCTGCCCAGGTCTCATGCATTCCACAGAAATTCCCCTCACGTTGTTGCCTCTGGATGAAATGTGGTGGTCCTCTCTGGCTGTTGTTAGAAGTGAGGCCAGTGGTTGAGGGTAGGGAGATTCCAGAGAGATCAGAGACACCTGCTCTTCCTTCCTGGAGTTGGAAGAGGCCAGATGTCTGGCCTCGGGGACCCCCGGAGCCCCTCCTTCCCCACCTGCAGGGCTCCTCCGTCCAGGAGGCTGGCTTCCTGCTTCCATTGCATTCACTCTCTTTCAACTTCTTTCTGGGTCACCTCCCTCCTCCCAGGTGCTCCTCCGCGGTGAGAAACGGCCTGCTCCTCCTCAACCTGCTTTTGTGTAACCACCACACTCTGGGAGACCAGATCGTAACCAGAGAGCTGAGAGACACCTTGTTTAGACACTCAGGGATAGCACCGGGGACAGAAGCCACACCCACCACACGCACCATCCTCATGATGCTTCTCAATCGCTACTCGGAGCCACCGGGCAGTCCCGAGCGTGCAGGTACCATGGGGAAGGCGGTGGTTGTGCTGAGGAATCGGTCCCCACCCACGGCCAGGAGGGCTCAGGTTTACATCCTAGTACCGTGCTGGAAAGACACGATGAACCTTCAGGAAATGAGTGAGGGTTTTGGTGCTCAAGTTAGGTCTCAAGTAGAACTTCCTGACCAAGAGGAGAGGGGGACTGTGGAATAGGTACAAGGAAATTGCCTTCTCTAAATGGTTTTAAACATAAAAGGGTTCTCATCTGTCTGGGCTGGGTTTGGTCCGCTCTTACGGGACACTGGAAGGTTGGTTGAAATGACTTCTAGAGAGGCCTTCTGTAGAGGAATTGTAGCTTATGGTACAGAAAGTTGGTGACTAGAATGTGAACTACTGATGCCATAGGGAAGGAACCTTTTGTATTTTATGGGGGCAAATCAGAATAAGCACTGTGTGTCTTTTAGTCTGTACATCTGAAGCCACCATGCTAGGTAGTATAGGGACGTGACTGTAGTAGCTAATAGTTACTGACTTGTGTAATAACAAAGTTGATAGTTAATAGTAGAAGGTAGTTGTGTGACTGTAGGAGATTAAAACTGTGCCGTTTAACTTGACAGTTTTTGCCATACTAATTTTTTTTACAGATGTAGTTAGGTATATATTTGGTGCCAGAAAAGAAAATGCCGCACAGTTGAGTAGAAACTTCAGACATCCTCACAACGGGAGGAAAATTGGGGGGCGGCGGTTATTTTCTGCATCTGCCAGTTTCTCAGTTTGACCAATTTGTATGACTCTCCTTCCTACCCATTTTTGCCTCCTGTGTGTCTGAGCAGCAGCACTGGAGACGCCTGGCGCCCAGGGCCAGGATGGGTCCCCTGAGCTGCTGATCCGATCCCTGGTGGGGGGCCCATCTGCAGAGCTCCTCCTGGACTTGGAGCGTGTGCTGTGCCGAGAGGGCAGTCCAGGGGGTGCCGTGAGACCTCTCCTCAAGCGCCTCCAGCAGGAGAGCCAGCCCTTCCTCCTGTTTCTGCGGACTCTGGATGCCCCCGGGCCCAACAAAACTCTGCTGCTGACGGCGCTGAGGTGAGAGGCCAGCTCGGGGGCACCTGTGCGTCGGGGGCAAGGGCAGCTGGCAGACTGCGGGGATTTCACTTGTTTTCATCCCTCGCCCAGGGTCATGACCCGGCTGCTGGATCACCCGGAGGCCATGGTCCTTCCCTGGCACGAGGTCTTGGAGCCCTGCCTCAACTGTCTGAGTGGCCCTAGCAGTGACTTTGAGGTACCAGAGCCCTGGCAAGGGTGGGGGAGGGAAAGGCAGCCTCTGGACACCAGCTCCCTAGTGAGGTTCTGGAGGGCACAGCACAGCCTTCCTGGATGAGTCTGGAAACTGGGAGGGGTGTGTAGGAAGGAGACCAGCGTCATCTGAGCATCTCCAGAACTGAGGCCTTCTGGCTGCACCTGAATTTTAAGATTCTGGGTTTAGGAGAACCCCACGTTCACCAGTCCACGCAGTCCTTGCTCTCCGCCTTTGGGGTTTGTGCCTTGTGGAGCAAGACTCAGACACCGAGGTTGGCTCCTGAGATAGCTTGGTCCTGGCAGGACGAAGCCTGGGGAGCTGCGCCTGAGCTCTGCCCCTGCCACCTCACTCTGGAGTCCTGGCACCCCAGTGTTCTGTGCCAGCCTGGCTTTGGTACTCTGCTTTCAAGTTCTCCAAAATCTCAGCCACCACATCCCCATTTCTAAACCCACCCCTCAGCCTGTACAGCCTGACCTTTGTTTCCCTACGTTAATCTCTGTGGCTCTGGGCCAGATTGTTCAGGAGCTGCTCTGCTTCCTGTATCGCCTGGCCTCCATGCACAAAGACTATGCAGTGGTGCTCTGCTGCCTGGGAGCCAAAGAGGCCCTGGTCAAAGTCCTGGACAAGCACTCGGCTCAGCTGCTGCTGGTCTGTGAGCTGCGGGACCTAGTGACAGAGTGTGAGAAACACGCCCAGCTCTATAGTAACCTCACCTCCAGCATCCTGGCTGGCTGCATTCAGGTGAGGAGGTGTGTGGGTTCGGAGCTGAGAAGTAAGCCAGCAGCAGGGGAAGGTGGTTCAGTGCATGTCCCTGTTTGGCATAAGTAGTAGCAAATCTAGGGCACTTGTTCCCCAACCTTTGCCCCACATGGTTCTGTTCTGCCGAAATTTGGGAAGAAAGGGGTTGAGTGTTCTGTTGCCCCTTGATTCTTTCTCCACATGTTTTTCCTTGTCTCTGCCCCCTACCCACACCCCTTCTCTCCGATGTCCGGGCTGCAGATGGTGCTGGGCCAGATCGAAGACCACAGACGAACCTACCGCCCCATCAACATCCCCTTCTTTGACGTGTTCCTCAGGCATCTCTGCCAGGGTTCGTGCCCCCATCTTCTTTCTCCTGCTGCCACCCCAGCATCTGTTCCCCCCTTCCCTTCCTGCTCCCTAGTCCCCTTCCTTTCTTCTCTCTCAACTAACCAGGCTTCCCGCCTGCCCGCAGGCTCCAGCGTGGAGGTGAAGGAGGACAAGTGCTGGGAGAAGGTGGAGGTGTCCTCCAACCCGCACCGGGCCAGCAAGCTGACGGACCGCAACCCCAAGACCTACTGGGAGTCCAACGGCAGCACCGGCTCCCACTACATCACCCTACACATGCACCGTGGTGTTCTTATTAGGTGTGAGCGTGCCCATGTCCATGTGTGCCCTCACACGCGAATGTGCACACACACGAATATTCTGATATGCCCCAGTACACATCCTCAGAGGATTGCCCACATACACACAACCCCGACTGAACCCCTATGCCTGAGGGACACGCTGAAACCCATTTTGTGCAGTGAACATAGACACATTGGCCTCATCTCCCTGAGCTAAGCTTAGACCTCCCCTCACTCCCCAAGCCTGTGCCGTACTCCCCCTACAGGTCACGTGTCACTGCCCTGTGGTTTTGGTTGAGGGAGAGCAATGACTCACTTATCCACTCCTCCCATGGGCATTTGTTTATTGTGTACTCTGTGCCAGGCACCCTGCAAGGGTCTGGAGCTGCGCGGACAGTAAGATAAGGGGCCTGTCTTCAGGGAACTTACTGTCTTGTTGGGGAGCCAGGCTGTAAAATCAGTAAGAAATAGAGTAAGAAAAAAGTTACGGTTGATGTGTGCACTGGATCCTGATGCCAGCTGAGAGCTCAGAGGAGGCTGCCGGAAGGAGGGGCTGACTGCGTTAAGTTTGCAGTAGAAATTGATGAGGTAAAGAGAGGGCAACGGATACTCCAGGCCGAGGGACAGCGTATGTGCAAGATGGAAGCAAGAAACAATGATGTATTTGGGGGAACCTTAAGTAATTGTGTTTGACTGGAACGAAGGGTATGTGTAGTGAAGTGGCAGGAGAGGAAGCCAGAAACAGAGGCAGAGACGGACCACAGAGTTCTGTGATCTAACAACTCAGAGCTTTATTCTGAAACTTGAGCCACTGAAGGATTTTAAGAGGGAAAG
>NW_006785876.1:4639257-4639740 GCF_000442215.2 Lipotes vexillifer
TTTTTAATTTAGAGAACTCTGGCAATTATGCGAGTTTGGGTGGCAGGCTGGGAGGGAGTTGGAAGGCATACTGAGTGATGAACGTTCAGTGAGGCAGAGGGGACGGGAATAGATGGCGAGGGGGCGGTGGACTGGGAGAGCTTGAGAGGTGGCGTCTACAGCGCCTGCCACTGACTGGATGAGGGTGGCCGCGAGGGAGAAGTCGTGTGTTCTAGTTGGAGAACTAGGTGGATGGCAGTTTTCTTTCCCAGGAGAGAGAAATAGGAAGAGGAGCAGGTTTCTACAGACAGACGACCGGTCCGTGTGGGCATGTAGGCTTGGAGGTGCCTGTGGGCGCAACAGAAATGTCTGTTGGATGCATGGTGTGAAAGCTCAGGAGAGCGGTCTAGGGTAGACATGTGGATTTGGAGTCATTAGGGTGTGAACTTTCAGCTGAAATTATGGGTTTACATGAAGGCACTTTGGGAGAGGATAAATGGAAGA
>NW_006785876.1:4639786-4650051 GCF_000442215.2 Lipotes vexillifer
GAAGAGCGGGGGTCTGGGGAAAACTGACGCTTAAGCAGAGGACAGGAGTCTGAAGAGGAAGTGGTGGGCTGAAGTTCTGAATCAAGACCAGGGCCCTGGTTCTGACTGATTCCTTTTTCCTCTGCCAGGCAGCTGACTCTTCTGGTGGCCAGCGAGGACTCAAGTTACATGCCGGCCAGGGTGGTGGTGTTTGGGGGTGACAGTGTCAGCTGCATCAGCACGGAGCTCAACACGGTGGGGACCCTGTGCCCCGCTTCCCCTTACTCTCCATCCGTCTGTTGGTCCCGGGGCCTTATCAGAAGGACCCAGTCCGTGGGGAGCTCCCACATCCCTTCCTCCCAGGCAGGCAACTGCCTCGTAAGCAGCGAGAATAGAATTAGGACTGTGGAGGCGTGCAGATCCACGGGCGCAGGGCGGGAGAGGTGAAGGGCACACACTGTCACAGACTTGGTTGCTGTCAACAGTCCTTCCCGTTCCACTTCTGCAGGTGACAGCTCTCTGTCTACCTCTTCTCCCCTGCCCCACCAGGTGAACGTGATGCCCTCTGCCAGCCGGGTGGTCCTCCTGGAGAACCTGAACCGTTTCTGGCCTGTCATCCAGATCCGCATAAAGCGCTGCCAGCAGGTGGGGTGAGGGCAAAGGCTGGGGGCTGGGGACCAGGAGGAAGCACAGGGTCTCCGCAGTGCCTGGATTCTCCAGCATTCAGGCCAGGCTCAGGCCAAGGGTCCTCCTCGGTCTGCTCCTGGATGGCCCAGGAACCTGTTGAGTTCCAGAGATGCGGGAATGTCTCCAGGGAGCCGAGGGTGTGAGACCTGTGCACATTGCAGGGCGGCATCGACACCCGGGTTCGGGGCGTGGAGGTCCTGGGCCCCAAGCCCACTTTCTGGCCACTATTCCGAGAGCAGCTGTGTCGCCGTACATGTCTCTTCTACACAATTCGGGCGCAAGCCTGGAGCCGGGACATTGCAGAGGACCGCAAGCGCCTCCTCCAGCTCTGCCCCAGGTGAGTGGGCGGGAGGCAGGCAGGGAGGAGAGGGGATGGTTAAGGGAGCAGGAAATGTGCTTCAGGGGAGCCTGAAGGGTAAAGCAGCAGCTGGGATCGGGGACAGAGCAGAGATGAGAAGTGTGTGCTGAGGCGGGGAGCAGGGTAAGGGACTGGCTCAGCTCGGGGTGACTGGGAGTTGAGCGTGCTTGAGTGGAGGCCTCAGGGAAGTCTTTAATCCTTGACCAGACACTCTTTGTTCCCAGACTGAACAGGGTTTTGCGTCACGAGCAGAATTTTGCCGATCGATTCCTCCCTGACGACGAGGCCGCCCAAGCACTGGGCAAGACCTGCTGGGAGGCCCTGGTCAGCCCCCTGGTGCAGAACATCACCTCCCCGGGTAACCGTCCCCACCCCTGGCCCAACTAACCCGCTCCTCATAATTATTCCCAGGGCTGACCTGAGTTAATGCTCTTGGTTCTTTTGGTTCCTGTCTTTATCCCTGAAGGCTTGTCACCTCAGTGTTCCTCTCCTTCCTGCCCCAGGGACTGCTCCCTGAAACTCTGGTATTTGAATTCTCACCCCCACCGCCACCCCCACCCTGTTCCCATGTCCCCAGACTCCAGCTGAAGCAAACCTTGGTGAGGGGAGGACGAAGGCCCTGCTGCCCCCAAACCCTTTTTGTACAGTCACTCCTTCTCTGCCCTTCTCCTGGGCCCTCCCTCCCCCATCACCCATGGAGACCTGTTCCTGACCCATGTTCTTTTAGATGTGGAAGGTGTGAGCTCCCTGGGGTGGCTGCTGGATCAGTACTTAGAGCAAAGAGAGAGCTCTCGGAATCCCCTAAGTCGAGCAGCAGCCTTTGCCTCTCGAGTCCGTCGCCTTTGCCACTTGCTGGTGCACGTGGAGCCTCCTCCTGGGCCTTCTCCTGAGCCGTCCACTCGGCCCTGTGAGTCCCAGTCTGGCCAGTTGAACTAAGAATCTGGGCAGCGGTGATATCTGACTCCTCTCTCTCCTGGGTTTTACTCATCCTTTCTGCTTTGCCATGGGCCTTCCGAGGGGTCAGTTCCCAGGATGCTGGGACTCGCCCAGGGACTGAGATGAACCCCGTCCTTTGACCTCTGTGTCCACAGTCAGCAAGAACAGTAAGGGTCAGGACCGGAGCCCTGGGCCTTCACCAGTTCTTCCAAGCAGCAGCCTGAGGAACATAACCCAGTGCTGGCTGAGTGTGGTGCAGGAGCAGGTGGGCAGAGGGAGCTGAGGTCTGGGCGGGACCGAGGCTGCTGGGCTGCCCCTTGGATGCATTTTCCCCTTTCTCCTCAGGTCAGCAGGTTCCTGGCTGCGGCCTGGAGGGCGCCAGACTTCGTGCCCCGCTACTGTAAACTCTACGGGCGCTTGCAGAGAGCAGGCTTGGAGCTCTTTGGGCCCCGAGCAGCCTTCATGCTGGCCCTGCGCAGCGGCTTCTCGGGTGCCTTGCTACAGCAATCCTTCCTCACCGCTGCCCACGTGAGTGCTGGGGACCGCCGCTTCCCAGTCCATTTCTGCTCTGCCTTTTCACCTCCTTCCACCCGCCACCCTTCTACTCCACTCCCTCTTCATGGTTTGTTGCTGCCCTTCGTATTGCCCCCAGATGAGTGAGCAGTTCGCCAGGCACATCGACCAGCAGATCCAGGGTGGCCTGATGGGTGGAACTCCTGGAGTGGAAATGCTGGGGCGGCTCCAGTGGCACCTGGAGCCCATCATGGTCCTCTCTGGCCTGGAGCTGGCCACGACTTTTGAGCACTTCTACCAGTGAGTGCAGGGCTGGAGAAGTAGGGCATGGGAGGCATAGAGTCTAGGGAAGGTGAGGGAGGAGCAGTAGGGAGGAGAGATTAAGATGCAGAGGTGGCCGTGGCACTGGTGGGAAGGACAAGGTGAGGGATGGCCTGTGACCCAGGCAGGCTACAACAGAGGTGGTACCTACGTTCGGAGTCGGGGGGGGCCATGCCGAGCCCCCACGCTGAGGCTCGGCCTGGGCTGTGCGTGCTGCAGGCACTACATGGCGGACCGTCTCCTGAGCGTGGGCTCGAGCTGGCTGGAGGGGGCCGTGCTGGAGCAGATCGGCCCCTGCTTCCCCAACCGCCTCCCCCAGCAGATGTTGCGGAGCCTGAGCACCTCGGAGGAGCTGCAGCGCCAGTTCCACGTGTACCAGCTCCAGCGACTTGATCAGGAACTCCTGAAGCTGGAGGACACAGAGAAGAAAATACAGGTGCATGCTGGGGAAGGGAATTAGCAAGTGGGAGGGTGGGAGGCACAGAGAGAGGCACAGGGCAGACCAGGTCTCTCAGGAGGAAGAGGAGGAAGAGGAGGCTGAGAAAGAACTATTTATCGAAGATCCAAGTCCAACAGTTTCTGTACTGGTCCTGTCACCACGCTGCTGGCCGGTCTCTCCACTCTGCTACCTGTACCATCCCAGAAAGTGCCTTCCCACAGAATTCTGTGATGCCCTTGACCGCTTCTCCAATTTCTACAACCAGAGTGAGGAGATGGGGGCAGGCATTTGGAGATTGGGGTGAGATTTGGGGTGGCATCTCAGAGAGGAAGAGGAGAGGATCTTTGGACAGGAATGTGTAGATATGAAGAAAAATAGCCTCTAGAGAGAACCATCTCCTAAGGAAGGGTGGAAAAGTGTGGATTAGATCTTCATTAATTTCTCTTATTTTCTTTACTTTTATATGAATTTGTTCTATTTTCCTTTTTTTAACTTCAAGTTGCATGCTTACTTAATTTTTAGTCCTTTCAGACTTCTGATTTTCAAATGAAACTATTTAAGGCTATTCATTTCCCTCTCAACATTACTTTAGCTGCATTCAGTAAGTTTTTTGGTTTTATTTTTTTTTAGAGTTTTTTTTTGACATATAGTTAGTATTCAGTGACGTGCACAAATCTTAATTATAGCTTAATGAATTTAATGTCCATATGCCCTCCCATAACCACTCCCCAGATCAAGATACAGAACATTTCCAGCACCCCAAAAGGCTTCCTCCTTCATGTCCCCTTTCTAGTCAGCATCTTCTTCCAAGAGAAATTATTCTTTTTCCCTTTATCATCATAGATTTTTGCCTTTAAGCATCAGGTAAGTGGAATCATAGAGTATGTATCCTGCTGTGTCTGATATCTTTCACTCAACAGAACGTCTGTGGGAGTTATTCAGGTTGTCAGTTATGTCGTTACGTTGTTCTTTTGCATTGCTTAGTCATATTTCACTGCATGAATGATGGACATTTGGGATGTTGCATAAGTTTTTATCATGTAGTACTTGATTATTGTTTAGTTCTAAGAATTTTCTAATTTCCATTTTTTTTCTTTGATTTATTAGTTTCTTTGAACTATATTTTAAAATATTTATTTATTTGGCTGTGTTGGGTCTTAGTTGCGGCATGCAGGATCTTTCCTTGAGGCACGTGGGCTTTAGTTGTGGCGCACGGGCTCAGTAGTTGCAGCGTGTGGCATCTCTCGTTGTGGCACGCAGGCTCCAGAGTGTGTGGACTCTGTAGTTGCGGCATGTGGGCTCTTTAGTTGTGGTGCATGGGCCTAGTTGCCCCGTGGCATGTGGGATTTTAGCTCCCCGACCAGGGATCGAACCTGCGTCCCCTGCATTGGAAGGTGGATTCTCAACCACTGGACCACCAGGGAAGTCCTGGAAGTATATTTTTAAGTTTCCAAACTTTTATTTTGCTTAGTTATATTTCTGGTTTAGATGTTTTGTTTTGTTTTGTTTTTTGTTTTTTGCGGTACGTGGGCCTCTCACTGTTGTGGCCTCTCCCGTTGTGGAGCACAGGCTCCGGTTGCGCAGGCTCAGCGGCCATGGCTCATGGGCCCAGCCGCTCTGCGGCATGTGGGATCTTCCCGGACCGGGGCACGAACCCGCGTCCCCTGCATCAGCAGGCGGACTCTCAACCACTGCGCCACCAGGGAAGCCCTCTGGTTTAGATTTTAACCTTCATTCCCTTGTGGCCAAAGAACATGATTTCTATGATTCTGAATCTTTGTAATTTATTGAGACTTCCTTTACGGCCTAGTAGATGGTCAGATTTTATAAGTGTTCTATGTGTGATTAAGAAGAATGTGTATTCTTCAACTGTTGGATATAGATTTCTGTATATTCCACTAAATTGACCTTGTGTTGTTCAAATCTGTAACCTTACTCATTTTTGTCTGTTTGCTCTATTACTTAGAGAAGTATGCCAAAATTTACCATTACAATAGTGTATTTTTAAGCTTCTAATCATGTCAGTTTTGCTTTATATATTTTTTGACTGTATTATCAGATACAAGCTTAAAATCATTTAACAGTGCTGTCCAATAGAGCTTTCTGCAATGATGGAAAAGTTCTTTTCTGTGCTGTTCAGTATGACAGTCATTTGTGTCTGTTGAGCACTTGAGATGGGACTAGTGTGACTGAGGAGCTTGATATTTAATTTTATGTACTTTAACCAGTTTAAAGTTAAAGAGCCACATATGGCTAGTGGCTACCGTAATGAACTATGCAGGTTTAGAATCTTCATGGTCAGTTAAGCCTCATTATTGTGAAATGACCATCTTTCTTTCTAGTAAAGTTTTTTCTCTTAAGATCTATTTTTATCTGGTATTAATAGTATACCAGCTTTCTTTTTCTTTTTAATTTTTTTGGGCACGCTGCACGGCATGCAGGATCTTAGTTTGCTGACCAGGGATGGAACCCGTGCCCCCTGCAGTGGAAACGCAGAGTCTTAACCCCTGGACCACCAGGGAAGTCCCTATACCAGCTTTCTTTGATTAGTATCTTTCCTAGTATATCTTCTTCTATCCTTTTACTTTTTTTTTTTGAATTCATCATTCTTTTAGGTCTCTTTTATTGTGGTAAAATATGAATAGCAAAGTTTGCCATTTTAACCATTTTAAGTATAAAATTCAGTTGTTCCTTTACTTGAAAATTTTTTTATTTGGAAATTCAAATTTACAGAAAAACTGTAAGAATAATACAAAGAGCACTCATATATTCTTTATCCAAGTTTACTTTTTGTTAACTTTTCACTCATTTGCTTTTATCATTTGCTCTTTGTGTACATATACATATCTATAAATGTGTATATGTGGTATGTGTGTGTGTATACTTTTTTCTCATGAACTGCTGCATATATGCTGGCTCTTTGCCCCTAAATAATACACATTTCCTCAGAATAAAATATTCTCTTATAAAACCGCAGTACATTTATTACTTCCAAATATTTAACATTCATATAATACTTTTAATCTACTTTCCATATTCCAATTTTGTCAGTTACTCCAAAATTTTTTTTTTTTTTTTTTCCAGTCCAGGAGAGGAGCCAGTCTAAGATCACCCGTTATGTTTAGTTGTCATGTCTCTAGTCTCCTTTAGTCTGGAACAATTCCTTGGCCATTCTTTGTCTTTTGTGATGTTGACATTTTGGGAGATTATAGTCCTTTAAAATTTTCTAAGTAGTTCCTGTCTTAAGTTGGTATATTTCCTCATGATTAGATTCAAGTTATGTATTCCTGGCCATAGTACTAACTGATATTATATACTTCTCAGGGTATTACATCTGGAAGCACAGGATTACCATCTGCCCCTTGTTTGTGATGTTAATTTTGACAACCTGGTCAAGAGGTTGTTTGATTTCTCCACTGTATAGTTAATATTTTTTCCCTTGCTACTATTAATGAGCAATCTGAAGGTCCTGCTGTATAGCACAGGGAACTCAATGTTATGTGGCAGCCTGGATGGGAGAGGAGTTTGGCGGAGAATGGATACATGTGTATGTATGGCTGAATCCCTTTGCTGTGCACCTGAAACTATTCACAACATTGTTAATCGGCTCTACTCCAATATAAAATAAAAAGGTAAAAAAAAATAAGCAATCTGTTGGCAGTATACTTTAAAACATGCCAGTATTCTACTCTCATCAGAATTTCCCCCAGTAGCATTTTACTTTTTTTTTTTTTTTTTGGCTGCCTCTGTGGCTTTTAGATCTTAGTTCCCCAACCAGGGATTGAGCCCAGACCCCTGCACTGAGAGCATGGAGTCCTAACTGGACCGCCAGGGAATTCCCTCATTTAACTTTTAACTTTACCATACTCTTATATTTTAGGAATGTGCCTTATAAATACCTAGAATTTGTTTTTTTAATCAACCTAATAATCTCTTTTTGAATTGTCAATTTTTGTCTATTTATAATTATTATGAGTAATGACGTATTTGGCTTTTATTTTTAACCTCTTAGTTCACCCTTCTTATTAATTTTAAATTTTAGTTATTTCATATACACAAAAGAGTATGTAAAATGTACAGGTAAAGCAAAAAAAAAAAAAAAAAGGAACACCTTTATTGATGTGATTCTGCCCTGAGGTTTTATGCATTTTATTATTTTGGATTTTAAAAATTCCTTTTTTGTCTCTATCAGTTTTGGAAGTTATGCATTCTATTTCTATAGTTGCTTGCCCTTATATTTTTAATGTAAACTTAACTTGTTACTATCACTTTGCATCTTCCTGAACAATAAAAGGACCATAGAAAATCTTAATTCCAGCTCTAACTCCCATCTTGTATCTTTTTTTACCTTCCAGCTAGTCATCATTATTATTGTCTTATTCAGTTTGGATTTGCCATCATACCAATTGCTTTAGTCACCATTCCTCTTGGATTTTTGAAAAATATTTATTTATTTTTTTGGCTACGTCAGGTCTTAGTTGCGGCATGCAGGATTTTTTTGTTGTGGCATGCAGGCTTTTCGTTGCAGTGCACGGGCTTTTCTGTAGTTGCAGCGTGAGGACTCCGTAGTTGTGGCACATGGGCCCTGTAGTTGTGGTGCGTGGGCTCCAGAGCACGTGGGCTCTGTAGTTTGCGGCACGTGGACTTTCTCATTGAGGCGTGCGAGCTCAGTAGTTGTGGCGCACTGGCTTAGTTGCCCTGCGGCGTGTGGGCTCTTAGTTCCCCAACCAGGAATTGAACCCATGTCCCCTGTGTTGGAAAGCAGGTTCTTTACCACTGGACCACCAGGGAAGTCCCTCCTTTTGCATCTTGATCCTTCTTTCTGACTTCAATTTTCTTCCTAAAGTACATCCTTTAGAAGTTGTTTTTTTGTTTGTTTTTTTGCAGTACGCGGGCCTCTCACTGCCGCCGCCCCTCCCTTTGCGGAGCACAGGCTCCAGATGCGCAGGCCCAGCGGCCATGGCCCACGGGCCCAGCCGCTCTGTGGCATGTGGGATCTTCCCGGACCGGGGCACGAACCCGCGTCCCTTGCATTGGCAGGCGGACCCTCAACCACTGCGCCACCAGGGAAGCCCGGCAGGTGGATTCTTAACCACTGCACCACCAGGGAAGCTCTATGAGAAACTTTAGACATACACAAAAGTAGACAGAATAGATAAACTTCAGTATACCAACATATATCAATTCATGGCTGATTTTGCTTCATTTGTACCCCACCCGCTTTCCCTAGCCCTCAAATTTAAGGTAAGGACTCTCTTTTTAAAAGCAAGGACACTACAATTATCAGACTTACAGAAATTAGTAACAGTTCCTAATATTATCAGATATACAGTCAATATTCATATTTCCCAAATTATCTTGAGCTTTTAAAATTAGGGTTTTTTTTTTTTTTTGCCTGTTGAGGATCCAAACAAAGCCCACACATTACATTTGATGAGTTATATCTCCTGTCTCCCTTACTGTATAGGTTCATGCCTCTGTTTTCTTCCCCCTTGCAGTTGTTTGTAGAATAAACTGGGTAGTTGTCCAAATAGAGTTGTCCACTGGCTGAATTTTGCTGATTGTGTCTACACGGTGTCCTCTAGGACCGTACTCTGTCTGCTTTCCTGAAGACCGATATTTAGATGTAGGAGCTTATTCAGATTCAGAGTTGATTTCTCGGGCAAGGGCACTTCATAGGTAGTATCGTGGAGGCTGTCTCTCTCTGTGATGTTAAAGTGGATCAGTGGATTTCACTGTTGTCTGTCCAGTTTATACCTTATATATAATTTCCCATTAGCTCTTTGCTAGACGCTCATTCATTCTCATTGCCATTAGGGTTAGGAACTAGTGACATTCTGCTTTTGTCATTCCCTCTCCATGTGTTAGCCAGAATGCTTCCTCTATAAAGAGAAACTTCCTCTCATCAGCTTTTTGGTTACCCTGAAGTACCATTTATACAGGAAAGGCTTGATTCTCTTCTCTTCCCGCTTATTTTTAACCAGTTTTCAAAATAATGTGTTGGTTCTCTAGCTTCCTCCAAAGATGACTGGTGAGGTCTTTTAAAAAAATATTTTGAACTCATGGCTTTTAAAACATTTCATGTGTTTCAGTTCATCGCAGGTGTTTTTTTTTTTTTGATCTTCACATTGTCCCATCTTTGGTCAGCGAGCACCTCTCAGGCTGGCTCCTTTTGATACCCTCTCCCTTTGACAGCATCCTTGTTTTCTAGTCTGAGCAAACAGCCCAGGCTCACAGGAGAAGGAAGAGACCCAGCCCAGCGGGTCTTTAAAACTGTCAGCTCCCTGGGAGCAAAACCCAGCTCTCCTCTCTGGTGTTTCTGCCATGGAGCTCCCCTGGCGCAGGGTGGGCTCCCAGGTCCCTGTGGCAGACACAGAGGAACCTGAGCCCTGGATGCTGGACGAGGCACCTCTGTGTCTGTGAATGCTGAGCCCTGCTCCCCACAGAGACTAGCAAAGTTTGGCAAATGGTGCACCCTCACCGTGACGCTGACCCCTTGTTTCCCCTACTGTGTCTCCACATTTTCCCTCTACACTTTCCCAGGTCAGAACCATCCAGTCCTGGACATGGGACCACATCGGCGACTGCAGTGGACATGGCTGGGCCGGGCTGAGCTGCAGTTTGGGGACCAGACCCTCCATGTGTCCACCGTGCAGATGTGGCTGCTGTTGAATTTCAATCAGACGGAGGTGCCTCAGCTCCTTGGCCTCTCGCTATCTTCTTCTCTGCTTTGTCTGTCACTGTTCTTCTCAAGTCTCTCCCTCCTTCCTTCTGTCCTCCCTCTTATTTTCCTTTCCCTTGACTGTCTTCTCCTGACTAGCCCTGTTTCTCCTGACCAGGAGGTGTCAGTAGAGGCTTTGCTGAAGAATTCTGACCTCAGCCCCAAGCTGCTGCTCCAGGCACTCCTGCCCCTCACTGCTGACAGCGGCCCTTTGACCCTGCAGGAGGGTCAGGACTTCCCATGTGGGGGTAGGTCTGAGGGGGGCTGGGCTGAGCCTCTGCTCCGAGGGGGCGGGGCTCTCTGGGTGGGGG
>NW_006785876.1:4650151-4655752 GCF_000442215.2 Lipotes vexillifer
GTAGGGAATGAGAATGGGGTCACCTCTGCCCCCACTTCTCTGTCCCTTCCCCTCCTCGGGCGCTGACTGGGAGCGGGTTCCAGGTGTGCTGCAGCTCCGTGAGCCTGGGCTCTGGCCCCACGGGGAGGCCCTGTGGCTGCTACCTCCCCAGACGTACCTGAACGTAGAGAAGGATGAGGGCCAAACCCTGGAGCAGAAGAGGAACCTCTTGAGCTGTCTTCTTGTCCGTATTCTCAAAGCCCACGGAGAGAAGGGCCTCCACATCGACCAGCTGGTTTGTCTGGTAGGCAGAGGAGACCATGATGGTGGTGGGAGAGGGAGGGAGTCGTGCTTGGGGGTGGGGTTGGAGGCAGGGATCATCACAGGGAAGGTGAACTGTCTCATCCCGAGACCTGGTAGGGTGACGTTTCCATTTGGGTTTTCTATTCCCGACAGGCAGTTAGACAGAAGGTAGAGACCAGACATGAGTGCTGACCATGTGCCAGGCTGTATTCTAAGAGTTTACGTGATTAAGTCATTTAATCCACACAAAAATACTATGAGATAGGTGGTGGTGGAGTTATTATTATTATTACTATTATTATTATTATTCTCATTTGACAGATAAGAAAAATGAGGCATGAATTAGTAACTGATCCATAGTTACACAGCTAGTAAGGGCAGAGCCGGGCATTGAACCCAGGCAAGCTGGCTTCTCTGGGTAAAAGCATCCCACCTGTTTCCTCTCCTCCCGTCCAGGTGCTGGAGGCCTGGCAGAAGGGTCCAAATCCCCCTGGCAGCCTGGGCCGTGCTGTTGCCGGGGGCGTGGCCTGTACCAGCACCGATGTCCTCTCTTGCATCCTGCACCTCCTGGGCCAGGGCTACGTGGAACGACGGGATGACCGCCCCCAGATCCTGATGTATGCCAGCCCAGAGCCCATGGGGCCCTGCCGAGGTCAGGCAGAGGTCCCCTTATGTGGCAGCCAGACCTCCGAGACCTGCAAGCCTAGGTAGCCACCCCTAGCTCTGTCCCCTTACTGCCACGCAGGACAGACGGCACTGCAGTGACATGGGAGGGGGGTCGTAGTGCCAAAGTCAGGCTCCCAGTGGAAAAATATTTCATTTCTTTCTTTGTCTAACCCCATTTTCCCTGTCCCTGTTATCTCCCCCATTTTGCTAGTCTTCATTCCCCCTCCCAGCACTGTCATCCCCTTCTTTGCCTCCTTCCCAAGCAGGGGCCTTGCTCTCCTCAGCCTCCTAAAGCCAGCCCTTAGGCAAGGGACCCAGACATGTAAACTCCTTTCTGGGTGCCTTTCATTCTAAGCAAAATTGAAATATTACGCAGATATGTATTGAGTACTAACCATGCACGTTGCTCAGTGAAATATACAAATTCTAGCTTTCAGGAAGTCTGTTCTACAGAGGAATTTGCCGTAGGATTCCCCTAAGTAGCTGGCACCCCTAAAGCTTTTTACATCAGCTCCAGTTCACCAGGAGTTGTTACGGCTCTATTTTTATGCCTGCTGTTCACACTGTGTGTAAAGCAAGTTCTCTAGAGTAATCTTTCTCCAACTTTCACATGCACACACGTTCAAATTCAGTTGAGCTCCCCGTGACACTTAGGCTGCTGGTCCACAGACCGCACTTTGAGGCATAAAGCTGTAGATTGTTTCTCACCAGACACCCTGGTAGTATTTTAGGCGGGACCTGCAGTAGGATTGTCCCATCCACTGTAGGTCAATTAGCATCGTGACCCCTGCCCACTAGATTGCTGTAGTGCCCCCAGTCATTGCAACTGCCAGCCCCCCCCCTCTTACAAATGCTCCTGTGGAGGCTGTGCTCTGACAGTTGGTTGGATGGTTATCCTCAGGTTGGTTAAGCAAGTGTGGATGGAGATGTGCAAGCGGGGACTGGGGGACAAGGGTGGGGTTCAGCTGGCAGGTTGGATAAGCAGGGCAGCGAGACTGACCGCTGACTCTTCTGTCCCTCAAGCCCGGAAGTTGTGGCTGCCCTAGCATCCCTACAGCTGCCTGCGGGCCGCACCATGAGCCCCCAGGAGGTGGAGGGGTTGATGGAGCACACGGTGAGGCAGGTGCAGGAGATGCTGAACCTAGAGCCAGACGTGGCTCAGCACCTTCTGGCTCATTCCCATTGGGGCGCCGAACAGCTGCTGCAGCGCTACAGCGATAACCCCGAGCCACTGCTGCTGGCGGCCGGGCTGTGCGTCCCCCAGGCCCAGGCTGCCCCTGCACGCCCGGACCACTGCCCTGTGTGTGTCAGCCCCCTGGAGCCCGACGACGACTTGCCCTCTCTGTGCTGCATGCACTACTGCTGTAAGGTAAGGCCCTGCCAGCTGCTCTCCTGCCCCAGCTCTCGCCCGACAACACAACTCCTTGGGAACTTCTGGGCTTCAGGCCCAGCACTGCCATTTCCCATCCTGGGCAATGTTGAACGAGTCTCTTAGTCTCCCTTAAACTGGTTTTGTCATCGTAAGTGGTGCCTTGACACTCTGCAGGTTGTTAGGATCTGGCGGTACGTGTCAGTGGTTCTCAAATTTTGCTGCATATTGTAATCACTGGGAGCTTTGAAAAATCCCGATGCTCAAACTATGCCCCAGACCAATTAGAATCTCTGAAGGTGAAACCCAGGCATCTGGAGTTTTAAGAGCTCCTCAGGTGATTCCAGTGTTCAGCCAAATTTGAGAACTATAGGTAGATAGGTAGGTAGGTAGGTAGGTAGGTAGATAGATAGATATACACACACATATACAGAATCAAGGTACTTTCTAAATGAAAAGTGTTATGAAATTGGTGATGACTGTAGTTTATGGTTTCCTTAGCACCATTCAAGGCTCTTTATCCCAGAACATCATCACTTATTTTTACCATATATACTCTCATTTAATATAAAAATAAGAAGGAATGGTTTAAACCAAAAAATAGCACAAAAGCAGAGGGAAGCATGAGAGGTCAGGCTGCTGGAAAGCTGAGGCAGAGAAGGCTGTAGATGGAGAGGGAGTAGTCCTCAGAGGGGGAGGGGCTGAGGCAGGAAGCCGGGTACTGAGTGCCTCATCTTCCCTGCCTCACAGCTTGTGGGACCGGTGCCAAAACCCATCTACTTAGCAGGATGAGCTCCCTTGTTGCCCTGAATTCTAGTCGCCTCTCTCAGCAGCGCTGCCCCAGTGGTGGGTGACAGGGGCTGTGTGCATTTGCACGCGTTTGTACTTGTACTTTTTTCTCCTTCCCTTTTGCTTGGCTTCAGGTCACTCTTCTCACATAGTTGCCTCTGCTCCCTTTTTCCCGGTTCTTAATTATTTCCTTTACGCTTTCACTTTTTCATTCAACTAATACTTGTCATGGACTTACTACGTGCACAGCTCTGGGTGCTGCGTGAGGGAGTGGGGAAACCCCAACTGGCAAGGACCCGAGAGCTAATACTAACGACAGCTAATATTTATGGGGGACTCACTCTGGGCCATTGTGCTGTTTTACACACATCATCTTGCTTAATTCCCAAAATAGTTCTGTGAGGTAGGTGAGCAAACTGGTGGGACAGCAGAAGGAGAGGCGATTGGGAGGTGCACAGGGTCCCAGATGGGTTGGGTTGGTGGACAGTGGCCTTTAATTTATGGGAAGCCCTGGTGGGTTTTAAGCAGGGAGATGATATGATCTGATTTCCATTTTTGAAAAGATCACTTTTTGTGGAGAAAAGACTTGGATGGAACAAGAGTGGAAGTAGGGACACTGGTTTGGAGACTGTTGTACAAAGAGGCAAGAGTTGGTGGCAGCTGGGCCTAGGGACAGTGAAGAGGGGAGTGGACGGATTGGGACGCATTTGGAGGTAGAGCTGACAGGTTTTGGTGGCTTAGGACAAGGGAATCAAGGCAGTTCCTGGGTTTTTTACCTGAGCATCTGGGAGGAGGGGATGTGTCATCTTTTACTGAGTTGGGGAAAATGTTTGGGCTGAAGGGCAGATTTTTGAGGGGAAATTCAATCTGTTTTGGCCAAGTGAAGTTTGAGCTGCTTTTGCTTTGTCGGACACCTGTGTGGGACTGGCAGGCAGACAGTGGATTTTTGAATTTGGAATTAAGTGGAGAGGCCTGGCTGGCAACACCCAGGGAGAGAAGAGCAGGCCCAAGCTGTACCCCGACCCTGTAGAGGTGAAGAGACGGGGAGCCGGAAAATGGGACTGAGGAAAAGCAGGCTGATGGCAGAGGTCCCAGCCAAAGGGGAGCCAGTGGCAATGCAGGAGCGATCAGATGGGAAATCCTGGGGTCTGGAGCAGTCGGAGGTGGCTTCCCAGGGTGAGGCTTGAGTGGCAGAGGGCGGGAGGGGGAGTCCAGTCCACCCCTTGTGGGAGTGGAGTGGGCTCTGAACTGAGATGCTGACCTTCGTCCTACAGGACAGGGCTCCCACCCCATGGTGGTGAGGGGCCCTCATGGCCTGTGTGCTTGCAAGCGTGGGGGTCTGAATTTGGAGAAATTTCCCCTGTGTGATCTCAAAAATGCAAGAATTTTGTATTCAACTTCCCAGTTTATCTGGGCTTGTTTCACTATAGAAGGGGTTGGTTTTGTTTAGTACTTTGAGTGAAAATAGTCCGGTGAAGTGTTTCTTATTTATCCTGGAGCTTTGAAACCACCTGGGGGACTCTCCAGGGGTTGGATGCGTCATTTGGGGAAGGTGGGCCATTGGCAGTGTGAGGGAAAGGGTCATTAGTGGAGTCTTCTGGAGGCTCGGGTGCTCATGGTGTCAGGAGCGATGGGGGAAGGAAGCGCATTGATGGGACCGGCTCCCGCGGCAGTTGAGGGGTGAGGGGATGATGGCCTGGGTTGGCGGGGGCAGTGACGTGGAAGCAAGAAAAGGATTCAGGAGTTGTGACAGTTCCAGCACTAGGGACTGGGGGAGCGGTGGGGTGGCTGATTAGGATTTGGGGGTGGAGCTGGCAAGGCTGCTTTGTGGAGGAGGCTGAGTCTGGGGAAGCGGGAGCATGGAGACGGGCACTGAGGTGAGCGGTGGAGCCGGGAGGCGAGGCTGCAGCTGCGGTGCAGTGACCCTGGCCAGCCCCCCAGGCCTCCTTTCTCTCTGACCTTCTTGCTGTGTCTCCAAATCTTTCTTAGAACTTGAATCTTCTCCTTTTTCTTGATTCTCTTTTCCCATATTCCCTTCACATCCATCCCAACAATAATTATAATTACGTTACCACGGCCTGCACATCCTCAAAGTGAACTGTAATTTGGGCCAATCTCAGGAAGACTCACGGAGGCCGGAAAGCTTAGGGTCAGTTTCGGGGTTGACGTAGAAGCAGGCTTGTCCCTGGCCTCGTGAGCCGTCGGGGAGGGGTGCTAGGTGAGTCACACTTGTGCTGCTCCTGCGCTGCCCCTGAGCGGCTGCTCCTGTGTCCCTCCCAGTCTTGCTGGAAGGAGTACCTGACAACTCGAATTGAGCAGAACCTTGTGCTGAACTGCACCTGCCCCATTGCCGACTGCCCCGCCCAGCCCACGGGGGCCTTCATTCGCACCATCATCTCCTCGCCAGAGGTCATCTCCAAGGTACCGCCTCCTCGGAGAGGCTCCAGTGCACAGCCCCAGGGAGTGGGCTGACATGCAGCGTGCGGGGGGTGGGG
>NW_006785876.1:4655893-4656785 GCF_000442215.2 Lipotes vexillifer
GGGGGTGGGGGGGTGGCATCCGGAGAGCCAGGCCCTCACCTCGTGGCACCTGGTCCCCACAGTACGAGAAGGCCCTCCTGCGTGGCTACGTGGAGAGCTGTGCCAACCTGACCTGGTGCACCAACCCCCAGGGCTGCGACCGCATCCTGTGCCGCCAGGGCCTGGGCTGTGGGACCAGCTGCTCCAAGTGTGGCTGGGCCTCCTGCTTCAACTGTAGCTTCCCTGAGGTGGGTGCCCACCCTGGCTCTGCCCTGGAGCCGGGATCCGCACCTCTCCCTGCCACCCACAAGGACACTTCCCTGTCCTCCCCACACTGCCGTCCTCCAGACCTGACCTCCCCCTCCCTCCCTGCAGTAAGGTCTGGGCTGCATCCTCACTGCCCCTCCTGCTCTAGGCACACTACCCTGCCAGCTGTGGCCACATGTCTCAGTGGGTGGACGATGGTGGCTACTACGATGGCATGAGCGTGGAGGCCCAGAGCAAGCATCTGGCCAAGCTCATCTCCAAGCGCTGTCCCAGCTGTCAGGCTCCCATCGAGAAGAACGAGGGGTGTCTGCAGTAAGAAGGGGGTACTGTGGGCACCGGCAGGGTCGGGGGGCATGGGAGAGGGTGGGAGGCCTGGCAGAAGGAAGGGGCAGTGGGCCTACCCGAAAGCTCAGCAAACAAGGGCAGTTACTCAGCCACCTTCGCTGTACCCTCCAGAGTGATTCCTGGATCTGACTGTTCCTTCCCCCACTTTGAAGCCTACGCTGTATAGGGGAATTCAGAAGCCAGGGTGTGGTCAGTAAGGATTGGTAAGGTTAAGGAGACTAAGAGGGCATGAGAGGGACCAGGGCATCTTCAGTGGTGAGTCCAGGCCCTGGGCATTCCTGGTGTGTTCCTGGCCAGAGGC
>NW_006785876.1:4656795-4657818 GCF_000442215.2 Lipotes vexillifer
GCCCTCTGACCAGCTAGCTTCCTCCACAGCATGACTTGTGCCAAATGCAACCATGGATTCTGCTGGCGCTGCCTCAAGTCCTGGAAGCCAAATCACAAAGACTATTACAACTGCTCTGCCATGGTAAGGGGCCGGCGCTGGAAGGAGGGGGCAGAGGCCCAGGGGCAGTGAGGATGACATGCTGCTGCAGGGCCTGGGCACAGACGTCTCTGTGTTCCAAGCAGCCGAACAGCTGTTAGGGCAAAGGCTCAGTGGGGAGAAGACAGAAGCTACCTGGGCCTACGGGTGCTGAGAGGTCTATCTTGGGAGGTCTGTGCATGAAGACCTTCAGCTCCGGAGTCAGATGTCTCACACCGAGGTGGCTACAGAGAGGCCGGGGCGGGCTGGGCGCTCCCAGGAAGCACCAGCGCAGAGCAGAGCAAGGACTCTGAGTCAGAGCCTGGCTCCACTGTGTACTCAGTTAACCTGTCCAGGCCTCAGCGCCCTTATCTGTAAAAGGGGATGATAGTCTGACCTACCTCACAGTTACGAGAATTGAGTGAGAAAACCTGGGTAAAGCATCAGAAGGCCTCCATGAATGGTAGTTTGTCTGATTATTAACCTCGTCCTGTCCTGCCAACCACCCGACAGCCCTCTCGACCTGTCTTTACCAGGTAAGCAAAGCAGCTCGCCAGGAGAAGCGGTTCCAGGACTATAATGAGAGGTGTACTTTCCATCACCAGGCCCGGGTGAGCAGGGCCGGAGACGGCTGGGTCGGTGAGGAGGTCAGAGGGCTGGGCCAGATGGCCGGGCAGAGGTCCCAACGGGACGAGTGCTCTTCTGACTGGGTGGGGATGCGCGTGCTGGCACTGACCGCCTTCCCTGCGCAGGACTTTGCCGTGAACTTGCAGAACCGCGTGTCTGCCATCCACGAGGTGCCCCCGCCCAGATCCTTCACCTTCCTCAGCGACGCCTGCCGGGGTCTCGAGCAGGCTCGAAAGGTGTGGGGCGGGGCGGGGGGGCGGTGGGCCCAGGGGTCTGGTG
>NW_006785876.1:4657828-4658985 GCF_000442215.2 Lipotes vexillifer
GGCTGGGGGGGGAGGGAGGGAGGGAGGAAGAAGCTGGTGTGAGGCGGCCTTAGCGGGGTCGGCGCCTGGGCTCCGCAGGTGCTGGCCTACGCCTGCGTGTACAGCTTCTACAGCCAGGACACGGAGCACGTGGACGTGGTGGAGCAGCAGACCGAGGCCCTGGAGCTGCACACCAACGCCCTGCAGATCCTCCTGGGTGAGCGCCCTGCCCACTCAGTGCTCTCTCCTGCCCCCTCTCCCCCAGCACCCACCCCCGACACACAAACGGGTGGGTGACCAGAGCCAGCTGCCCACCTTCACTCTGTCCCCTTCCTGTCCTTCATAGCCTTATCACCGTTACAAAGTTCCAGTCCTCAGGTACACAGTACACAGCCCTTCACCCAACCTTTGCTTTGGTTACGACCTGTCCCCACCTCTAGGCGCTAGGCCCCGGTAGATGTGGGTGGCACATAGTGGGCGTCCAGTATGCATCTGTGGAAGGACGGGAAGAAGAGAGGGAGCCCCCGTGCCCTGCCCCCTCTGCAGAAGAGACCCTGCTGCGCTGCAGAGACCTGGGCTCCTCGCTGCGCCTCCTGCGGGCGGAGCACCTCAGCACGGGCCTGGAGCTGCTGCGGCGGATCCAGGAGCGGCTGCTGGCCATCCTGCAGCATTCCACCCAGGTAGCCGCCCACCCGGCCCGGCCGCCCTGGGGGATCCTGAAGGAAAGGCGTCAAGGGCAAATGGACCTGGCGTGCATCCCAGCTCCCAGGCCTGCCCCTTAGCCACCTGGCATTTCCTGGAAAATGGAGTTGGTTATCCCAGATCAAGGGTATTTGGCCAGTTGCTTGCTCCCCAGAATCACCTGGGGAGATTCTTCAAAAGATTCTTCGCAGATGTGGATTTAGAATCCTAGGACTGGGGGCAAAGGACTGGCATCCACCAGAATAGGGGATCTGAGGTTCTTTCTGGCTCTAATACTCTGATGTCGAGTCTAAACTAGGAATCCCACCCTCAGGGAGCTTACGGACTGGTAGTAACTTGGGCAGAAAAGGTGTGAACATACATGGGAAGTGGGGGTGGTGCCTCACCGCAGTATCCTGGGTCCCTGGAGACCACCTCTGAGTCACGTTACACAGAGGCAGTGGCTTGTGGAGGGCGGTGCTGAGCGGGGGGCATTC
>NW_006785876.1:4659035-4671711 GCF_000442215.2 Lipotes vexillifer
GGCTGGGGGGGGAGGGAGGGAGGGAGGAAGAAGCTGGTGTGAGGCGGCCTTAGCGGGGTCGGCGCCTGGGCTCCGCAGGTGCTGGCCTACGCCTGCGTGTACAGCTTCTACAGCCAGGACACGGAGCACGTGGACGTGGTGGAGCAGCAGACCGAGGCCCTGGAGCTGCACACCAACGCCCTGCAGATCCTCCTGGGTGAGCGCCCTGCCCACTCAGTGCTCTCTCCTGCCCCCTCTCCCCCAGCACCCACCCCCGACACACAAACGGGTGGGTGACCAGAGCCAGCTGCCCACCTTCACTCTGTCCCCTTCCTGTCCTTCATAGCCTTATCACCGTTACAAAGTTCCAGTCCTCAGGTACACAGTACACAGCCCTTCACCCAACCTTTGCTTTGGTTACGACCTGTCCCCACCTCTAGGCGCTAGGCCCCGGTAGATGTGGGTGGCACATAGTGGGCGTCCAGTATGCATCTGTGGAAGGACGGGAAGAAGAGAGGGAGCCCCCGTGCCCTGCCCCCTCTGCAGAAGAGACCCTGCTGCGCTGCAGAGACCTGGGCTCCTCGCTGCGCCTCCTGCGGGCGGAGCACCTCAGCACGGGCCTGGAGCTGCTGCGGCGGATCCAGGAGCGGCTGCTGGCCATCCTGCAGCATTCCACCCAGGTAGCCGCCCACCCGGCCCGGCCGCCCTGGGGGATCCTGAAGGAAAGGCGTCAAGGGCAAATGGACCTGGCGTGCATCCCAGCTCCCAGGCCTGCCCCTTAGCCACCTGGCATTTCCTGGAAAATGGAGTTGGTTATCCCAGATCAAGGGTATTTGGCCAGTTGCTTGCTCCCCAGAATCACCTGGGGAGATTCTTCAAAAGATTCTTCGCAGATGTGGATTTAGAATCCTAGGACTGGGGGCAAAGGACTGGCATCCACCAGAATAGGGGATCTGAGGTTCTTTCTGGCTCTAATACTCTGATGTCGAGTCTAAACTAGGAATCCCACCCTCAGGGAGCTTACGGACTGGTAGTAACTTGGGCAGAAAAGGTGTGAACATACATGGGAAGTGGGGGTGGTGCCTCACCGCAGTATCCTGGGTCCCTGGAGACCACCTCTGAGTCACGTTACACAGAGGCAGTGGCTTGTGGAGGGCGGTGCTGAGCGGGGGGCATTCCTGGCAGGGGCCGGGCCGCCCTCGGCCCTCAGAGGACGCTGGGTGAAGTGAGGCTGGGCACAGAGGCCCTGTGTCCTCTACTCTCCTGCTCCCCGCATCCTCCCGTCTCCTTTCCAGGATTTCCGGGTTGGTCTCCAGAGCCCATCATCAGAGGCCCGGGAGGCGAAAGGATCCAACGTGCCTGGCAGTCAGTGAGTGGAGGGGGCAGAGCCACGGAGGGGGCATGGGAGGCGCTAGGCTTCCTCTGGGGCTGAGCGTGGCGCTCTCCCAGGCCCCAGGGCTCCTCGGGGCTGCAGGTGGAGGAGGAGGAGGACGACGACGACGACGAGGATGATGTGCCTGAGTGGCAGCAGGATGAGTTTGAAGAGGAGCTGGACAATGACAGCTTCTCCTATGACGAGGAGTCTGAGAACCTGGACCGAGAGACTTTCTTCTTTGGCGACGAGGAGGAAGACGACGAGGGCTACGATTGAGGGGTAGGATGCAGGGAGCACTGGAGCCACCAGAGTCCTGGGGCCACGGGCTCAGGAGTGCACCCTTCCCCCTGTCGTGAGGGTAGGCGGTTACCAGTGTCTGTGGCACTGTCTTCTGTTCACTGAATAAACTTCTTTTTTTCATATACTTCTCTGGAAGCAGACCGGACAGCTTCCTCAGTGGGCCGCTTCAGCTTCCCCTCCATCGCACACACCCAGCCCTCCTCCTCCTCTACTGTTTTCTTTAGGCGTCCAGACTTCCATCCTCAGAGAAAGCCCACGGCGGACCTGTGTGACTTACACCGATAAAGGGAAATAAAGGTCCATGTGATAACAGGGCCAGGTACAGGCTGGCCCACTTGCCCCAGACCCAGCCCTGCATCAGAGACAGAGAGGAATGGCCACTCCCACGATCGATCAGCTTCCTCCACACTCCTGAGTGTTCCTGGGGGGAGCTTGAGGGCGTTAGGGGGGGCCTGTGGATCTTTAAAGGGTCTCTACATCTTGAAGTGAAGTGGGGTGTTAAGAGGATATTATGGGGGACCTGCCCCCACCCCACTCTCACACAGACGGAAAGTTAGAATTGTAAACATGCCATGAATCTGGTACTGGGGCTAAGGGGTAGGAATGGTACTAGAGCAAGTCTGGGGTCAGGAGAATTTAATAAGCTGGGGTGAAGTCAAGTGGTTGGGTCAGGGGAGCAGCCACCGCTCAGGAGGATCCGCCGCAAAGTACGCATCCAGCGTGGCTGCCGCCTCTGCCGCCTCGTAGCCCCACACCTGGACCTGCGAGCCTTCGGCTGCTCCCCGGATCGTGGCTGAGAGCACTGGGAAGGAGGAGGGAGGTGAAGGTGGCTGCCTCCCACACTCCCCCCTCCCCTCCCTTTCCTGTCCCTTTTTGGGTGGGCGCTGTGCTCAGACCCCCCCACAAGGAAGGAGTGGAGGGTGGGGTCCTCAGAGAGCTGGGGAGGGAGGCAGGGGCGGCCATCCAGGGCTGGGGGTGCTCACTTCGGTCAGACTGCGGGCGGAACAGGCACAGGACTGGTTTATTGCGGGCCATGGCCCGGTCCAGCTTGTGGCCTATACCCAGAGCGGGCTGGTCCACTTCTACACAACCGCTGGGAAGAAAGAGGGACCAAGGCTCACTTGGGTTTGTAAGGGAGACATGACAGAGTCTGGCTGTAGTGGGGAGGGAGCTCTAGAAAGTCCCTTCTAGGTGGGGAGGCCAGGCGTGTCCAGGGGATCTAAGACCCCAGGGGAGTTTGCAGGCATGGGGGAGCGCCACTCACCCTCTGCCTGCTGCAGCCAGGCCAGGTCCTGCTCACGGATGAGCCTGTCGCCCCCAGCAGCCTCTTCCCCTGTGGTTGAGGGAAAGCTGGTCAAGGGCCCGCCCTGGTCCTCAGTTCCTCTCCTCTGCTGTCGACCCCCCCGCCCAGGTCCACCCTGCTCATGGAAGCGGGGAGACAGAAGAGATGACCTCCAAGGGCCCACCCAACACTAAGATTCCATGAAAATGAGTGAGGAAATGAAACAGCCTGAAAGAAAAATTTACTCCTGTGCAGGGGGATGTGTGATTAGGGCCAGAGGAGTGATACAGATGAGATGAAGGGAAGGAAGGACTAATTCATCGTGGGTCCGTGATTGGGGTGGAGAGAAGGAGGAATCGCATCCCAGGTCGGGGAAAGGCAGGCAGTAGCAAGAGGCTGGCCCCATGCAGGGAAACTAGGGCTTCATAGGCTTTCAAACGGTGGTGGGTATGAGAACCACCCGAGAACTTGACCAAACTACAAAGACCCAGGTGTCGATGAGCCCAGGCCGATCTCCAGGTGATTCTCATAGCCAGGTAAGTTTGAGAACCAGTGCTGGAATGCAGAGTGTAACCAGTAGGGGTGTTGGCAAGGAAGGCAGGAGAGGCGCTGGGGTCACAGGGCAAGGAGCCCAGCTTTCCAGCTTGATTAAAATCCACTAGGAGCACGAGGTTCACAGCCCCTCAAATCAGAGCAGAATAACTGGAGAACTTCTTAAAAATAGACTCTAAGTCTTTATCCCAGAACCTGCATTTTCAGCATGCTCCCGCAGATGATTGTTGAGCACAGTAAAGTTGGAGAGCCACCAGGCAGGGGGGCACAGACCCCGAAACCAGTAAGACTTAAGCTTCAGGGTCCCTGGCTTGCACAGGCCCTTCCAAAAGCCCCAGCAATTGTGATTTGTGATTTCGTCTCTTTAAAGAGGTTGCCCAGAATTGCATTGGGTCCCTCAGATCCTGGATCTGCCCCTGGTGGGGAAAGGGGAAAACACTTATGGTTTTCTGAGAAGTACACGAGTTCTGGCACCATTTCCAAAGTAGAAAGTCAGCCAGATTTCGGGCCAATCACGCCGCAGGAGCAGCACGTACTGGTAACAGTCTGATCAGAGGACCTGAGAGAGACGGTGGTCGCGGGAGCTGGGGTCTGTCGGGTCTGAGGGAGGGCTAATACCTCGGCCCAAAGAGGGGTGGCAGGAGGGAAAGCTTTAGTGCTAGGTGGGAGAGAAGATGCCAGCGGGTGAGGCATCTCGCTGAAGCAGCCCGGCCCACTCCCGTTCTGCTCCTCTCTACAAACGCCTCCGGAAAGAGCCCGACAAAGTTTTCCAAAGACCCAAAAGTCAAGATAGTAACTGAATGCGGAGAGTGGGCTCACAGGTCGGACGCACGCGGGCAGCCTTTCCTTATCGGGCAGGGGAGGGCCCTGCCGGGAGCTTCCCCGCAAGAGAGCGGGCCTGGGCCGAGGAGCCGGACCTGCCCTCGCCCTCCCGGCCGCCCGCGCCCCGGCGGCCTTACCGCCCGCGCCCTGATCGGCGGCCGCCACGTGCTCGGTGAGCTCCGCCCCAAAGCGCCGCAGCCGCGACACGATCCGCCCCTACAGCTCCCGGTCCTCGCGTCCGCCGGGGATGCTCCCGCCGACGTACAAGGAGGGGCTTCCCTCCCCGCGCCAGGGGGCGCCCGCCTACGGTAAGTGATCCGGTCAGCCCGCGGGGCTCCGGTGCAGGAGTGTCCGCACTTGTGAAATGGAGACGTCAACCGTACCCACGTGTGGGAATCCACCGCCTCCCGGACTTCTTTAACTGGTCCAGGCAGAAGGCGGGGTCCTCCCGATCTTATACACTCTGCTCCCCGCCGCCCCCAGGCCACCGCGTCTCTGCCAAAGGCAACTTCATCCTCCCAGCTCCTCAGCTTCCAAAGCTTGGAATCAGTTTTGACTCTTCTCTTTCCATCAAACCCTACCTCCAATCTATCGGAAACCCCTACGGGTGGCTTCTCCTTTCCAAATAAATACAGACTGTGACGCCCACCTGTTGGGGAACCAACCTTGGGTCGCCCCCCGCCCCCGTAAAGCCTCTCTGCAGACACCTGGTTGTGGTGAAGGAAAGGGCAGCGATTACTGCAGGGCTCCAAGCAAGTTCAGGACAGGACTGCTCAAAACACCCAAACTCCCCTTTGGGGTTCAGGAAAGCATTTTTTTTTTTTTCTGTACGCGGGCCTCTCACTGTTGTGGCCTCTCCCATTGCGGAGCACAGGCTCCGGACGCGCAGGCTCAGCGGCCATGGCTCACGGTCCCAGCCGCTCCGCGGCATGTGGGATCTTCCCAGACCGGGGCACGAACCCGCGTCCCCTGCATTGGCAGGCGGACCCCCAACCACTGCGCCACCAGGGAAGCCCAGGAAAGCATTTTTAAAGGCCAGGCGAGGCAGGGGAGTCCCAGGGTAGGAGATTAACTCGAGCACAATTCTCTGATTGGTTGATGGTGAGGTAAGGGGCCGTGTCACAGGGGTGAACATTATTAATCCTCAGATTGCCTTAGGTCTGGGCGCTACGAGCTCATGGTCATCAGGTAGTTAATTTCTTCCATTTGGTGGTGGTTTGAGCACCTGCCAAGCAACTCAGAAAATGTGCAGATACCGTTACCTAGGTACTTCAGAGAGCAGCTAAAGCAGAGGATATGGGAGAGGGGTCTGTCCCGGGAAGACCTCATAAGGTCCTGCGTGTTTACACCTCCACCACCTCTCTCAACAGCATCATCAGGGTCACCTCACTTCCCTGCTACACAGTCTGGTCTCCAGTGGGGGAACCCTGTGAACATATTCGTTAGGTCATATCCTCCTCAGCCAAACCCTCCAATGGCTCCCACCTCACTTGGGGTAAAACCCAAAACTCCTGCAGTGGCCCACCAGCCCCACAGGATCTGGTGACCCTCTTACCTCTCTCATCCCAGCTCCATTACTCTCACTGGCTGTTCTGCAGCCACGTTGCCTTTCTGGCTCTTCCTCAAGCAAGCTGGACATGCTCTTGCCTCCGATCCTTTGCATTTGCTGTTCTCTGGAGCCCTTTTCTCCCAGAGAGCTCCCTGGTCACTCCCTTACCTCCTCCAAGTCTGTTCGGGTCACCTTCCCTGACCACCCTCTTCAATATGGCAGCCTCCCAGCCCTATCACCCTCCTGTGCCTTGTCTTTTCTCCTCTCATTACCATATAACTGATTAATTTTGTTATATGTCTTTCCACACTCAGTAGAATGTAAGTCCCCAGAAGGGCAGGCATTTTTCTCTGTTTTTCTATCCCTAGATTCTAAAACTGTGCCTGGCACATAAGAAACATTTATCAAATATTTGTTGAATGAATGAGTGGATTAAATGAGCAGCTAGCTGCATTTGATAGCACTTTGTAATCTGCTCAGCCCTAGACTAAGCTAATAGAAGCAGAGCCTGCAGGGAGCCAGGCAAACACACCATGGCTCACTGGTAATAACAATGATTTCTCCCTCATTTTATTTTGAAAATTACACAAATATAGGACAAAAACTTCAAGTGGAATGAGAGTACACAGTGGAAAGGGAGACCTGAGACCCCAATCCCATTCCCCAGAGAAGCGCATCATCGGAGGTTTCTTCTGAATTCTTCCTGATTAACTACAAAATACCAAAGCATGGGGTGACAGAGCAGACACAATAACCATTTTTTTTAAATGCAAAGACACAAAGAGAAGGCAAAGACATCTTAGGCTATCTCTGTCCTCTGATGGGCCCAGCTCTGAAGATACATGAACCATGGGGCAAACGTGTGTGCACAGCTGTGCACTAGTGCTCTCAGTACCTTCACACACACAGCCACAGGTGCATACTTAGGAGGCTGCCCTCAGGTGCCAGAGGACTTGAGGGGCAACTTCCTTCACTCTCCCTACCCTCGGTCATGCCGTCCTCTGGTTCTCGCCACAGGTGAGGAACACACGTGCACATATAGACACAGAGCATCTTGTTTCTGCCTCGGTGTCTTCAAGAAAATAAGCCGGCCTCCGTCTCCTTAGCTCCCACACTTCTGATGTGCCTAGCATCCCCACCTCAGGCTGAAGGAGACAGAGGAGAGAGAGATTTTGTCTGTTTCTCTAAATGCGATATAAAGCCCTGCGATTGGTTCTGTGTCCACAGTTGAGTTGGGTGAGGATGCAGAGCCAGCCACGGCTGGCAGCTCAGATCCTTGCCTCAATGCAGAGAGGCCTGAGTCGGAGGGACAGGGCACTAAGTGATGGGTTGGGGGAGCAACGGTGGTGGGCAGGTCAGCATATCCAACTTGTATAACAGTAAAGGGAGCAGCAGAAGGCTATCTCTTGCATGAATGTATTTAAGTGAAATGTCCAGAAAGGGCATATTTAGAGATACAGAAAGCAGAGCAGTGGAGGGCTGGGGTGGGAGTGGGAACTGACTGCAGGGTAGGGTCCAAGGAAATCTTTTGGGGTGATGGAGATATTCGAAAACTGGACTGTAGTGAAGATTGCACAACTCTATAAATTTACAAAATATTAAATTGTACACTTACAAACGGCAAATTTTATTGACATGTAAGTTATTCCTCATAAAGCTGTTTTAATTAATTTATTTATTTTTATAAATTTATTTTATTTTATATTTTATTTTTGGCTGCGTTGGGTCTTCATTGCTGCACGTGGGCTTTTCTCTGGTTGTGGCGAGTGGGGGTTACTCTTCATTGCGGTGCATGGGCTTCTCATTGCGGTGGCTTCTCTTGTTGCGGAGCACGGGCTCTAGGCGTGCGGGCTTCCGTAGTTGTGGCACATGGGCTCAGTAGTGGCTCACGGGCTCTAAAGCGCAGGCTCAGTAGTTGTGGCGCATGGGCTTAGTTGCTCCGCGGCATGTGGGATCTTCCCGGATCAGGGCTCGAACCCGTGTCCCTTGCATTGGCAGGCGGATTCCCAACTACTGCGCCACCAGGGAAGCCCTAACGCTGTTTCTAAAAAGGCAAAAATAAAGTACTGAAAATAGTAAGTAATATCAATATAATGAGATTCAACAATTATCAATTTATGACCAATTTATGATCTTGTTTCACCTACATGCATATTCAACTTCCTCGCTGTCCTATTGTGATGCAAATTGGCTACGTGTTCAACACTGTCTTCATTCCCTCTGATAATATGTTTTCAAGTATTTTTTTTGTTACATTTAAAAATCTGTATGGCTTGACAACTACTTAAGGGGAAGATAAGATTTCTTTCTACTAAGTGTGATACTGTGATACTTTAGGCATTAGAGCACAGCTAGTTCTTTTCTAGTTTCATGTTGGCATTTTAACAGATGGAATTTTATTCTAACAGCTGGAAGTTGCATTTGTTGTAAGGGGTATGTGACCTACGTTAACTTCGTGGTCTGAAGTGTCTATAGCTATCAAGCGGATTCTTTAGTAGACCAAATCTTTTGTCACTGAAATGTTCTGAAGCATATACCTTGATGTTTAAAAGAAAAATATTAGTTAAAGCAACTTTTCATCTTCTGGGATCTACTTTTTAAAACTTCCATCCCCTGTAGTTATCAACTGCATGTGCCAGGCCTCTAGAAATTAGTATGTTAAACTCAACCAACTTGATGGGAGTCACTATCCATACATAGGGCTTGTTTTCCAAAGAAAAGTATTGTTTAGAGTAGCAAGATCATAAGCCTATGTAGGCATGTTGTAAAGCTGTTTGAAAAGTAACTGAAAGTTTTGTGAATGGAAATGTAGTGCTCAAGTCACATCCTCCTTTAAAAGTTGTAACAAATACAGATGAATTAAAAAGAAATTATGTGAGAAAAAGCAAGTTGAAGATCATATTAATTCATTCGTAAATTTTTTTTTTTTTTTTTTTCTGCGTTGGGTCTTCGTTGCTGCGTGCAGGCTTTTTTCTCTAGTTGCGGCGAGCAGGAGCTACTCTTCCTTGCAGTGTGCAGGCTTCTCATCTCGGTGGCTTCTCTTGTTTCGGAGCACAGGCTCTAGGCATGCAGGCTTCAGTAGTTGTGGCACATGGGCTCTGTAGTTGTGGCTCACGGGCTCTACAGCACAGGCTCAGGCTCAGTAGTTGTGGTGCACGGGCTTAGTTGCTCCGCAGCATGTGGGATCTTCCCGGGCCAGGGCTCGAACCCGTGTCCCCTGCATTGGCAGGCGGATTCTTAACCACTGCGCCACCAGGGAAGCCCTGTAAATATTTTAATGTGTCTCTAAAAGATACTCTTTTTTCTTTATAAAATATAATGATAATACTATTATCAGAGCTGAAAAATTTAGTAAGATTTTCTTGTCATCAAATATTTTATCAGTGTTCAAATTTGAATTGTCTGTTTTTATTGGTATATCCAATTATGTTATAAATGTTATGAATGTTTGTTTACAATTTATTTGTTTAAAATCAGGAGCCACGGGACCTCCCTGGTGGCGCAGTGGTTAAGAATCTGCCTGCCATTGCAGGGGACACGGGTTTGAGCCCTGGTCCGGGAAGATCCCACATGTCGCAGAGCAACTAAGCCCATGCGCCACACATGCTGAACCTGCGCTCTAGAGCCTGCGAGCCACAACTACTGAAGCCCACGCTTCTAGGCCCTGTGCTCTGCAACAAGAAAAGCCACCACACCTAGAAGCTCACGCACCACAACAAAAAGAAACCCCCGCTCTCCACAACTAGAGAATGCCCACGCGCAGCAATGAAGACCCAACACAGCCAAATAAATAAATAAATAAATAAATAACTTGATTACAACCTATGAGAGACACACCTTGATTCCGGACTCACAGAAACACAACAAATATTAAAAATAAATAAATAAATAATAAAAATAAAATCAGGAGCCACATCAAGTCCACACATTGTGATTGGCTGACATGCCTTTTAAGTCTATTTTAATCAACACGTTCCCCTTGCATATCTTCTGTCCTCCCCTCATCTGTCCTGCAGAGGTTCTTACAGTCTGGAGTTGACTGATGATATACCTGTAGTGCCATTTAAAGTGTTCCTTTGTGCTATAAATTGGAGTTGGATCTAGAGGCGTGACCAGATTCAGGTTCAATCTGGGGCTAGACTACGTCACAGTTGGTGGTGTGTGCTCCCATCACGGGGCACAGAATGTCTGGATGTCTCTCTTGTTTGATGTTAGCAACCATGGATGCTCAATGCCCAGACCCATTCATTCATTCATTCATTGGATATACCAATCAAAATGTCTTAATATTAAAATCAAACTCACCAGCAGAAAGCCACCTTAAGGCAAATGAAGTATAATAAAATACTCTTATAACCACCACTCATGCATGTCAAGAAATAGAGCTTCTCCCACTCAGAAGCTCCCATGTGCCCAGTCCCAATCTCGGCCTCCTCATTCCCTCCAAAAGTAACCACTGCCCTTACTTTTACGGTAAGGACAAAAATAAACTTCCTTATGTTTCTTTATGGTTTTATCACCCAATGTGCATCCCTCGTCACATACTTTAAACTTCTTCATTGTTTTATAGGCCTTTTAAATCTCTTTTAATATATAGCTTTGGGGATACATTTTTTTAAGCATGTGTTTTGTGTGAGACACTCAGTGGGCACTCAAAGAACTAAAAAAAAAAAGGAGTGAAGAGGAGTCTGAGACTTGAGACTCTGTTTGGCTTGGAGAAGGGCCAGAGTTAGCTCAAGAGTAGAAATCAAATCAATGTCATGCAGGGATGTGCGATGAGTGGAGAGATTCAAAGAAAGTAGAAATCAAGCATGGGGGGTATCCCTTCCGGTTTATCCTTGCACTCCAGCCATTAACACCCAGATCAAATATCACTTCCAGCGAAGGAGTGGCAGGGAGCAGATTTACCCTCCCTTATATTTTGTTTTTTTGTTTTTCAAATGTGACTTTCCCTTCTCAGAATGTTGTAGAGAGAGCAGGGCTGAGATTTTCTGCCCCAATATATACTATACCTAATATATACTATACCCACCTACTCAGGTACATTCTTAGTTTGATTTCCTCCCCATCCCAGCGTCTAGGCTGTTTTCTTGCTGGTGACGTCATTTATGAGGACAATTTTGTGAAAGTGGGGAACATCTGGGGTCCTAGTCCTTGTCTTTCTTGGGTCGGGAATCTATAAAGGCCAAAACAGGAGACTCAGCCTTAGTGCTCAGTTTTGTATTTTCTTGTGAATAATTATGAATTTTAAAATTTATTAGAAAATTTAGCAAGTATGAGAAAAGAATGAAGAATAGTATATCAAATATCCTTGTATCCACTACCCAGTTTCATCAAATCTTAAAATTTTGTTATATCTATTTCAGACCCATATATATTATATTATAATATAAATATTATAAATACACATATATTACACTACTGTGTATATAATAGATATGTATGTATATAGTATTGATATCTATGTATAAAAATAACCTAATACCTAAATATATAATATAGTGGATAATATATTATTTATATATATGATAGTCTATACACACATATACCTTAGATCATGCTTGTTAGTTATAGTTTTGTTTTGCTTTTTGCCGTACGCGGGCTTCTCACTGTCGTGGCCTCTCCCGTTGCAGAGCACAGGCTCCGGACGCGCAGGCTCAGCGGCCATGGCTCACAGAGCCCAGCCGCTCTGCAGCATGTGGGATCTTCCCGGACCGGGGCATGAACCCACGTACCCTGCATCGGCAGGCGGGCTCTCAACCACTGCGCCACCAGGGAAGCCCGTTAGTTATAGTTTTATTTTCAAATCTTCTATATCCTTACAATTTTTTTTTGCTTATTTGATTTATCAATTACTGAGGTAATTTTGTTAAAATCTCCCTTTGACAGTGGATTAAAATTTTTTTTTCTTGTAATTTTAACTATTTTTACTTTGTATTCTGAGACTAGTAGGTGAGTACAAGTTCAGAATTGTTATATATTCTTGGTGGTATGCATTTTGTCCTTATGAAGTGACCCACATTTTTTCCTAATAAATTCTTTTGGACTTTACACCTTTTGTTTCAGCCTTTCTGTATTCCAAGTGTGTCTTTAGTAAGCAGCTTATATCTGCATTTTAAAAAAGCCGATGTTCTATTAATCAGTGAACTTCGTCAATTTATATTTATTGTGATTACTTATATGTTTGGAAGTTTTTCCTATATCCTGTTTCATCCTTTATATTTACTATGCTTTTTCCTCGCTTCTTTTTGTTTGTTTGTCATGCTTTCTCCTATGTGGATTTTTTAAAGTTTGAGATATAATTGACATATAGCATCATATTAGTTTCAGGTATACAATATAATAATATGATACATGTATGTATCTTGAAATGATCACCACAATAAGTTTAGTTAACATCCATCACCACACATAGTCACAGATTGTTTTCTTGTGTTGAGAACTTTAAGATCTACTCTCTTAGCAACTCTCAAATATACAATACAGTATTGTTAACTACTGTCACCATCCCCAGGACTTTATTATCTTATTACTGGAAGTCTGTACTTTTTGACCACGTCAACCTATTTCACCTAGCTCCACACTCCACTTCTGGCAACTATCAGTCTGTTCTCTGTATCTATGAGGTCATTTTTTTTCAGATTTCACATATAAGTGATATGATATAGTATATGTGTTTTTCTGTCTGACTTATTTCACTTAGGTTAATGCCCTCAGGGTCCATCCATGTTGTTGTGACTGGCTGGATTTCCTTTCTTTATGGCTGAATAATATTCCATTGCATATATATATATATATATATATATATATATATATA
>NW_006785876.1:4671721-4675954 GCF_000442215.2 Lipotes vexillifer
TATATATATATATATATATATATATATATATATACACACACACACACACACACATCTCCACTGACAGGGCACAAGTGTTCCCTTTTCTCCACCTTCTCACCAACACTTGTTATTTGTCATTTATTTATTTAATTTTTTTTTGGCCACACTGTGCGGCCTGATGGATCTTAGTTCCCTGTCCAGGGATTGAACCTGGGTCCACGGCAGTGAAAGTGCAGAGTCCTAACCACTGGACCACCAGGGCACTCCCTCTTGTCTTTTTGATAATACCCATCCTGACAAGTGTGAGGTGGTATCTCATCGTGTTTTTAATTAATTAATTAATTTTTGGCTGCATTGGGTCTGCATTGCTGCGCACGAGCTTTCTCTAGTTGCAGCGAGTGGGGGCTACTCTTCGTTTCAGTGCACGGGCCTCTCATTGCGGTGGCTTCTCTTGTTGCGGAGCACTGGCTCTAGGTGCGCTGGCTTCAGTAGTTGTGGCGCGTGGGCTCAGTAGTTATGGGTCTTGGGCTCTAGAACGCAGGCTCAGTAGTTGTGGTGCGCGGGATTAGTTGCCCCTCAGCACATGGGATCTTCCCGGACCAGGGCTCAAACCCGTGTCCCCTGCATTGGCAGGTGGATTCTTAACCACTGCACCACCAGGGGAGTCCTCATTGTGGTTTTGATTTACATTTTCCTGATGATTAATGATGTTAGGCACCTTCTCACGTATCTGTTGGTCATTTGTACGTCTTCTTTGGAAAATTGTCTATTCAGATCCTCTATCCATTTTTAAATCAGATTTTTTCGAGTTGTATGAATTCTTTATATTTTGTAGATATTAGCTGCTCATCAGATATATGATTTGTAATATTTTCTCCCACTTCATAGGCTGCCTTTTCATCTTGTTGATGGTTTCCTTTGCTGTATACCTTCCCATGTTTAACAACCAAAAAACTGGGAGGATACATGAAACAATGACGTTTGAACATTGGCCATCAGGCGGCCTAAGACAGTGACTCCTGAAAGACGAAACAAGCCAGGTGAGAGTATTGTCTGCAGGGTTTCTAGGCTGCAGGCAGGAGGGATCCAGGCTGAGCCTGGCTGTCTCCTTGAGCTGAGGAGATGGAAGGGGAGGCCAAGGCAGCTAGCTTGCGGGACAGAGCACAGGATAGGAGAGAGAGCTCTGGAATCTTCAGAGGGTTCCCTGGGACAGTCAGCTGAGGACTGATCAGCACATATGTGTGAAGGAAGTATCTGAGGTGGGAAAACAACCATCCGAAATGAACAGAGAGAACAATACTTGGAGCCCACGCAAGATGGAGATCATGCCTTTCCCTCCAGCTGAAGGGGTAAAACCTCATAATTCTTGGGGCGTTGGGTAAATGATACCAAAGCGTTTGCCTCAATGGTGGGGAAAATTAGGCCCAGACTAGATGCTTCTCAGTTCCCTCCTAACGAAGACTTAAAAAGTAAGCCTTGAGGGCTTCCCTGGTGGCGCAGTGGTTGAGAGTCCGCCTGCAGATGCAGGGGACGCGGGTTCGTGCCCCGGTCCGGGAGGATCCCACATGCTGCGGAGCGGCGGGGCCCGTGAGCCATGGCTCTGAGCCTGGGCGTCGGAGCCTGTGCTCCGCTACGGGAGAGGCCACAACAGTGAAAGGCCCGAGTACCACAAAAAAAAAAAAAAAAAAAATTAAAAAAAAGAAAAAAAGAAAAATAAGTAAGCCTTGAAAGGATCAAACTGTTTCTAAGTAAATTAATTGTATCCCAGAACAAAGCTCAAGAGTATTTACTGAAGCATAAAAATATCCAGGACGCCACAAGGCAAAATTAACAATATTTGGCATCCAATTAAAAAAATTACACTATGGAAAGGAGCAGAAACGTATGACCTACGGTGCAAAGATAAACCAACTGAAATGGTTTCAGAAATGATTCCGATAATAAAATTAGTAGACAGTTCATTAAAAGAGTTATTACTATTCCATGTGTTTAAGAAGTTAGAAGGAAAATTAAATATGGAAGATTTTTAAAAGACCCAGGTCAAACTTCTAGAAATGTAAACTACAATTAAAAAAATACATTGAATGGGATTCATACCAGATTACATGCTGCAAAAGCAAAGATGAATAAACTTGAATAAATAGCAGTAGAAACTATCCAAAATGAAACACGGTGAGAGAAAAAACTGGGAAAAAAATGAACAAAGCTCAGTGAGCTGCAGGACAACTTCAAGCAGCCTAGTAGACAGAGTATTTGGAGTCCCTGAAGGAAAGAGAAGAGCAGAAAAAGTATCTGAGTAAACTGTGGCCAAAAGTTTTCTGAACTTGATGAAAACTATAAATCCACAGATACAAGATGCTCAACAAACCCCAAGCACAAGAAACATGCATACAGGGACTTCCCTGGTGGCCCAGTGGTTAAGAATCCACCTTCCAATGCAGGGGACTCGGGTTCGATCCCTGTTTGGGGAACTAAGATCCCACATGCCATGCCACAACTAGAGGCAACTAAGCCCACATGCCACAACTAGAGAGAAGCTCGTGCACGGCAACAAAGCCCAAGCGCTGCAATGAAAGATCCCATGTGCTACAACTAAGACCAGACACAGCCAAATAAATATGTTTTAAAAACTTTAAAAAAGAAGAAACATGCATACAACTACACCAAGGCACATCATAATCAAGTAGCTTAAAAACAGTGATAAAGAGAAAATCGTAAAAGTAGCCAGAGGAGTAGAAAACATTACATACAGAGAAAGCAAAGATAAGGATAACTGCAGATTTTTCATCAGAAGCAATGCAAGCTAGAAGACAGTACAGCAACATTTCTAAAATACTGAAAAAGAAAAAAGTCAACCTAGAAGTCTAACCTAGAAGTCTACTCAGATCAGACTGTCTTATCTCTGCTCAAAGTTCTTCAGTGATTTCCTGTCTAAAAGTCTGAGTCCTCTGTACATTGACTCTGCGGCAGAGATGCTCATGCAGTAGGCTTATTGGGATGTGCTCTGAGGATCAACATCTGGGGAGGACTGAAGGAAGCAGCACTGGGCAGAGTAGATGCTGAGTTTTGACGCAGCCTCAACAGAAACCTTGGCTCACCCTGTCGTGGGTTCGCAAATGGGATGTTCCTTCAGAGCAGCCTTGAGTTGGGGTGATGGTGCCAGGCCTTTGTACTCACGGGTCTATCATCGATTGGCTATGGGATGCCCCAGGAAGGGCACATGATCTTGGGCATGGCAGCTCCCTTGGTCAAGAGCAATTCCAGACAGACACTGAGCTGAGAGAGCCAGTCTTCAGCACCCCAGGCAGCCAGGGAAATGAGTCCCTGGATTCTGAAGGAGGATCTGATGGCTTACCACATTGTTCACTATGCTTCCAAAAACTAAATGGAGAGAATCTAATCTCCTTAGCACAGCACACAGGGCCCATCATTCATGATCTTGCACAAGGTCACCCCCAGCTCACCACACACTATCTTCTCAGCCTGGAAGTCTGTCCCACCCTCTGCCCTGGCCCCACTCATCTGTTGAAAAACTCCTACTAATCCTTCAAATTACAGTCGAGTGCACCTCCTCCAAGAAGTCTCTTCTGGCTACTTTTGCAGATTCAATGATCCTTCTTGCCAGCATAGAGGTTAGAAGCATGCACCCTGGGGCCAGGGTTTGAATCCCAGCTCCGCCACTTGTTAGCTGTGTACGTAACTTAAGGCAAATTATTCAACCTCTCTGCATCTTAGTTTCCTCATCTATACAATGGGTATAACACTAATATGCTACCTCAAAGGGTTGTTATGAGGGTTAAATGAGTTAATATGTGAAAGGCCAGAACAGTGTCTGGCAGGAGTAAATCGTTACTGCTATTATTATTGTTGTTGTCGTTGTGGTTGTTGTTGAAGTTACTCAGTGTGCATTTGTTGAAAACAAGAAGGATGGAAGGAAGGGACCTGAGAGAGACAAACTGCAAAAGTATGCTCAGGGAATGTTGAGTAATCCAATCTGTCAGAAGGGTAATAATAGCCTCTCTGGGCCCATATTGGGAAGAATGTTTCATGTCACAGTAAAGAGTGTGCATCTAATTTGCTAAGAGAAATGAGAGTTTGTCAACAGATGGGAGAAAGGACCAAAGAAAGAAAGGGCTAGGCTGAGCCAGGAGGTAAGGTGTATATATATATATATATATATATATATATATATATATATATATATATGTGGGTATATATATATCTATGTTATATATCGAGAGAGAGAAAAAT
>NW_006785876.1:4676608-4691708 GCF_000442215.2 Lipotes vexillifer
GTAGAGTGTATATATATATATATATATATATATATATATATATATATATATATATATATATATATATGTATACGGCGAAGTGAGAGTTACAGGTGAGGGATGGTGTTAGAAGAAATGAGGGGGGGCTTATGAGAGGATGGGTACAGGTGAGGGGAAATGAGTTTAGAGGAAAGTAATATGAACGTGTGGAAGATTATGTGGGAAAATCAGTTGAGGCTGATGGGAACAGGTGAGGAGTGATAGAGACATGCTGGGAGTGGAGAAGATAAAGCAGGATGGAGACAGGTGAGGATTGTGGGGACAGGTAAAGGGTGACAGGGCCCTGCTAGGGGATGGGGGTCAAGCGAATGGCAGAGACCAGTGAAGAGAATCTATGATCAGAAACAGGTCCATACGAGAGAGAGTCCTAGGGCCGCAGGAGTGGAGAAAGGAGCAGAGTAGACTGTGATGTCAGAGCAAGGGCGGTGATGTAAGAGCCGGGGCGGTGAGAAGGTGATGTCAGGGCTGGTGCTGATGCTGGCGGCGCAGTGCATTGTGGGCAGCTCCCCGCTCTGCCGCTGCCGCCGCCGTCGCCGTCGCCCGAGAAGGATCCGGGCCGGGCCGGGCCGGGATGGTCCCGGTCGGGAGGCCGCCGCCACCGCCGCCGGAGGGAGCGGGCCTCCCAGCACCGCACTGAGCCGCCCCCGCCCCCACCCCCTCTCCGCCCCGTCCCCGGGGGATGCGCCGCCTGGAGCCGCTGCCTCCGCCGCCGCCGCCGCCGCGGCGGGGCGGGGCCGGCCGGCCGGGCGGGGGTCGGGGAGGGGTCTCCTTCTGTGAACCCATCGGGCCTCTGGCCTGGCTCACCTCCCAGCGCAGCCTTCTCCAGTTCCCCCTCCCTGTGCCGTCTCCGTCTCCGCCCGAGGTGGGACGCTGGCCTACACAGCCTGGGCCGCATCCCGAGGCCTGGATCGGCGCCCTGCCCCCAGCACACCCACCCTCTCCAGCCTGTCCTCCAGGGGTTTTGCTCCTCGCTTCTCACCTCTGTCCCCGTCCCTATGGCTTCACTCTCCTGGCATCCCTGACAGTCGTTCCCTGCTCTCTCCATAACCTCTCTCCCTTGTCCTCCCACCAGCCTCCTTGCCTACTTCCTCATCCCTTCAACTGTGCCCAGAAGCCCCTTTCATGGTCTTGTCCCCTCTTCACCTGTCATGATTATCCCTCACCTGTCTCTGTCTTATGCAACCCCCTCCTCTGATCCTGTCACCCTTGTCCCTTGCATTCCCTGTGCCCCCTTCCACACCTCTCTTCACCTGTTCCCATTACCCCTCACTGATCTCCCTCACCTCTCCTTACCTGGGTTCCCAGATTCCCACACACACCTGGCTTACACCTTGCATAGGTGCACACCAACACTTATATGTACATGCCACGATGAGCTCACAACCACCTAGATATACACCCCCAACACACACACCTGCACGCACACACACACATCATCGGTCCCACACTCTCATACGTACACACTTGCTGACAGATATAAAACCTCCTCCACAAGCCCTCTCTCTCCACACACCCATCCCTCCACACACTAAAGGGTCCTGAGGGGGCGGTCATGGGGCAGTCAGGTTCCTTGTGTCTGTGTCATCCAACCCTAGCCTGGGCTGAGTGCAGTCCTCTGAGGCAGAGAGTGGGAAGGATGGTGGGCAGGGAGAGGCAGGGAACCCTCATTTATCCTCTTGCCTCCACTCCCCCTTTTCCCACCTCACCTGTTCCTCTATGCTTGCCCATCTATAGAATGGGGGCAGGACTCACATCTTCCTCATCAATCTATAGAATCCACCATCACAGGACTGGAAGGCCCACCAGAGGTCACCCTGTTTAACTCCTTAAGGCTCCCTCCCTACTGGTTCAATTGCTTCTTCAATCTTGTCCTCAACCTGTCTCTCCACCTTTATTTCAGAATTCCCCATCCCTCCCTCTCCCTTCATCCTGCCATTGCTCTCACTGCCCTCTGAATTCCTGATGCCCCATTTGCCACTTGGCAGAAGGAAGGCAGAGGCCTATTTAATATCCTCACAGTCCTGATACTCTGAAGTTATGTGGATCGGAGGAAACAGTCAGCTGAGTCATTTGGCAGAACAAGAGTGACAGTGTCCCTCTCCCTGAAGATCCCTCACGGCACACCATGACTTGTGGAAGGTTGTCTCCACGCCTTCGCTATCCCACACTGCCCCTGTACCTGGATGGTCAGACACAGGAGCCCTGGGGAATGAGTCCATCCCAAGTAAAGACAGGCTCATGGAGTTCCCACCCCATCCGCTGGTATCTTAGGCACTTTCCTCCTCTCCACCTCCCCCACCATACCCAGCCTGAGGAGCTTCCTTCTATCTGTGACTGTCCAGGGTCACTGGGAGGCCAGAGCCGTGTACTTATAAAAAGTGTAGGGGGAAGGGAGAGAGGAAAAGATCCATTTCTGTACCCGGGTGGCAGAGATCTCAAAGAGCCATCTCTTCTGGCCCCTGTCCACACACTGGCACATCACACACCAACAGACACAAAACCACACATAAGCACACGTGGACACAGATGTACAGACACAAAGACACAGACACATAGACAGACACACACAAAAAGACACACAAAGACATATACACACTCACACAGAGGGTACACACACAGACACACACATGCGCACACTGACATTTCCCTGGGTAACCCTGGCTGGCTTTGCCAGCCCTCACACTTGGGACACTCCCCCTGATATCCAACTTCTACCTATCCGAATGCAACAAGAGCTGTGTTTCTTCCTTAGCAGACACAGAAAAGTGTGGGCAGAGGCTCTCTCACCCACTGGCCATCCAGACCCACTGCCCCCTGGCACATCTGCCTTCTCTTAGGCCACTTCCACTTCCCCGCTGTCCTCACCTCCCCCCAGTTCAGCCTGCCTCTCTCCCTCTGAGTGGCCACAGGGCTGCCAGACCTCTAAAATCCATGTCTTGAATCCATCGCCTTATGTTCACCCCATCACTCACGTCCTTGCTTCTCACCCCCATGGCCGTGTCAGTGGTTTGGGCTCAGCTCTGAGTACGGTGGCAGCCTCCTCACTCAGCACCGTCCTCAAGGGGCTGTTGGGTAGCTCCTCATTTTCAGATAATCACATCTCCCATGGTTGGTTGGAGGTCTCTGTCACTCTGGTGTGTGTCTTCCCTGGGTCACCCTTTGGTTCAGCAAGTCTCCCCTTTCAATAAGCCTCAGATACACAGTTCCTTGGGAACGGTGTGGCGCGGGAAATGTGCGGGTGTGGGGGCCACAGATCGAATCCCCAGACTGGTCCTTCTTGGCTCAGGTCTCCCCTGCCTAAGCACTGATTCCCCTCGGTCAGCAATCTTCCCCACATTAGTTAGCATATTTCTCTTTGGGAAACCCTTTCCCCACAGCCTGTTCACACATCATTTTCCTCTCCTTTTTCTATCACATGTGTGTGCCCGTTGCTGGTTTTCACATCTCCAGCTTGTAGTTTGTATCTCCCTTCCTGTGAATGGCATTTCTGTCTTCTCCTCTGACCTCCACTTGATTTTTACACAATGCTTCCCCCATTGACCCCTGGAGCATCCACCCAGTGGGCCAGGGAAAGATGCCTGCCAGGAGAATGGAACTCCCCTCCTGCATATCTGCAAGTGGGTCCCGGGTCCTAGCCTGCCCCCCTCACAGTCCCTCCCCACTCCCCCAGGTAGATGGCCCCCTCAGGGCAGGCCCTGCGGACACCCCTCCCTCCGGCTGGCGGATGCAGTGCCTAGCGGCCGCTCTTAAGGACGAAACCAACATGAGTGGGGGAGGGGAGCAGGCCGACATCCTGCCGGCCAACTACGTGGTCAAGGATCGCTGGAAGGTGGTGAGTGAGTGACCCAGCAGGGCAGAGGGACGGGTGGGGGAGGATGGGAGGAGAGGATCTGGAGACCTGTTAAAACAGGTGCCCTTGGCGCCCCTACCCTAAGAGGGAGGTGCCCCTAAGCTCATTTGCATGTGGCTTGCAGGTCATTATTTTGCCTACACTTGTGGACAATCGCTTTCTCCCAGTGCCCTCTCTCCAACCCCGCCGTCTCTCACCCCTTTCCCCGCTAGGTCAAGTTGGTCGGGCCCAGCCTGCAACAACTCCTGGTTGGATGTCAGAGCAGGAGCTGCAGAGCTCATTGAGGGGAGGAGGGCGGGGGTGGGGGAGGGGGCCGTTTCTCTGCTGGACCTTGGAGAAGGGCAGTGAGTGAGCCCTTCCTCTTCCGCAGAGGACAGAAAAGCTTGGGTTCGGGGAAAGAGGCCCTGAAGGCGGCTCCCACCGCATCCGCACTCCATCTTCTCTATCCACCCTCCTCCCTTCACTGCTTCCTGCGGCAGGTGCAACATGCCGAGACTCCATCTCCCAGCGTGCCTTGTTCCTCCAGCCCAGGGCTTCGGGCTGCTCGGTCTGCTGGGAGTTGTAGTCCAAGCCTCTTCAGGGCTTTGCCTCTCGGATGGGAGGGCGACACATGAGGGTCGAGGCAAAGACAGTGTAGTGTATGTTGAGCGGAACCTATGAAAAATCAATCCCTGTCCCACCGCCCCCCTTTTCTTTCCGATGCTTGAGGGCACTCCGATGTCCTGTTTTTATGGGGGCAGGATGATGGGGGGCAGAATTTGGGGTAACTATGTGAGCTTGTGGGTCTGCATAGGGTGGGTGCTCGGCTCACCAGAGGTGCGGGGTTGAGAGGAGAGTGGGGCCTGGCTGCGGGCAGGTCTCCATGGCAACAACTACCCAGTGGGCAGGTCTCCTAGTGGCCAGGGAGCGGGGCAAAGGTGGCAACGTTGTCAGAGATGTCTCTGGGACTGGAGGAGGTGAGGGATGGAGATGGAGGAGCCCGAGAGCTGAGGGAAAGGGCTGTCTATGTCCCAGAGGGGGGCTTCCTGAGGGGGAGAGGAAGGGGACAGAAACTGGGAGAGGAGGAGCCAGGGCAGTAATCAAAGGCATGAGGGTCTGGCAAAGTGAGGAGTGTTCCTCCAAGACCCCACCCTCACCCGCTCCGGGTCCTGCTCAGGGCATAGTTTCTGGCAGATTGGAGGCAGGAGGACTTTTGCGTTGAAGAGGTGAGAAAAAGAGGGTATTCACGCACATAGTGAAATTGGGTTAGAAATTTCCTGTGCTTTTTGAGGGAGGGGGTGGGAGATGAGTGGGGAGAGAAGTGGCAGGGGTGGAGGGGAAAGGAGCAAGCCCTCAGTTTTTGCCAGGTGACCTAGCTTTCCCCTCCCTCCCTGGACCCTGGAGAAATAGAGAGGGTGGGGTGCCAGTTGCCTCCCCTCAAGCCAGTCTCCACGAGGGACAGACAGAGAGTGAGGCACAGCTCAGGAACCAAGAAAACTGCTCAGATGGGCTGTGCCAGGAGAAAATGAGGGTCCATGGCGTTTGGTGGAGTATTTAAAAATAATAGCATTTTTTTTCTTTTTGAGGGGTGCCCCTTAGAATCAGAATGTCAAACTATAATAACAATAAAAACTTAGCATTTATTTTGAGCACTTACTGTGGCCGGGCGCTATGCAAAATGCCTTACATGCATTATCTCAACAGCCTATGGAGTAGATACTGTTATTATCCCCGTTTCACAGTTGTGGAAACTGAGGCACAGGGATTAGCTAACTTGCCAAGTTCCCATGACTAGTCAGTGGAACCAGGTTTGTCTGACTGCTGGGGCAACAGTCGCTGAACTATGTTGCTTCCTAAGAATTAGTCCATCTGAGAATCAGGATCAGAGAGTGGAGGGAGAGTTGTGACATATATTCTAGTCCAACTCTCATTTTACAGAAAGGGAAAAGCAGAAACTCACCCCAGTTCACCCAGAGCTGGGCCAAGAAACCTGGTTTCCTTTTTCCTAAGTGAATGCTAGTCCTATTGTGTCGTGTTTCTTGAGGTCCTTCGGTAGGGGAGCGGGTCCAGAAAAAATTTAGGAGGGGAGGAATAGGGTCTGGTGCAGGGAGGTTGAGAGAACATTCCTGTCACTGGGCTGTGGGCAAAGGTGTTTTGGGACTTTCATGGGCCTTGGGCACTTTTGCCCTTACCGGCCCCTTCCAACATAATAAAGTACTAAAGATTGCAATAGTATGACTGCATTGCTATAATGAGGAATAAATTAATACTATATAATAAATTTCTTTTGATCTAAAAGTCCATTTTCCCCTTCTGATTGTAAAAGAAATGAAAACATTTTCATGGCCTCCTAAAAGTATTATTAGGGTGCCTGCTGTACTCCCCTGCCCCCAGAGGTCCTGTAATGGGTGGGGGGGGGGTGAGGAAGGAACTAAGGAAAGAGAAATAGACTCTGTTTGGAAGTGGAGGTGGTAGAGAAATAGCCTTTGGCATCCTGGGAAATTGGACAGTAGGTGTCAGAAATGTCTTGGGTGCCCCGAGCCCTCCTTACATCTCCAGCAAGGATTTTGGAGACTGGCAGATCTGGCCTTGAATCTCAGCACTCACACTGTTAATCACAGTATAGTCAATGGTTCCTACATTATTTCAGTTAAGACTGTGGGTTCTGCATCAGATTCCCTGGGTTTAAGTGAAACCTGGCTTTGCAACTCACTAGCAGTGTGAACTGGGGCAAGGTACTTAACTCTCTGTGCCTAAGTTTTCCTTTTGTGCAAAATGACAACTTCTGTGACCTTCCTTACCTGTGTTGCTGGGAGCCTCTGGGGATGAGCTGAGATGATGTCTGTGAGTCTGGAGCACAGAAAACGAGGTGTTTCCTCCACGTTCCCACAAAGAAAACCGTAAAGGAATCTAGAAGATACTAGAATCTCCCCTGAGTTTCACGTTCCCAGAGGAAGACATGCCATTGCTTCCCTTGAGTCTGCATCTGTCTCCTCCTGTTCTGAAATTCTGCTAGAAGTCTGACCTTAACTTTCATCTCAAGTAGAGAGGGACCCTGGTTTCTCACTGTTCTTCCTCCCTCCTCTTTCCTGGGCACAAGAACCCAACCAGCCTTCCACTTGTCTTCTAAATCTTTCCTTCATCCTCTCTTTTTCTAGAGTGTTTACAACTGCAACCTGCTGGGAACTCGCAGTCCTCAGCTCTGCCCTGCCCCCTATCTCTCACCATTCCCATGTTTCAACCACCATTAAACATTTATTGGGTATCCACGTGCTGAATAAATGCCAAGGGGCGGGCTCAGATGCAGGAGGCTTAGAGTCAGGAGTTTACAGATGCTCAGAGCAGCCTCCATCCAATCATGAGCAAGCCCAGCTGCGGCTGGCACGTTACTAGCCAACAGGACACAAGTGAGGACTCTGGAAGAGGGCAGGCCACCCATGGGTGGGGGGCTCCCTGGGGAGGTGAGAATTGAACTGTATAGCTTTCTTTTTTTTCTATTGAGGCATTTTCTTTGCACAGATGTGTTACATCCCTAGAAAAAGAATCCCAGGATTTTCCCTCCTGTGTTTTTTCATCTTGCTTCCTCACGGTTCATGATGCCAGCTGAGGTTATCAGTACAATGAAACCACACTGACGGGACGGAAGCAGATTATTCTGCCATTTTTCTAGATCTTTGAGCTGCACGTCAAATCCGGGGCTGATCACTCTACACTTGTTTAGCCTGCCTGTGAGATTCACAATAATTTTCCCAGCTCTGTGAGCATCAGTGATCTCAAACTCGCCAACGTAACCATGCTTCAGCATCCCAGTTAGAAACTGGATGGTGACTTTGGAGCAGCAAAGCCTAATAAGAACCTGGCATTTGCCTCACTTTTGTTGATACTCTTGAGAGCATCGGCCAGGACCTTTGTGCGCACCTTTATGACGACACGGAAAGATGGCGGAAAGAGGTGTACATCTTTCTTAAACCAAATGAGTCCCAACTTAGAACTCAGCCCCTTCTCTCCTGTCCCCCCATCATTGCCAGCAGCACCCTCACTCTCCAAGACCCCTGGGCCCCTGACTTAATCCCGCCCCGTAACTCAGCTTTGCTCATCTCACCTGGCCAATTCATCCTCTATCACAGTTCTCCCCTCTGCCTTTTCTCACTGCCTGCCCAGGGATGCTGGGGGAGGGGGGGCCCAGAACATCAGAGCTCCACTGCAGTGCTCCCTGGGAACACAGAGATTCTCTTCAAACCTCCATCCCCACCATGTTCCCCTGGACAGGAGGCTCACCCTGGTTTTGGGCATCCGACCTGGGGTCTCGGGAGTGTTGTGAGCTTCAGCAGGGGGCCTGGGCAGGGAACAACCTTTGCTGAGTCCCCTCCCCTGAACACTCCCCTCTAAATGCTCTCTGCCCCTGGTGTCATCTTTCAGGAGACTGCCAAGCCCAGGAAGGGCTGGCCTCCCTGGGGGAGGGACCCACCTGAAGCTGCAAGGTTCTGGAAGTTAGTTTTTTTGCTTCTGGATGGAGGCTGCTCAGTCTAGGTGGGGGATGGGGGGAGCGTGATATTTATTGTCCTTAAAAGGCTCACGATGGCCCATTATCTCTTCAGAATCCTGCATCGGCTTGTCTCCTTGTCTCTGTGGAGTCTCAGGTCTCATAACTTTCCCATTGCCCACTCTGACATCTAGCCCCATGCGTGTGTGTGTGTGTGTGTGTGTGTGTGTGTGTGTGTGTGTCTGGGTCTGTGAATAGTTGTACACCCATGGACTGAGCTCTCTGTCTCCAGCACTAGGAGAGGAGGTGGGAGCACGGGTGGGTGGGGTGAAGAAGGGAGCCACGGGGTCCTCCCCTTCAAGGACAGCCCCTGCCCCCATCAGTGAAGGATGTGACCCAGTAATGGGTGGGGTGAGGAGCTGTTCAGCCTGATCCCTGTGTCCCCTATTCCCCTTTCACCCATCTCTGTAGCTCAAAAAGATCGGGGGCGGGGGCTTTGGTGAGATCTATGAGGCGATGGACCTGCTGACCAGGGAGAACGTGGCCCTGAAGGTGGAGTCGGCCCAGCAGCCCAAGCAGGTCCTCAAGATGGAGGTGGCTGTGCTCAAAAAGCTGCAAGGTGCGGGTCCAGGGCAAGATGGGAGGGAAGAGGTGATGGAGCCAGGGGCTGAGAGGTGATGGGCGAGGGGATATGAGAACAGAGTCCAAGAGTGATGATGGGCCTAAGGGCAGGGGGAGGTGGGAGAAGTGGCCATGGGGCCAGGGCTGGGGGAACCAGGAATCAAGAGTGCACGGGAAGCCCAGCTTAGGGCTGGGAGTGAGGAAGAAGGAGTAGGAGTTGGGAGACCCCTGTCTGTATCCCTCAGGGAAAGACCACGTGTGCAGGTTCATTGGCTGTGGCCGCAACGAGAAGTTTAACTATGTAGTGATGCAGCTCCAGGTGAGTCCCCGCGGCCCGTCCTCCCTTCACTCTCCCCCAGGAGCTCTGGTGGTGACTCCTGGGGTGGGATGGAGACTGTGGCCCTGGGAGGAATGGGGAGTGGGCGCAAGCCTTTGGGGCGAGGCTGGGAAGAGTGTCATGGCGGTGGTGGTCGGATGGCAGCTGAGCTGGGCCTGTCCCCACCCCCCACCCCCCCCAGGGCCGGAACCTGGCTGACCTGCGACGCAGCCAGCCTCGAGGCACCTTCACGCTGAGCACCACTCTGCGGCTGGGCAAGCAGATCCTGGAGTCCATCGAGGCCATCCACTCCGTGGGCTTCCTGCACCGCGACATTAAGCCGGTGAGGGCTGCCCCCTCCTCTGAAGCACACACCCCGCCTCCTCTCCCTCCCTGGGCCTCCTGGTTTCTTCTCCAGATCAGTGGTTGGGAGGGGACAGCCTCTTCTACCTGTCCCCTCCCCCTGCTCTCCAGCCCAAGTTCCAACTCTTCCTGTCCCCTGCCTCTCAGGAGCACCCCTGCCTGCCCCGTGGGCGTGCCGGTGTCCTCCCCTCTTTTCTCTTCTCTTCCTTTTTCTCACCCCTGACCTGAATAGTCCTTGAACCTGGAAAGGTGAAGGGGTTGGGGAAGGATGGAAGGATTGAAGAAAGAAGGGCGACGAGGGGCTGGGGCTTGGTAGGAGATTCCAAGTAGCTGATTTTGTAACATCTTGGATCTTGGTGCTTGGACCCAATTTAAAGTGGTGAAAACTGAGGCCCAGAAAGGTTGGTTGAATGGCCCGAGGTCACACAGCAAGAACAACGCTGGTCTCCTGATGCCTCAGAGCAGGACAGTTACACTAAGCCACACAGCCCTGCTGGGAGTTCCAAGGGTTCGGAGCCAGGTGACCTTGGCTGGGTCACCTCTTGCTGTGTGATCTTGGAGAAGCCTGCAGTTTGCCCTCAGTTTCCTCCTATCTAAAATGAGCATAATCACACCTGCCCCTCAGATAAGGTCCGTGACCTGCTGTACATATTGATGTTTTACTCTCATGTGAGTGTATGGGGGGTGGAAGGCCCCTCACCAGAGCTGTTTCTTGGTGTCCCCTGAGGTGGGCCTGGAGCCCCAAGATTCACAGCTACTGTCTTCCCCCAGTCAAACTTTGCCATGGGCAGGCTGCCCTCCACCTACAGAAAGTGCTACATGTTGGATTTTGGGCTGGCCCGGCAGTACACCAACACCACGGGGGACGTTCGGCCCGTGAGTACCGCCGCTCACGGGAATCCTGGCATCCTCGCCCCACCCCCGGATCTGGGGACCCTTCACCAGTTTTCCTTGCAGCTGCCTAGACAGGCCTGGCCTTGTGTTCAGTGTCACCCAGTGCTGGGTCCACACTTGGCCTGTCCCCCTCTCCCCCTTGGCCTGGGTGGATGCCACTTCCATGCCCTGTGGTCTGCCTGGTCAAGGGCAGACGCAGGGGCAGTGAGCAGGGTCAGGAGACGGGTTTAGGACTGGGCTTGGTGTGTCAGGTTGCTCCTGACCAGGCCGACTCGGGAGTGCGGTGGGCAGGGCGGGGGGCGGTGATGGGGGAGGAGGCAGTCAGGGCTAAAGTAGGCAGAATTAGGCTTGGTAAGCAGGGTTGAGATGTGGCCGAGGTCAGGGGCAGTGGGTGACGTTCCTGGTGGTGTCCTCCCCTCTGCAGCCTCGGAATGTGGCCGGGTTTCGCGGGACTGTTCGCTATGCCTCGGTCAATGCTCACAAGAACCGGGTGAGTGGCAGGGCGGGACAGAGGGATGTGGGGACAGTAAGGGCAGAGGTCAGGGGCAGAATATGCTGCTGAGGGAGAGAGCGGGGCGGGCAGCTGTGATGGGAGGTGGGGAGAGGAGTGCAGGGCAGGGGCTGGAAGACGCCCCTCCAGAGACCCTGATTGGAAGAGCGCTCGGCGGGCGTCTCCCCTTGATGTCACCTTCGTCCTTGTATTGGGGATTCCCCTCCTCTCTGTCCCCACCACAAACCTCTGTGGATGAGAAAGCACACACGGAACTTTTGACTGTGGGATTCTGTGTGTTGGCCGGTCAGGAATGGAGCCGTGGCTTCAGGGAGACCCCAGCTCTGCCCATAGGCACCCTGACTGGTGTCCCTCAGTGAGGGGTCAGCCTCCACTCCCAGGGAGGGACCTGAGGGCCAGGGGTGACCCCGTTCCCTGCTGCCACCCGCAGGAGATGGGCCGCCACGACGACCTGTGGTCTCTCTTCTACATGCTGGTGGAGTTCGCAGTGGGTCAGCTGCCTTGGAGGAAGATCAAGGACAAGGTGAGGGCGGCGCAGCTGGCTCTGAGGGCAGGGAGGGGGTGCGGGGCAGCTGGGGCCGCATCTCCCAGCGCCCTCTTGTCTCCAGGAGCAGGTAGGGATGATCAAGGAGAAGTATGAGCACCGGATGCTGCTAAAGCACATGCCCTCCGAGTTCCACCTTTTCCTGGACCACATCGCCAGCCTCGACTATTTCACCAAGCCCGATTACCAGGTGGGAGCCTGCCTGCCTGCTCCTGCGCCCCCGACGCCTCTCTATGGGTGACTGTCTCCAGCGCCACCCATCCTGCTGAGGCCCTGCGCCCCCTGCCGGCTTGGCCCTGAGCACCTCCCCCGGTCTTCCAACCACACGAAAGAAACTGTTCTGTGCTCTTGTAAACAGTAGTCACAGCTAAGATTTATCAAGAGCTCACCCTGTTCTCAGTACTTTTCCTGCATTAACTCATTTAAGCTTTGAAACAAGTCTTTGGTGATATTGCGTGTTCATGTTCTTATTCCAGCACTTAACAATTAATGAAGCCAAGTGCTTTCAAGGACTTTACACTGAAACTCTGCAGGAGGCCAAGTGGGATGATTATCCCCATTTCATAGATGAGGAAACTGAGGCCTGACAGCCTGGTTAGGAGCAGGGCAGGGCTCAGGCACATCTGACTCCCAAGTCCAGTGCTCTTTCCAAGGCGCCATCACTACACCCCTATGGGACCCACCGATCAGCGAATGTTCTGCCCAGGATCCACTATGTGCCAGGCACGGCTACACACCGCAGGGAGCACAGATAGTGTCAGGCACACAGTGGGCTCGCAGTGAAGGGGGTCCTGCTAGCAGAGAGAACCCTCTGGAGAGAGCTAAGTCAGAAGTGGAAAGGTCTATGGGGCCGCCACCTCCTGAACCCAGGGACCCAGTTGTTGGCAGAGATCCCTTACTCGGGCAGTGGGAGGCCAAGCCCCCCAGGCCCAGCTCAGCCTCATGGGTTCCGCCAGACCACACAGCTTCGAGCACACCCTGTGCTGGGCCCTGGGCTGGCTGCTAGAAATGTAGAGGTGGCAGATAGGCCTGTGAACCATTCAAACCGCTGCTCTGTGCCCAATCGTGTGGGCGGGGTATTCAGGGAAGGCTTCAGAGTGGAGAAGACAGTGGGAAAGGCACTGCAGGCAGAGGAAGCAGCCTGTGCAGAGGCATGACCCCAGGTGGTGGGTTTGGGAAACTACTGCTGCTGCTTCTGCTGAGATGGTGGAGATGGCAGAGGAGGCTGGGGCTGGTAATCAGGGGACAGATCTCCAAGGGCTTGTGTCCAGCCAGTGGAGCTTAAGTCAAGATGATGATTTGCATGCTGATTTGCATACTTTGTGCATGTTTTCATTTAAAATCAATGTGCCCTTCTTTCAATGCCCCCTTGTGGCCCATCCCTGTCCTGGAAGGCCCCTCTCTTCCCCCTGCAATCCCAGCAACTGCCCCCTCCTCCTGGCTAGCCCCTGGGTCACCTCTCTGTCCTCCCACCACCCCCATCCCTGCAGTTGATCATGTCAGTGTTTGAGAACAGCATGAAGGAGCGGGGCATCGCGGAGAACGAGGCCTTTGACTGGGAGAAGGCGGGCAATGATGCCCTCCTGTCCACGAGCACCTCCACCCCGCCCCAGCAGAACACCCGGCAGACGGCAGCCATGTTTGGGTGAGTCTTGGGAGGGGCGACGGGGGGCAGACGACCCCCCCCCCGAGATGTCACCTGAGAAGCCAGCCCTCTCCTCCTCTCCCTACCTGGACACACCTGGCTGTCTCTCCTGTTCTTGGTGCTCAGAAGCGGGGTTCTTGAATCCCAGGAAGCTCTGCCACATCTCTACCTTCAATCTGGAGCTGGAGGGGGCATTCTTATTTGGAGTTCTTGACCTACTGGGGAGCAGGGAGCCCTGAGTGAGATTCCCCCAGCGCCACAGTCTGTCTGTTTCTTGGTGGTCACATGCATCCATTCAGGGAACAGGTCTTGAGCCCTGGCACCAGGCCCTGTGGGGGCTCAGAGAAGAGATGTGCAGCCCCTGCCCTCCAAGCACTCTTAGTTGAGTCTGGGATGTTTGTAATTGATGGGTCAGCGGTTTCAGATCTAACTGGAAAGCACAAAGATAGAGTGGCCCAGGGAGGGGCCAGAGTGAGAAGGGCTCCCCACCCAGCCCTGGGGGTGAGCCAGGGGACACACTGCGGAGACTCCACAGGACTTGCCAGCACATGAGGTGCCGGGTCTGTGAAGATATTGGTCCAGGAACTCCAAAGCGATTCTTTCTTTAGACCCATTTCCTAGTCTCAAGGAAGCCAGCCAGCGAAATGTAGTGGCCAGAGAGCATCGAGATCTCCTAAATAAACAGAGCCAGGCGGTGCCGTAATTGCCCTTCAGCCCTCTGACCACCTGAGCCACCTGAGGGTGGTCTGGTCCCAGAGGGTTTGCAAGCCAGGGATGGAGATGGGCCTATGAATGCCCCGACCCTGGCAGACCTTGCCTGTGCCCACTCTCATGGGTGGCAGGTGGTCTCCAGGGCCTGTGTTAGAGGAGAGGGCACCCCTGTCAGCCTTGCCCACGGCCCCCTCCTGGCCTCCACAGGGTGGTCAACGTGACGCCGGTGCCCGGCGACCTGCTCCGGGAAAACACTGAGGATGTGCTGCAGGGTGAACACCTGAGTGACCAGGAGAACGCACCACCGATCCTGCCGGGGCGGCCCCCCGAGGGGCCGGGCTCCAGCCCCCACCTTGCCCCCCACCCCGGGGGTCCTGAGGCTGAAGTCTGGGAGGAGACAGATGTCAACCGGAACAAACTCCGGATCAACATTGGCAAAGTAACTGCAGCTGCGGAGGGGGACACGGGTGGCCTTCCCCCTCCCACCTTGCTCCCCACCCGTGGGCCCCTCTCCCCAGCCGCTTGCCTGCTCGCCCTGCCTCCCTGGCCCGGCCCCATCCCAGGATCACCGGCATCCCAGTGCTCGGACCTCCCTCTCTCTCCTTCACCCCAGAAAACCACCTGCCCACAGCTGCCCTGTCAGCCCCACTCATGGAGCTCCCCTGTCCTGCAGACCCCCTGTGTGGTGGAGGAGGAGCAGAGCCGAGTTGCGGGGCTCCCCAGCTCCCCGGTGCGTGCCCCCCCAGACTCACCGACAACCCCAGTCCGTTCTCTGCACTACCGGAGGGTCAACAGCCCTGAGTCGGAGAGGCTGTCCACGGCGGATGGGCGGGTGGAACTGCATGAGAGGAGGTGGGTCTGGAGCCAGGGGGATGGTCAGGGGCCCCTGGTCCCCTCCACCTTCACACGGCTGGTCTGGAGGAAAGTTCAGATTCCAGGCAGAGGTGGGGGGACCCTGGAAGCGTTAAGAGGGTTCTACTTGGGCCTGGGGTCAGACTCAGTTAGAGTCAGTGACCAGCCTGGAGAGGGGGTGGGGGATGCAGAGGGCCCGGCTCAGACCACGGAGGGGCGTGGGGCTGGAGGAAGGTGTAGGAGGAGGTGAGAGCTGAGATGGTAGGTGGGCATGCTTCCAGAACCTCTTTCC
>NW_006785876.1:4691727-4695850 GCF_000442215.2 Lipotes vexillifer
CCTGGGGACTAATCACAGATGCCTCAGAGCAGTTGGTGAGGCTCCCTTCAGCTCTGGGGGAGGGGCCTGGAGAAGGGTTCGGGGAGTGCCTGAGGAGAAGACAGACCAAGTTTTGGGGGTCAGGCCTCAGGGATCTGAATGTCAGGGAGGGACCTGGTCGGTGGGTGGGAGTGTTGGAGAGTTTAGAGTCAAGGTGAGCCTTTAGGATGGGGGATGAGAGGGCGGCTGGTTGACCTTGGGTGGTTGATGGCTGCTAGGGACCAGGGCCCCATCCTCACCTTAGATCTGATGGGTGAGACAACCTCGGGTGGGAGACATGACCCCACCTCCCTTGGCTCTGGGTGCGGCTTTACCTCACAGCAAGGCTGAGGCCTTCTCTGCACCAGGAAAGAGGTCTCTTCCTGGGGCCCAGCCCTGGGGTAGGAGGTCCCTGCCTCCTCATGTCCCACCTCAGCCAGGAACCCCCCTCTGGACTCTGCCCCGAACTGCACAACCCCTCTGGGATGGGCACAGTGCCCCTCTGGGGTGTGGAGACGCCCGAGTCAGGGCAGCCCTGTGCCAATCCCTGTGGCGACCCCAGGACAAAGAGACGCAGGCCCTGTCCCGAGGGAGCCGACAGCCCTCACAAACACACACACATCCACACACCACGCTCATACTCACACCCACACTCATACACACACACACACTAACTCACACGCACACTCACACATACTTTCACACGTCCACCACACTCACACACTCATACACACACACCCTCACCACACTCACACTCTCACAGGTTGAACTACCCGGGACAGAAGACCACATTTTCATCCATGGTCGCCCAGAGGGTTCAGGAAACAGGGAGTAGTCAGGAGGGGCAGTTTGGAAGGGATACGAGTGGAGAAGGGAGGTGGGAAATGCCCTGAGCAAAGACAGTCCTGAAGAGCACATTGGTTTGGCTCAGACTGAACCCTTGTTTCAGGGATGCTGGGGAAAGGAGAGGGCTGAGGAGAGATTTTCTGGAAGGTTCAGGATCTCAGGCAGGGCAAAAGGCTTTGGGGTGCTCTGGGGCACTTGGGAGCAGGAGAACATATGAAGTTGGTGAGATCAGGGTGTCCCACCTCCCTGCTTTCTTCAATTCCCACTCCCCCCACAATCTTCGGCCCCTCTCTTCCTCTGGCTTCCTTTCTCCTTCACATCTATTTAAACAAACCATGCTCTTGGGAAAGGAAGTGACATTAGCCACTTACATGGGAGTATGAATGTAAGACCTGGGTGACCTCCCTCCGGGGGTTTTATTTTAAGCCTTATGAACAAACTGATAAAAATGTTGTGCAGATTGGAGTTGGCAGGTCCCACATAGGCTGGGGTACGAGGATGTTGAGAAAGCCCCACAGGAGGCTTTGATCTTCCACCCCTCCCCTCACAGGCTCGATGCAGGGGGGAGGATGGCAGTCCGCCCCCTGTCCACAGCCTGAGTGTGAGTGAGGCCTCCGTGGTTCTCAGGGGGGCACCCTGGCATCTGGGAGAGGACAGTTCTTCCTTGTATAGCATCCTACAACCAGGAATACCCTCACCTTGGGGCTGGTACTCCCCAGTTGAGAACCTCTGCAAGTAACGTGAGATTCACAGCACAGGTTAAGATAACGATGAAAGAGATGTCCCCAGGTAGGATCAGGGTCCCAGAAGCAAAAGTCAGAAGCGGGCTTCCCTGGTGGCACAGTGGTTGAGAGTCCGCCTGTCGATGCAGGGGACGTGGGTTCGTGCCCCGGTCCGGGAAGATCCCGTGTGCCGCGGAGCGGCTGGGCCCGTGAGCCATGGCCGCTGAGCCTGTGTGTCCGGAGCCTGTGCTCCGCAATGGGAGAGGCCACAACAGTGAGAGGCCCGCCACACACACACACACACACACACACACACACACAGAGTCAGAAGGGACCCAGCCCCTGCCTGGCAGAACTTGCAGTCTCCTGGGGTGGCAGATTCGTAAACATACACATGCTCCTCTCTGTGACAAGAGGGGACACAGCACTGGGAAGGCAAACTAACCGCCCCCCACCCGCCATCAGTGCAGGAGGGAACAGCTCCCTGCAGGAGGTGACATCGAGCTGGGGTGGACAGCAAAGCGTGGGAGGACAGGCTGTGTGTGGGGAGTGGCATTCGTAAAGGCACAGAGGTGTGAGCAATTTGGGGAAAAGCAAGTGAATTTGAGATGGGTCTGGCTAGGGGAAGGGGGAAATGGGGCCTTTGGCCGTCAGGGGCCTTGAATGCCAAACTAAGGCATGTGGACTTTGTCTTGGACTGGGAGTCACTGGAGTTTGTTGGAGGTGGTGAAACCAGCCAGGTAGGCTTGAAGGGTGGTGGTAAAAGAGTCTAGAAAACCATCAGCAAACTCGAGGGCCAGGTGGGTGTGTTTGCCCTCGGTGCAGCGGGAGAGAGCCCGCGTGGGGTGGGAGCCCTGGCTGGGCAAGCATCAAGTTGCCTTTAGGAAGATCAGATGATCCAGTTTCCTGGGTGTGGTTTGGAGGACAGTGTTCCTTGGGCACAGGAGCCAGATTTTACTTTTTGCCTGTTTAGATTCCTGGAACACAGTAGGCATTCAAAAATGTGTGTTGGGGCTTCCCTCGTGGTGCAGTGGTTGAGAGTCCGCCTGCTGATGCATGGGACGCGGGTTCGTGCCTGGTCCGGGAATATCCCACTTGCCGCGGAGCAGCTGGGCCCGTGAGCCATGGCCGCTGAGCCTGCGCGTCCGGAGCCTGTGCTCCGCAACGGGAGAGGCCACAGCAGTGAGAGGCCCGCGTACAGCAAAAAAGAAAAAATTGTGTGTTGAATGAATGACTAAATGAATGAATGAGATCTTTGCAGGGACTGAGGTTGGAGGGTGGCAACCCAGGAAGTGGCTGAGCCTGGCCCAGGGTGGGAGAAGTGCAGTGGTCAGGGGGTCTCAGGCATCAGCTTCCACCTTGCCACCTCCTTGGGGTCCTTGGGGGTCCAGAGAGGCTGGGCACTGAGCCCCATGTTGGGTGGCTTTGCAGGTCACGAATGGATCTGCCCGGCTCACCCTCGCGCCAGGCCTGTTCCTCGCAGCCGGCCCAGATGCTGTCAGTGGACACGGGGCACGCCGACCGGCAGGCTAGCGGCCGCATGGACGTGTCAGCTTCCGTGGAACAGGAGGCCCTGAGCAATGCCTTCCGCTCGGTGCCGCTGGCCGAGGAGGAGGACTTCGACAGCAAGGAGTGGGTCATCATTGACAAGGAGACAGAGCTGAAGGACTTCCCCCCGGGGGCTGAGCCTAGTACGTCGGGCACCACGGACGAGGAGCCCGAGGAGCTGCGGCCGCTGCCCGAGGAGGGCGAGGAGCGTCGGCGGCCAGGGCCGGAGCCCGCCGTCCGGCCCCGGGGACGCGGCATGCACACGCTGGCCGAGGAGGACCTGCGGCTGATGCCGGCTCAGCCCCTGCCACCCCAGCTGAACCAGGCCGATGGCCGGTCAGAGACATCACAGCCCCCCACGCCCGGCAGCCCTTCCCACTCGCCCCTGCACTCCGGACCCCGCCCTCGACGGAGAGAGTCGGATCCCACGGGCCCTCAGAGACAGGTAAGGTTGGGCTTGCACCCCACTCCCCACCCCCGACGCCCACAGTCCTGGCACGTAGCCGGGAGTGCTCCTGTGTGCTCCCTGGGGGCTGCCGACTAGCACCCAACTCTTGCAGCTCTGATGAAGGGAGACAGGCTTAAGGGTCTGAAACCAAGCTTATGGGGGCAGCAAGCCTTCCCAGAGGAAGTACCCTCCCAGGTCTGAGTTGAGTCTTGCATTCTGGGTGGTGTCAGCCAGGTGACAAAGCAGGAGAAGGACCTCCCAGGCCAAGGGGACAGGGTGTGCAAGGGCCCAGAGGTGGCAATCAGAAAGCACTGCTCTGCTTGCACTTTGCAGCACATGAGGCTGCGAGGTGGGTCCTGGTGCCCTGTCTGGGAGGGCCTTGGGGTTGGGGCTGGATTCTGAAGGCTTGGTGAGCCACCGCAGGCTTTTAAACAGGGGTGCGACATGATGACATTGGTACTTTTGAAGGATCCCTCTGGCTGCTGTGTGGAAAATGGATTGAAGGGGCACAAAACTCTCAGCACGAAGGCCACAAGGGAGG
>NW_006785876.1:4696159-4707600 GCF_000442215.2 Lipotes vexillifer
TGGCAGGCGCCAGCGGGAGAGTGCCCTGGTGGCTTGGACCAGGGTGGGGACTTTGGATTCGGGGCAAGGTAGATGGAGCCGAGAGGTGTTGGGTGAGGACTGAGGGAGCTGTGACGGAGCAAAGGGGTTCTCCACTGACGCCTGGTGTTCTGGGTGGGTGGCGGTGCCGTCACTGAGTGGTTTTAAAAGGAGTATCAACTCAGATTTGGATGCAATGACCTCATGGTACCTGTGGGATGTCCACTGTGGAGGCATCAGTGCTCAGGAGAGAGATCTCAGCAGGAGATATGGATTTGGGGGTCTTGTAGTCCACAGGAGTGGATGATGTCACCCAAGAGGACACCCAAGAGGGTGGGGAGAGCCAAGCGTGAAGGCAGAGCTGGGAGGGGGGGAGGTGAAAGGAAAGGGAGCCCTTGAAAAAGAGTGAGCTGAAGGGGCCAGAGTGTGGAACACCTGGGCAGAGGGCTCCTGGAAGTCAGCGAAGGAGCTGCTGAAAGAGGGTGAGGGCAGCAGGGGATGTCCTGTGGTCAGGGCAGGCTCCATGCGGGGGGTGAGCCCTGAGGACCAGGACGCTCAGACAGTGATGGGGAGAAAAGGAGCCCGGGCAGCAGGGACCCTAAACTGGGCACAGGGGCGGGCATGTTGGGGGACCTGGGTGGACCCGGTCAGACTGCCATGGCACCTTCTCGTGTGGGAGGACTGGGGGACAAGGCAGGACGGGCAGGGAGGGGCCAGATGGTGGTTGCATCATAAATGCCAGGGGGAGGGTCCGCAGCACGTCTCATGGTATTTCGGTTATTTTCTTCTGGCAAACATGGGGTGTCAGAATAGGAAGAAGGCCACTGGCCTGGCCTGGCTTCTCTGTGTGGGGTAGAGGCTGACCTCTGATCCAGGAAATGGCTCCAACACTCACCCTGGGTGTTGAATGGGGTCTGTGCTCCCTCAGAGGACTGGGGAGAGCAAGGAGGTGATGCTAGCGGGCTCAGGGGCTGTGCCGCGTTCCACTGGACTGTCCCACGTCGGGGGCATGCACGCAGAAGGCTCTGGGAGATGCCAGGTGCGGGGCTGGGGCCAGTTCTGCTGTGTGCTCAGAATCGGGAGGTCTGGCCGGGAGATCGCAGGTGCTCTGGAGAAGGCAGCTCCAAGGAGGGCTGTCTTTACGCCCTATCCCTGTGCGTAGGAGAGACAACCTCTGACCCAAGATCCTGAGGAGTGTTCATCCTGGCCTTGCCCTGGACACTGGAAAATTGGGGGCTCAAAAAGTGGGGACCATGAGCTTCCACCCAGAGAGATCCTAGCCAGCCTGAGTTGGAGGATCAGCTACGGCAGGATGTGGGCAGCATGGCTGTGTTGCTGACCTGGACACTGTGCCCACCAGAACCAGCACTGGGAAGCAGGAGAAGGAGCAAGACCTGTTTGGGCTCCCTTGCTCCCCTCTCATTCATTCATGCATTCATTCATCACCTAGTCATTCCCTACTTACTGCGCATCTACTCTGTGCCGGGGACCGGAGGCATCAGAGATCAGACACACAATAGGTTGTGCTCTTGGGAGGTGCAGAGTGGAGGAAAGGAGACAGTGGGTGGTGGTGTGGGGTGGAGAGAAAGCCCAGAATTAAAATCAGGAGGCCGAGTTCTGGACCTGGGCTCTTCCAGTCCCTTCCTGGTGACTGTAGGCCAACTGGATCTCAGAGTTGGGGTGCTGAGCTATCTGGGAGGGTTTTCTCGCCTTCAGATGCACCCCCCCCTTGTCCTAGGAGTCAGCCTCCCACTGGGGAATTCCAACCAAGGGGGTGAGGAGAGATTTGGGGGAGCAGACTCAGGCCTGTCGTACAGTCAGTCTTGGGCTCAGGTCCTCCTCGTGACAAGGGTGGGCATTGCCTGTCTCAGTGAGCGATGAACTGATGAGTCGTGTGAGCCTGGAGGGGATGTTAGGGGTGTGTGTGTTGCATGCACACGTGTGTGCGCCTGCTGGCTGGACTGTGGCAGCAGGCGTGCCTGTGGGCGTGTCACTGTGTGTGGTGCAGTCTCTGTGTGTGTCTGTGTGTGAGCACATGGGGCAGGACATGTCTTGGAGTATTTCAGTACAGCAGGGTGAAGCTGACTCCTTCCTTCACCAAGGGCAGGGGAATAGGGAGGAATGGACTGGCACATGTTTTCCTTCTTTTGGTCTGGAAAGAGTCCTGAGCCCAGCCTGGGTGGGGGATCCATAGCTGGCTGCACCCTGGAATCACAGTTTGTGGAACTCCCCCCATCCTGTAATGTAACTAGATTAAGTGGCTCAGGGCAGGCAGGAAGTCTCTATAGGGACCCCACCCTGCCGCCTTTCTGCAAGGAAGCCCCTCCTAGTCCCAGCTCCGTCTGCTTTGGCGTCTGACGTGTGAACTTCCTCCTAACAGCTCCAAAGATAGGAGCACCTGCAACTCTGTCAGCAACCCCCGTGGGGAGCAGGGACGAGGATAACGTGGAACCAGGCAGTTTTAGAGCATCTGTTGTTCTTTGGTGTGCATAGCATGGTACTTTAATTGTTTTCTTACACCTTGTTTTCTTCTCTCCGGAATTTACGGTGCAAATGAGAAGTGACCGGGAAAGCCAGGGCAGAGGAGAGAGCAGCGGACAGAGTGTGTGATTTGGGGGAGGGTTGTTTACCCTCCTTCCCGGTTGTCTCTGGCTGATAACCCAGCGGGTCAACATTCCCTGAGTACATGGACATTTGTTTGGCAGCCCCTAGAGCATTTCCCTGCCACGTGTGCGAGGGGCTGGGGGACAAAGATGAATCGGAGCTCACAGTCAAGGGGGTGGGGTGGGGATGCAAAGGTGGAGACACAATGTTTACAGTCAAGGGACGTAGGGAGATAACAGAGAACTTTCCTCTGCTAGGAACAGGGAGCCAGCCTGCCTGGGAAGCTGGGGTGGCCTCAGACACATGACACTTCAGTGGGGCACTGAGGACAGGGAGGTGGCCACAAGAAGTACCTGGCCTGAAAGGGCAGGAGCACGCTGGGATTAAAGCCCTCTGGCAGCTGACCAAACTCTGGCTGAGATGCTGAACTTGAGCCACCCTCACGTGCTGCGAGAGGGACTGTGGGCAACTGTGGGTACCTCTGGCCCTCAGTATCCCCAGGTGGGCCTTGGACCCCTAACCCTCAGTGCACACAGGACCGGTTCAGAAGGATCCTAGACTTGGCCACAAAGAAGCTGGAAGGGAAAGCAGAGTGAGGGCAAAGACAATCCTACAGAATATTCTGTCTCCTCGCCTTTCAGCTGGAGGTTCCATGCCCGGTCCCTGGACTCCCATCCAGTGGCCTCAGGGGCCCCCTCCTCCTCAGCCCTCTAGCAGCTGGCCCAGCCAGTCCCCACTGGCCCCGCCTAAAGATATGTAAACTGGCCTCAGTCCCAGGAAGAGCTAGGGGTCAGGATGGGAAACACCTGATGACAGCCAAGTCACCATTTCCATCCCCATAAGCCTGGGACGCTGAGCCCCACTTTCCCTTTTCCCTTTGAGGGCACGAGGGCAGCAGGGCACAGGGGTGATTCTTCCCAACGGTGGCCAAGTGAGGCGGCCACACCCTGCCATGTGGCTCCACCTCGCAGAGGACAGGGAAAAACCCACCTTGGAGAAAAGATTTCAATCGACTCCTCCACCCTCCAGTCCTCTGTCCCTTTCTTCATTCTCAAGAGTGATTTAAAGGGTAATAAAACAGTTCACATGACACAGCATTTACACTATGGCCAGCACCGTTCTAAGGGCTTTGCATATCATAACATCTGATCCTTATAAAGGTCCTATGATGTGGGAACCATAGTCACCCCCATTTTACAGATGAGGAAGCTGAGGCATGAAGAAGTAAAGTAACTTGCTTGAGGTCACCCAGGTAGTAAGTGGTGTAGTTGGGATTCAAACATAAGTAGTCGGACCTCAGAGTCCTACCCTCTGCTACATTGTCGCTGAGACCCTGACTGCCCCTGTCATGGGGGCAGGAGTGCCACCTCAGAGGGCACGTAGCTGGTGTTCTCTAGACCTCATGCAGGGCATGGAGTCCAGCCGGGAAGACAGATGGTGCACAGATGCTAATACATTTTAGAGCGGCCTTCCTGGGGGGCAGGATTTCCCCAGCCCAGAGGGAACCCCGAGCTATGTAGAGCTAAGCCACGAAGGCATCCCGGAGAAAGTGAGTGACCAAGGTCTCTGCAAGGAGACCATGGTGTGAGGAGGAGACCGGGAAAGGGCATTGGAGGCCGGAGCCTAGATTGTGAGGCAGGAAAGTACTACAGTCTGCACCCCTCTGCACCCTGCCGGACCCTGCCGACCTGCCCGGGACGCCGGTGCCGCAGGGGCTGTCAGCGGTGGGGTGGCCCCCCGAGACGGAGCTGTCGAGTCTGTGCCTGACGCCTCTTTTCCCTCCACTCTCTTGGTCTCTTTCAGTTGGAGGAGGACAGACTCTCGGGGCACTCCCTCCCGCGGTACAGCCCCCTGCGACGACTGGCGTCCTCCGTTTTCTCCTCCTCCACGCTGGAGACCGAGCATTACCCTCACCCTGGCGGCGGCGGCTCCTCCGGTTCCCTCATTCAGCGCAGCCGCTCGGCGGAGAGCAGCCCCGTGCGGGCGCCCCACCGGCGCCACGCGCCCCTGGCCGCCGGCAACCACAGACTCGTGCCCTCGGTGCTCCGCATCTCGCGGTCACAGCTGCAGCAGGTGTGGGCCCGCTTCACGCACAAGACCTAGGCTGGGCCCCCCCCCCTCCTGGAGGGGGCAGGTGGGGGGGGTGGGGAGCAGGCAGAGACCGTGGTTCCTTCCCAGGACGCAATAATCACACACTCATACACCCTGTCCCTCCCCATCATGCAATACAGCCCCCTATAACATTGGCCCAAGGTACTGTAACGCCCCGCCCCTCACCCCCCATCGTCTCCCTTTGCTTGGTGCCAGCCAAATGGTGCAGGGAGGGATGGGGCTGTTGGTGCAGTTTCTGGGACAGGACAGGGGCCCTGGGCTGGAGCCACCAGTGAGTCCAGAGTCCAGTGGAAACCAAGGTGTCAGGAAGAGGCATGCTGGGTCAGAGTCAGTCTGGAATGGGGCTTATTTTTTTTAATCTGTGATCTCTTGGCATAGTTGGGCCTGGTCCACCCTTGAGGGGAGTGCCAGGAGACTGGGTCCCTCTTGGTGTGCTGTGTGTCTGTCTTTCCGTGTGGGGCAAAGCGTGTGGCCCTGTGTGTGAGACGGGGACCTGGCCAGCCATATTTGGGGCTTGGTGGGAAAGTGCCTCTACACTCAGTGGTATGGGAGGAAGCAGCCCTGTAACCCAGTGAGCCCTTCCCATGCCATTGTCACAGAGGACAGAGTCCTTGCCCTCCCACATCTCAACCCAGGAGGCCTGGAGCCCAATCCACTATAGGCTGCCCCTCCCCCAAGGCATATGTGCCATCATCCACTGGTGGGATTGGTTGCCTGGCCCAGCTCCTTAGGAGCTGAGCAAGTCTGAACAGGGGCCTGGGATCTGTCTCTCAAAGTGAGCTGGAGCCTCGGGGTGAAAGGACCCTGTCTAGTAGCTGTGGCAGAGAGGGTGTTGTAAAGGATGAGGTAGGACCTGTGAGCTCAGGACAAATTCCAGACACAGCAGTCCCACCACTGCCCCTCTCAGAGGGTGACTCATTCCTGTGGGTGCTCAGCCAATCTTTTTGCCCCCCCAGGGGCGGTGTTGAAGACAGAGCAACAGAGCACCTGGTAGGCTGATCAGATGGGGATCTGGAGGTGGGCGGGGGATCAGGATGCCAGATTGCTTAGCTCTTTCTGCCTGTTTCACAGCACCCAACCTGTCACTGCAGGGACCCCCAAGGTTCTCTTTCTTCGTTCCTGCCCATGTCAGCCAGCACCTCTGTTCCCCTGGGGAGTGCGGCAGTGTTGAAGATGGCTCCAAGAAGGGCAGTACCTGTATGGGGAGGGAAGGAGGGGAGGAGGCCTGAAGGTTTGCAAAATGTTTATTGCAGTAAGGTTGCGTCTGTGTGTGTGCTTATGCGCATGCAGGTACACTTATGAGTGTGCTTATGTATGAGCATTTGTGCATGTGGCAGGGTTGTCACGGATAGATGCTCAGGCTGTGCGCTGCCATTTACATAGACCCTAATGTGAATGGCATCCACTGAAGTTGCACAGTGCTACAGTCCTGTGTGTGTGGGTGTGTATGAGTGTGCATGTGTGTGTGTGTTAGGGAGTCAGAAACACATCTGTGCAGTCCTTGGTAGTTTCCTATGTACCTACTATCATCCTGGCTCCTCTTTCTCCCTCCTTCCTCTCTTGATGTCTGCTTCCCTCCCAACTCATCTCCCTTCAACTCCTGTCTCTGGTTGCGGTAGAGGCCTCAGGGCCCCTGCCCCAGCCTAGGGATGCCTTAGTGGGTGGGCAGTGCCCTGAGCCAAACTGTTCTCATAGATGGCTCATCCATGTGAGCTAAGCCTGCACCCACCACTCTCCTTTCTCCAAAATCTGTTTCTTTTTGAGGATATCTGGGCCAAGAGCACCCTCTCCATCTAGGAATGAAAGCCAGACTCAGGCCCACCCCCATCCTGACTGCTCATTTTTGAACCTCCCCAAGTCCGAGCCTCTGTTGCCCTCCGGGGTGTTTTGTGTGGCTCTACATCCTGCGGTGGCAGAAGTTAGAGGAGGGTCAGGGTAGACCCTCAAGAAAAGAGGGAAAACACAAAGCACAAAGGTGTGGGGGTGGGATGGACAGTAGCCCCACTCCCCGCCTTCTGGCACTGCCCCCCTCTCTCTCTGCTACCCTCTGGCCCTCTTTCCATCCTCTCCAGCTAGTGACAGGGGCTGAAATGAAGAGGAGTCTGTCCACCAGCCACTCTAAAAGTCAGCAGCAGTGGGGGCAGGGCCCCTGTTATCTGGGACTAGATGAAACCAAGCACTCTGTTATCCGGCATTTCCTTCCAGAGGGTTCCACTACCCGACCCTGAGCACAGCTCCCACTCAGTGACCAGCACCCTGAGGTACTCTAAGATCCCAAAGTGCCTTGTGACATATCAAAGATGATGGCACTAGCTTCAGCCTCGTTTTAGCATTAAACACATATTTCCGTTTCCAAAGCTTTTGGAGGTGGGGAATCCTGTTTAGCAACCCCAAAGTGGCTGAATTTTCAAACACACACACAAACACACACACACACACACACACACACACACACACACACACACCCCAGAACTGATAACTGTGGGAGAGGGTGTGTCCTTTAAAGTAAGATCATGATTCAAAACATTTTGTCCTTTGGGGGACGTCCTTTTACGTGTCCTCCGTAGTGGAGGAGATACTGTCTTATAAGCCATAAAGCTCTGAACTAACAGGAAGTGATCTTGATAATATTAAGATTATCTCAGGGCCCCTGCCCCAGCCTAGGGATGCCGTAGTGAGTGGGCAGTGCCCTGAGCCAAACTGTTCTCGTGGATGTCTCATCCATGTGAGCTAAGCCTGTACCCACCACTCTCCTTTCTCCAAAATCTGTTTCTTTTTGAGGATATCTGGGCCAAGAGCACCCTCTCCATCTAGGAATGATTATCTTTTGAGGGTAGTTTTGACTTTTGGAGCATCTAAGGCCATTTGAAGCCACGTGTGTTGGAGCAAAGTTCATGTAAAGCTCAGCAGAGCCCTGGAGTTGGGGTGCCTGTGCCTCTAGGTCCCAGGCTGGGTAGGGACCTGCAGTGTTGCCAGGCTCCTTTGGGTTTCCCAAAGAAGAGGTCAGTGTGTTTCGAGAAATGATACCCTGCTTGGGGAAAGCACGTAGCCTCCCCAAGGTCGGCTTTGAAAAGAAACAGTACTCTTTGTTGTATTGGAAAATGATATTTTCATACTTTAAAGTCACACCCTGCATGTAGTGGTGGCTTCCAATTATTAATTAATTTATTTTATTTAACAGTCACTGGCACACAGAGCTTATTATGTGCCAGGCAGTGATCTAAGCACTTTACAAAAATAACTTGTTTAATCCTCATAATAGCCTAGGAAGCCCAGTATTATCTGCATTAAACGGATTAATCAGAATATCTAATTTACAAAAGCATATTAAAAACCCCACCAATGCCGAATAACTGAGGTCTTGTTTGATGGGAGTTTTAAAGCATTTTAGTCTGTGTATTGGTCTATTTACTATTTACTGTCCTTTCTGGTTGGCCCCTCCTTGCTCTATCTAGGAAGAAGGAAGTTGTCTATGAGTCAGACTCTCCTTCCTTCTCCATCCCAGAGTCCAGGTGGGGGTCACTCCAGAGTACTGGGGTTGGTTGAAATGGCTGGACCCTGTCTCTCCAGAGACCCCAACCTCTCAATCCCACATGGCCCCAAGCATCCCATAGCAGCTCTGGGGATTAGATGGGCGGAGTAAGGGTTCCGGTGAGAAAGCAGGTGATCAAAACTCTGTCCTCAGTGGTATTGGTGGAATCCTTGGGGTAAGGCTCACAGGCAGGGCAGGTACTGGCATTGGTGACCACTGACCATGGAGATGTGATATGTCACCAACTCACATGTCAACAGGAGCCAAGCAGTGCCAGGGAGAGGGCACTTGTGGGGATTGTGGTAAACAGAAGGACCACCACCAATCCTCAGCTCAGCCAATTGTTGCCAGTATCTTCCAATTTTTAAGTGAAATCTCACAATTTTTAATTAGTGCCATCTAATTTTTTAAAAGCAACAACTTTTTAAAGAAAAATCACTGTGTGAGCTAAACAAAACCGGTTTACAGGCAGAGACCCTGAACTCAGTTTGAACCTCTCTGAGCCTGAGGACTCACTCACCCCCCCAAATCTATCCAAGGCTGTAGCACTCAAATGGGGGCAGTGTTCTGCCCCAGGAACTCAAACTGGGTGGTCTTCTTAAGATAAGGCAGTTCGTGGCCAGTGGGGCTGTGTGCTGTGTGCTGTGTGTACATGTCAGTGAGCTCATGGTGTGTGTGCCTAAGTGTGTGTGTGGGCCGGTGGATTTGTTCATGGCAAGTGGGGTCCTCCTCAGAGGACCAGTATTTTCTCTGTGGGACAGGAACCTGAGTCAGTGAAAAATGCTCTAGTAAATTCTCAGTAATGAATAGACACACCCCACCCACTTAAGGCAGCTTGGGTCACAGCAATAACCATTCAACACTCACCCCTGCCACTAGCATCCCGAACCCAGCAATCTCCTTTGCGTTTCCAATTGTGGGGAAAAGGGGAATAGCCCTGCCCAGCACATGGGGGAATAGTGGAAACTCTGAGCCACGCTGGTACCTTAACCCTTGCTCCCCCAGCCAAGAGGGACAGGCCCCTCCAATCCCAGGAAAAGCCAGGGCTCCTCTCTGTGGAGGGGCCCAGGACCCTCCTTTGCTATTTCTCTCCTCTGCCCTGCTTAGATCTCCTTTTCTGGGGAGGGGTGGTGCTGTCTGCCCAGGCAGTGGTTGGGGGGGCCTGGGCTACTTGGGGTGGGCAGAAAGAGCTGTGGCAATGTGTCTATATTGGGTGGCCAGGGGAGGGGACCATGCTTAAGGAGGATATGGGGGCCCCTGGCTGTGGGAGCATAATGCTGTATCTCCTGCTGTCCTTGGGTTGATTTGGTACCTGAGGATGGAAGAATAGACCTCTAAGGAGGGCCCGAACACCACCCCACCCCACCCCAAACTCCACTGAGATTCCAGCCCATAGGGCAGGAATCAGCCCACCCCCATGGGCAGTCCTTGGTAACAAGGAGTGTGGCAAATCACTCTTCTTAAGTTGGGGGGCACGTCCCCAAAGTTTGCATTATTCCCATTAGGGACAGAGGTGCCCCCGGGACTGGTGGGGTCACCAGCCTCCGAAAATTTTAAAGCATCCCTCTCCCTGAGGGAGAGGTTCCCAGTCTGAGGACCACATCCCTCAAATATCCCAAATGGTTTCTCACACCACCCTGTGGGCTACCCAGCTTAGGGAGCCCCTGGGCTTGAATGGCCCCAGCCCCCCAAGTGAGTAGTTAAGAAGCAGTGGGGGAAGAGGGGCAATGAAGCCCAAAGGACTATGGGAACCTTCCTAGACCTCCGCTTCCACTTGGTTCCGCCGTGCGTCCCACCAGGTACCCTCCCTTCTACCTGCACAGGCTCTGAGGGTGGGGGGGCTTGGGGTTCACCTTGCCACGACTAACAGGCCCCCCCCCTCACACACACATACACACACACACACACACACACACACACACACACACACACACTCACCCATAGCTGCAGGCACACTTCATGCACTCTCCGGACAGCAAACTAGCGGCCCCCCGCCCAGGAGAGCACGAGGATCGTGTTTCTGGGCCCCTCTCACAGGTTTATCACTGTATCGGGACCCCCATCTACCACATTCCCCTTTGTCCCCGACCCCTGGACCCGCCCCCGCGGCCGTCGCACCACGAATGTACGTTCAGTCTTTTTAACTAGCTGCTAAGCGGCGTGATCAGGGTACTGCCAGGCCTCCGAGCCCCGGGTTCGAGACCCGGCCCTCACGCCGCCAGAGCTGCCCTCCCGGGCGCCCCGACAAGTGCGCCCGAGGGGGTGTCAGCCTCTGCGCCCCGCTTCCGCCGAGCTGCCTGCTGCTAAAGTCCTCCCCCGGGTTATCGCCCCCAGCCGCCCGCCGCCCGCCGCCCCCGCCCCGCGCTGTGATTGTGTTAGCTTCCCCTCCGCAGGCTCTCGGTCGCAGGGTCCCTGGCCCGGGGCGGGGCGGGGCTGGAGTGGTAGCTCGCCCCTCAGGGCTTCAGGGCAGGATGCTGACGAGGGCTGGGAGGGGAAGCTGCCCAATTCTCCGGGCTCGAAGAGCCCCTGTCGCCCACCCCTGCTTCCAGTTACCTCACCGCCTACAGAGCTGCCCCCTCCCCCCCCAAATAACTGGCCTTGCAATTGGATGCCAAAGAGCCCAGAGTTGAGGGGGACCCAAGCTTTGAGCCTAGGTCTCTCAGAGCCACCCAACACCCCCTTTTGGCCCAAGACCCTGCGTCCGTGTCTCCTGCCCCACCCCACTTACACCACTGAGGGCCCTGGGGGTCCCCAAACATGCCCCCACTTCCAGCTCTTCTCTCTTCCCATCCCCGAAAATAAAACTCAGGGACCAACATCTGCTTCCTTTGCACTTGCTCCGTCCACCCCTGCCCCCACACTTGGAGGGGCGTCCGAGGGTGAAGAGGCGGGGTTCGGGGCCCATGTGGCTGACAGTACTGAGCGAGGAGAGGGCTGGCCCCTGCCCCCTAAGAGGTGAGACTGGTGGGATGGGGAAAGCTCAGCCCTGGGGCCCACCTGAGCCCTTTCCCTCCAGGGACCCGAGGAGCCCCCTCGCATTGTTGGGAGACACTTCCTGATCGAGGTGGGGAGGGGAGCGAGGGATAGGAAGGGGATTGGTGAGAGGACCTCCCTCCCGGAGGTCCCGAATCCCAGCCTGTTTATTCCTGGGCTTCCCCATACCATCATAACCCCC
>NW_006785876.1:4707938-4709471 GCF_000442215.2 Lipotes vexillifer
GTCGGGGGGGTGGGGGGGCCCGGGCCCGGGTAGAAGAGCATATGCACTGAGACCCCATCCCTAGACTGCGAGTACTGTACAAATCCAACACTTGAAACTGACACGCACACGCGCGGCGCCGCCGGGGAGGGGGGTGGGACACGGACACGCACCCCCGCGCACACGGCCACGCACAGGCGGGGGTGGGGGGCGCCCCGCCGTCAGGCGTCGCTGTGCGAGGGATCTTGTGCCTTTTAAAGTCCCTGTATGTTAATGCAGACAATCCGGAGAGCTTGTGTACTACCAAATCCTGATTAAAGACGCCTTCCAGGAACCAGCACTTCGCCTGCTTTCTTTCACCCTCCTCCTTCCTAACCCACCATTCGATGCAGAACCAATTCTGGGGTCGCCGGGCTGGGCAGAGGGCAGGGTCTAGTCTTCTGCTGACTCAGGGATGGGGTGGGGGGCAAACTCCAGATCAATGGATCCAGTCCCACTCCTACCTCCACTAAGACAGGCTAGATCGGGAAGGGACCGGAGGTTTCAGCCTAGTTGGACTTGAGCAGCCCTCAGGAGGCGGCTGGCTGTCTCCTTTCATTCGCAGGAGGGCTTTGGGGGTGGACTCTGGTCTTTGGGGCCGACTCCAAATCGCCAACTTGCTGGAGGGGGGATGCGGAGTAGGAAGGTGGGCGTACTAATCAGTTTTCTATGGATCAGACAACTGAGGCCAAGTGTGTGCTGGGGGTGGGAAGCCAGAATGCCAGAGAGCCCTGTGGGAGGGAAGGGCACGGGAGCCTTCCCGCGTCCCCTGCTTTAACGGGGGGTCTGAAGTAGCCCCGGCTTGGGGGAGAATGGTCTGTTGAGGGGGATCAGTGAGAGAGTGGATCGTGCAGAGCCAAGGGAATGCAGGGATAGAATGTGGGTTGAGGGAGAACTAGGACAAGGAGAGGGGTGGGACACAAAGGAGAGGATCGCAGAGACTTTGGAGACTGCAGAGAGAGGGTGAAAGTGGAGGGGGGCTCACCCCTCTCTCTGTCCCCCACCCCACCCCTGCAAGCCTGCAGCCACAGCACCAAAAGAGGAAGATGCTTTTCTCGGGGCCTAAAGCAAGTGTGTGGGTAGAAGGAGGGCAAGCTACAGCTGCATTTCTTGACCCGCAGAGCATTTAGAATGTCCTCATGCTGTCAGATCCTTGCCCTGGGGCAGCCAGGGAGGGGTTGGGGACACTGAGATCTGGGGGTCAAGTATGTGAGGACCTGTAGAGACCGAGGGTGGGCAGCTGCCTTCCCAGGTCCTCTTACCCCTTCCACCCAGATGACTGCCCCAGGCCAGTGTGCCCGGGGTGGGTGGCACCCCTGGGTGTGGGGTGGAGGAGCAGAGGGAGGGCTCTTGGCTTTTGGCAGATGTGGTTTGAGAACAGAGACCCGGACAGACAGATGAAGAATCTGGGAAAGGCAGAGGTGGGCAGAGGAAGGTACCCTGTTGACTTCTCATCTCCGATTTTCAGTCTGGGAAATTATGGCAATTGCGGGGGGTGGGGGGGGGGGGGGGGGG
>NW_006785876.1:4709559-4713885 GCF_000442215.2 Lipotes vexillifer
GGTGGGGGGGGTGGGGGGGGGAGATGGGAGGTATGCGCTGGGCAGCTGCTGAGGGAGGAGGTGGGGCGCTGCTGTGAGAGGCACAAAGCCCTCCCCGCCCTGCAGTGAGGGAGGGGCAGGGTGGCAGAGTTCACACTCCTCTCGTCCATCGGCAGCCCCCCTTCTTTGACCTTGGGACTGTGGGCTGATGTGCAGTGCACAATGTCTGGGACTGGCTAGGGTCCAGGCAGGAGAGTTGCTCAATGCACGCTGTGTGGGGATGGGGGTATGTGGAGCAACCTGTCTCCAGCGTCAGTAGCAGAGAAGTCAAAGCTGAGGAGAGCCCAGTTTTGTTGGTGGCAGGGGCAGTTGGGGGTCTGGTCCGTCTACCTCTGTTCACTTTTCCGGCTGACTGGAGTAAACACGGGCTTGGGCTGAGTTCTGAAGCTGGTGAGGCCACATGCCGCTGCTCTGGGCTCAGCGGAGGCAGGGGGAGGGCTGAGGCTTTCATTCTCTCTCTCAGCTCCAAAGGCCTGCCTCTCCTCCCACACTATCCACCCTCACCACATCTGCCTTTGGCCAAACTCCATCGGTTCGCCAGGGAGCTTTGAAACAGGTTTCTGGGCCTCAACTCTGACCTACAGAATCTAGGGAGTAGGACTCAGGGCTCTGTTTTCTTAAAAAGCACCCCCAAGTCACGTTGCGCCAAGCATGCTGGAGTACCACAATAAGCAGACTGGAATCATAAAGGGCCACTGCCCTGGGAAGGGAGCAGGAAGGTGTGAGCTTCCCCAGACCCCTCCGCTTGGTGACACCCAGCACTGTTTCTTCCCTCTGAGATAGACTGGGAGAGTGTCACTGCTGTCCCCCTCCCATGGTGTCCTCAGGCCTACAGGGCCAAGCACACAGAGGCTATCCAGTGACCGTGGGCTGATTGAATGAGCACAGGATCACATGGGCAAATGGATGAATACTCATTGGGCACAGGCATCCAGGAGAGGCCAGAAAGGGTGTGGGAGGACTTCCCGCTCTCTGAGGAAGGAGGAGCTTGAGCCCAGCCCTGGCCCTCCCCAACATGGAGCCAGATGGGGAGGGGCTTTGAAATAGAAAACCCAGCATGCCCAGGCCAGGGTGGGCTTGGCAGTGATCCTTAGGGCAAACCTGTCCCTACTCTGAGGTTCACAGCTCTGCTAAAGGGCAGAGGGTCCTGAGTTTCTCCACGTGGGAGGATGGGAGGCCGGTGAGGCAGTGGAAAGAATTCTGAGCTCTGGGCTACCCTGGGTGGTGTGCTTTGTGACTTGGGCATGTTGATGCTTCTCTCCAAGCCTCAGTTTCCCAGTCTGATATTATCAGCGATGCCTGATTTCCAGCTCTCATCCCTCACGTAATGGAAGGGGAGGGCTTTGAGATGAAAGGAGAGAGGGTTCCAGCTATGATCATCTAATGTGGGCACTGTGAGCAGAGGATCCATCCTATGGATGGGGCTTTTCCTGAGAGACCCAAGAACTGGCCAGATGGCAAGGGAAAAGGTGGTTCTAACAGGGATGCCCGAAGTGTCAGAGATGGGACAGGGAAAACAGGCAGAGGTTCTGCTGAGAAAGAACGGCTTGGTGGGGTTGAAGGATATCCCTGCTGGGTAGGATGTATCTAGTGCTGGGTGGGTGAGTTCTGAGCCAGACAGGATAAAAACATAATCAGAACACGCCCCAGAGTGTGCTGGGGTCCTGTCCAGTGTCTGATGCTATTTTGTCTTGCATCACTCCTCCCCACTCCATCAAGGCCTCACTGATGGTCTGATTGTGAGGAAGATTATGGCAGTTAAGGAGGGGAGAAGTCACAGCCTCGAGCAAATCTTGGCCTTGGGGATTCCTTCCCCTCCACCAGCCTTTGGGCTGACTGCACAGAGACCTCAGCTGGAAGAGCCCCTTCTTTCCCCAGCCCCCGCCCCCGGCCCATAGGTGTGGCATCCAGGAGTTTCTGGGGTTGAGGAAGGAATCAATGATCTTCAAACCAGAGTGAAGAGGGTGGGGGTAGGAGGTGGGGGGCAGGGTGGGGAGGGAGCTAACATTTATCAATCAACTGCTATAAGCCAGACTCATTGCTAACATGACCTCATTTATGGTCACAGCCTTTGTGGAGAATGCATTATCCCCATTTAATTTCCTAATCTAAAGATTTCACACTCCATGAAAACAAGGACCAGATCTGTCTTGCTGATCCACAAATTCACAGCCTCTAACACAGCGGCCAAGGCAATAGACATTCAAGGACTTCTTGAATGAATGAATGAATGAATGAATGAATGAAAAACCCTTAAGAGGCTCAGTGTTTATCAAGAAAGAGAGCCATGTAAACACATGCTTGTGAAATAGAGGGTGGAAGGTTCTGTAATGGAAGGATGTGGGAAAACAAGTAGAGTGATGAAGTCGGCTTGGTGGGTGGACAAGAAGCTTTTGGGGAAATGAGCTGTTTTAGATGGGTCCTGGAGGAAGAATAGGAATTTGTCATGTCAACAGAGAGAGTGAGAGGACCCCCTGGGCAAAGGAAACTGCCTAGGAAAAGACCCAGAAGTGTGAGATGCATGAGGCATTTAGAGAACTGCTGGAATGTAAGTGGGGGACCAGAGGGTGCTGCTCAAAGTGAGGTTGGAGCACAAGGTAGGAGTCAGATCATGGGGTGGGGTGGGGACAAGTGGGGGGGTGGGGATGCTCATGTGCCAAGCCAAAGATTGAAACTGTCTCCTGAGGACTGTGGGACCCACCATAGGTTTCTGCAAGTTTGAAGCTATCTCCTGAGGACTGTGGGACCCACCATAGGTTTCTGCAGGTTTGAAGCTGTCTCCTGAGGACTGTGGGACCCACCATAGTTTTCTGAAGGTTTGAAGCAGGCAGAAATAGGATCAGATTTAAGTTTCAGGAAGATCACTTGGGCAGCTGTAAGAAGAACGGATGGGCAATGCAGAATGGAAAAAGGCTGATGGCTGGGGAACCACCAGGCAGGACGGGGCTGTGCCCATGGGCATAGGGCAGCAGACACAGATGTTCAAGAGGAATGCCTGGCAGGACTCCCTGAGAGTCTGGATGGCACCTGAAGGTGTTGGAGCCCCTCCAGGGCTTCTGGTCTGCATGGGTTATGTTTAGGAAAACAGAGGCCCTGTGTGTTCAAAAGGCTAACAAAGTGCCGGATACCATCAGTACCATCCCACCAGGAACAAAGCCATGTCAGCCCTAATGGGGCCTGGTGCATTGTGGGTGCCTGGGGATGTGTGTGATTGACAAGGGCAGAGCTAGAGAAGACACAGCAGCTGAGGTCCTGGTGAGATGGTCAGGCCTTTTGAGTCTGGAAGGAAGGGGGCTAAGGGGAGATGTGGCAAAAATCTGGAAAACCAAGGACATGCCATCACATTGCCAAGAATTCTCTCTGCACAAATCTTCAAAGGATAAAACTTAATCAAGTGAAAAGAAACTGCCTTTCATAGGCTGGCTGTGAGTTTTTGGAGGAAGTGTGGACTCAAAACATACCTACAGAGGACTGGAAAATTCCTGGCTGACAGGCAGGTGGGAAGGGGGCTGGAGCTCCAGGGGCCCAGCCTGCACTTCAAGGGGTGGAGGACAGCCTGAACTTTGCCCTTGTCTGACAGGCTCTGGTGGCCCTGGTGGCCAGCTCCCTGGCTGCAGAGGAACTGTGCCCTGTGAGGAGGCACTTGCTGTCTCTCTCTGGACCTGGTTTCCTACATGGTGGCTATGATGGCTTGCAGTTGTCATTTTCTTCTGTTGATTGAACTAGAGTTGCCTCTGGGTTTCAGGAAACACATAGGATACAGAAGAGTGGGGGTAAAGGGAAGACTGGTAGACAGAAAAGCCACCAGGATCAAGGCCTGGGACCTCAGGGGACGTGGAGCATGAACACAGTTAGTCATCAGAGATTTATTGAGCACTTACTAGGTGCCAGGGACCATTCTAAGCCCTGGGGACAGAGCGATGAGCAAAACAGCCCCAGCATGTGCCCTAGTGGAACTCACAGTCTCATGGGCCTCCTAGCCTGGGAGTGCAGTCAGGCCTTCTCCGGCCCAGGATGGGGGGGTGACCTCAGTGGGTCCCTGTGTGTGCCCCTTGCAGGTATTCTCCGTGGCGCCCCCGTTTGAGGTGAATGGTCTCCCACGAGCCGTGCCCCTGAGCCTGCCCTACCAGGACTACAAGAAGGATCTCTCCGATTACCGCGAACGGGCTCGGCTGCTCAACAGGGTCCGGAGGGTGGACTTCTCGCACATGCTACTTGCCACCCCGCAGGTCCCGCTGGCTCCTGTTCAGCCCCAAACGAATGGGAAGGAGGAGGAGGAGGAGGAGG
>NW_006785876.1:4714158-4726281 GCF_000442215.2 Lipotes vexillifer
GAGGAGGAGGAGGAGGAGGAGGAGGAGGCAGGGGCCCTGGGGGAGGCGCTGGGGCCACACAGTGGCTCCAGCAGTGAGGGCAGCGAGAGGAGCACGGACAGGAGCCAGGAGGGCGCCCCGTCCACGCTGCTGGCCGATGATCAGAAAGAGTCCAGGGGCCGAGCCTCCATGGCTGACGGGGACCTGGAGCCTGAGGAGGGCTCCAAAACGCTGGTGCTCGTCTCCCCTGGCGACATGAAGAAGTCGCCTGTCACTGCCGACCTGGCCCCCGACCCTGACCTGGGCACTCTGGCTGCCCTCACTCCTCAGCACGAACGGCCCCAGCCCACTGGCAGCCAGCTGGACGTCTCTGAGCCAGGCACCCTGTCCTCTGTCCTCAAGTCTGAGCCCAAGCCCCCCGGGACCGGGACAGGGCCGGGGGCTGGGGCAGTGACCATAGGGGCAGGGGGAGTGGCAGTCACCTCCTCGCCCTTCACCAAAGTCGAGAGGACCTTTGTGCACATTGCAGAGAAAACCCACCTTAATGTCATGTCTTCTGGTGGACAAGCCTCCCGGTCTGAGGAGCTCAGCGCTGGGGGGGAGCTGGGCCTGGAGGTGCCCTCTGATGGAAGGGCTGTGGAAGAGGGGGCCTCCGTGTACCTGGAGAACGGCATTGCCCTAGCAGGGCTGGTGAGCTGTGTCCTGTCCGCGCCCCCCGGGAGCAGCCCCTTGGAGGTGACCACAGACTCACTGCCCAATGGCCCAGCCCTTGCCGATGGGCCAGCCCCGGCGTCCCTGCTGGAGCCGGGTCCCGAGAAACTGGCCACCATCTCCCCCAGTCGCCATGCCATGCCAGGCCCTCGCCCCAGGAGCCGAATCCCTGTCCTGCTGTCTGAGGAGGACACAGGCTCGGAGCCCTCAGGCTCACTGTCGGCCAAAGAGCGGTGGGGCAAGAGGGCCCGACCACAGCAGGACCTGGCGCGGCTGGTGATGGAGAAGAGGCAGGGCCGCCTGCTGTTGCGCCTGGCCTCTGGGGCCTCATCCTCTTCCAGTGAGGAGCAGCGCCGTGCCTCTGAGACGCTCTCAGGCACAGGCTCCGAGGAGGACACGCCTGCCTCTGAGCCCGCGGTGTCCAGGAAAGCCGGGCGGGCAGCTGCCACCCGGAGCCGGATCCCCCGCCCCATCAGCATCCGCATGCCCACGCCTGCTGCAGCCCAGCAGCCCCCTGACAGACCCCAAGGCGCAGCCCCAGCATCTGACACAGCCATCACCAGCAGGTGAGAAACTGCTGCTAGTCCCAGGGCAGGCAGAGGGTGACTACAGAAGGCCTCCACCAGCAGACGCTTCCCTGGAGCCAAGGGCTATTGATAATTCAGGAAGGACCCTCAGCCACACCCCCTGTCCACCACCTCCCTAACTAAGTGTCTCTTCTGACTCAGGTCCCAGCCCTCTCACTGGGCTCAAGGGAGTGGCTGCAGTGAGTGTGTCTGGAGGGGTTCCAAGGAGGCCAGGCTTGGGAAAAGGTTGATGGGGGCCAGTGGGGTCCACACACAGCCTCTGGTGTGCCATGGGGCATTTGAGGCCAAAGGATAAAGGCCAGAATAGTTGGGAGAAAACATTATTCATGTTAATATAAACATGGGTATATAATAGAGTAGAATGTAAAATCCATGCGAATTTTAAAGATAAAACAGAGACATCAGAGAAAGCCTGGAGCAAGCTCTTTTGGTAGCAGCCGGGGAGTGTGTGGCCCTTAGAGGTCCCGTTCTGGAGGATGGGGCACCATGCCTCAGTTTATCCATCTGTGCCAAGGTCTCCTCAGTTTCATCCAGTTCTGAGGATGCAGGACTCTGGAGCTCAGTGCCCAGGGAGATTCTGAAAATGTCTTTTTGTTTCTTTGCCCTCCTCTTGTCTCTTGCCTTCTGCCCTCCGCACCTCCCGCAGGCTCCATCTGCAGAAGCCCCCAGGGACGGCCATTGCTGCTGACCTCCGTCCCAAACAGCCCCCCGGCCGTGGCCCGGGCCCAGGGCGAGCCCAAGCCCGCACCAGGCCCCCAGCCCCGCGCAGTCCTGGCCTCCCTGCCTCCTCCGCGCACCATTCCAGCGTCTCCCCCCGGAGCCGGTCCCTGTCCCGCAAAGAGAGCCCCTCTCCCTCGCACCAGGCCCGGCCGGGGGCCCCCCCACCCCGGGGCGCCCCGCAGGCCCGGGCCCAGCCTGAAGTCACCCCCTCCCCGGGGGCCACCAAGAAAGGACCCAGAGGGAAACTCCAGACTCAGCGCGCAACCAAAGGCCGGGCGGGGGTTGCGGAGGGTCGGGCTGGGGCCAGATAATGACGCGCGCGGCGCTCCGTGGCCCCTCACCCTCACCCCGGCCCCCCACCTGCAGCCGGCCACACTGGAACAGCTCCCAGCACAGCCTTACGCGCCTGACGCGCGCCACCCGCGGCCCCAGCTTCCTACCTGCACCCGCGAGGACGCGCGCCAGCACACGCCGCGCCCACCCGCCGGCCCTGCGGAAGGGGACGCGGCGCCGCGGGGGGAGTGTCCGCCTCCCCATCCTTCCCCGTTTCCGCCCCTCCCCCTGCTGCCCTTCAGGTGGGGCAGGCTCACCCTACGCCCCGGGGAAGGCTCAGCGACTCTTCACCAAGGACTCCACGACTGGGGACGCCCTGCTAACCACCAGGCCTCTGCTGCTCTCCAAGCCCCCCCAGGGAACTCTGCTTACACATCCTGCGGCGCCTTTCCCTTCTCCTGACCCTCTTCCAGCCAAAGCTACACGCCCCAATCCTTTCGGAAAGGCAGCCTCAAATTCCAGAAGTGGAGGCTCCAGCCTCCCACTAGGGGTTAATCTCACGTCTCCTGGGAGCTGTGGTGGTTGGAAATGGCTCTTCTCAGCTGCCAGACGGGGGTTGGGGAGGTGAGACCTAGGAGCCATTGGTCTACTGTGGTGTGAGGGGGCAGGTCTGACCTGCCCCAAAGTCAGTACCATCCTGGACACCCCTGTAGGAGGCAGTGGACAGGTGATGGGGGAAGGGTGCGCCCTTGCGCCTCTAGGGTGCAAAGGCCCCCTCCCCCTTAGTTTGTGTGGGACCTCAGTGGGAACCATCAAGTGTGTGTGGGCTGCCTTCCTGGGCAAGTGTTTCCCAATGGGAAGTTGGAGGGGGGCTTTAAAAAAGGTTTCACCCCTTCCCTTTGTCCCCGGATCTAGTGCTCAGGATCCCTCACCATCAGGAATTCCTTCTTGCCATCTAACCTCAATGTTGCCTACTGCGGTTTCAGCCAACTTCTCTCTCTCCTGAATTCAGTGGAGGTGGAGAATGGCTAGTTATCATCTTCTCTGCACTGGCCCTTTGGAGATTCAGGGACTCAGTTCTAGCTGGGTCACCCTCCCTGTCCTCCTGCCTGTGGGGAGTAGGCTGGATCAGACCATCATCTCCCCCAGTGGGAGAGAGAGCAGAAATAGGCAGACAGACAGCTGGCCCCTGGACCCAAGGCAGAAAGGCCCTTTTAACTTCCAGATGGTATGCTTGTGTGATAGGTCCAGCCCCAGTCCCCTCCGCCTCCAGCTCACCCTTCAGCCTGTCCCCTCTTGTCCTAATCCCAACCCATGCGGCTGAGCAGTCCCTGCAGCGGGTGAGGCCTCTGCTGCTCCATGAATGGATATGGGGCCTCCTCCTGGGTCTGGCTCCTGCATAGTTCATCCCAACTCATCATCAGCCTCAACTGCCTACATCTGGGCCAAGGGGCTGCAGAAGGGATGGCCAACCCTGCCTATCTGGGACAGGTCCCCTGCAGGCCTTCTCCATCCTCAGCACACACAGCCTCTGCCCCCTGGCCTGGCCCCTCTGTTCTTCCCTGGGTCATAGAGAGCAAGACAAGACAACGAAGGGAAGAGGAAGAAAGGTCCCAGCCTGCCCCAGTGATCTGGCAGCATCCAGCCACCATCACTCAGAAGGATGCCCATGAGGAAATTTGCCCCGAGAGAAGCCTGGTGGTGCCAGCTGAAGCCCCTGATGGAGAGTCGGCAGCTTGGGCAGCTGCTTCTATGCCAAGGTGGTGGTTTCTCTGCAGACCAGCCCAGGGGAGGACTCCAGGGTGGATGGCCTTCGAGATTCACCCTATGCTGACGCAGAAGCTCCCAGAACACTCAGGAAACCTCTCCGGACAGAGCCCTCTTTGTCAACCCGAGACCCTCCCAAGGCCTCTGCTGCCCTCTGGATCCAGCAGAGGGGGTGGAGGAAGGGCCACTCCCTCCCACCTAGAGCTTCTCCGAATGACAATCAGCTCGTGCCAGGTGGGGACCCGGGCATGACCCCTGGTGCCCAGGCCCTGGGCCTGCTCCTTGCCACCAACCGAACTGTGAATGTAGGGCCCTCAGCCTCACCCCTGCCCCAGGACCAACAACACCCTGGTTTGGTGTTGGGAGGGAAAAGGGGGCGGCCTGAGAGAGCCCCAGGCCCATCCCACCCTCTAGCTTCACCCAGCACTGGAGCTGGGCAGAGACACAAAACCCTGTCTGCCTTTGGGATTCCGGACCCCCCTAGGGCTCCCAACTGACCTCAGGCCTCTGCCTCATTGAAAGTCACTGAGGTGGGGGGAGGCGAGGAAAGGGCGAGTGTGCGAGGGGGCTGGGGACTGACTCTGCTCTTCTCCCTCAGAAGCATCCAGGGCAGAGGAAACCACACCTTCCAGTGCCCCCACCCCCAGCTGCAGCCTCTTCCCCCTTGGGCACCCATTCCCTGCCACCAAGCCTTCCCAGTCCTGAGCGCCTTCTCTATAAAAGAGTGTCACACCACCACCACCACGCCCCTCCAGCATTTCCTCATCACCACAGCCTGTGTCACTGGCTCGGATGCAGGTCTGCTCACCCCAAAACATGCCTCCCCTCCCCAGCCGCACTGTGCACGAAGAAGGTGCAGGCGAGGAGCCGGGCCCCGAACACGTGGGCTGCCCCCTTCCCAGCTCCTCGCAGGGGCCTGGCTTGCTCAGTCTTCTCAGCTCCGGGGACCAGCCCTGGTGGCCATGGGGTAGGGGGCAGAGAGGTGCCCTTACCCTCCCCCTGGGGAAGCCACTGAAGAATGTTTACATGCCAAAAAGAATGTAACACCCTCCCCCACCCCTCCTAGTCACTGCATGGCCTCTGCCCACCTTGCACCTGTCCACCCCTCACCCCCACCCCCTGGAAGCCCCTGTCATGATTAGATCGGGTCTCGGAAGGGAAGTAGCCATCACACCATTAAAAAGCCTGTGGACCTTTCTTTCTGTTGGCCTGGACTCTTTTTCATTGGGGAGAGAGGGCAAAGCCCAGGCCCTGGGGCTGGGGGTAGACAGGAGGGAAGAGAGCAGGTTGGTGGGAAAGTGGGGAGGGACTGTCATGGAGGCAGATTGTCTACAGAAAAGGATATGGAAGCTCAGGATGGATACTGGAAATTTGCTCAGGCTTCCACTGGTGGAAGGGGGTGGTCCTGCTGTCTCTGACAGCACAGCTCAGGCTCTCTTGGCTCCCCTGGCTCCCAGAGACTCTAAGTCTAGCTTTGTGCAGAGAGGGAGGGAGGAAGAATTTTCATTGCCCCCAAAATTAACAGACAAAAGTACAAGTGTTTGGAAAACCATAAAGTACAGCAGCTTACAGGCAAGGAAGGTAAATGGTCACTATTCTAACAAAACCTATGAAAATCACAAATGAACAGAGCCTCCACTCCTAGAAATGTATCCTATGGATATACTTGTAAACTTGCAAAATTATACGTGTCCCAAGTTATTCATGGCAGCATTCTTTGAACTCTGCAAAGCCTCATCTGCAATTCCGAAAGCCAAAAAGTTCTGAAACTTGGGAGTCTTCCCATTAGATTGGCATAAACTCATTTGGTAACAAAACCTGCCAAGACCGTTTATAGTCTTTATTAGTTCCATTTATCATACATGTTTGCAATGGAAATATTAATGTGTTTGATTGCACGGCGCTGCCTTAGATCCTACTAGGGTGTTTCATAATATATGGAATATGCACTGAATTGCCTTTCTAAATATAAATATATTCTGGATTCTAAAAGATTTTCAATGGTTTGGGTAAGAGACTGTAGACCTGTAAAAGCAAGTGCTCAGAAGCCATCTAAATGTCCGTTAATTGGGGCCTGTTAGTAGAACATGGCCACCCGTGTAACATCGTGGGGTACTGTGAAGCTCTACAATGAAGAGGTGGCTTTTTGTATACAGTAAAAGAACTGTGTGTGTAATGTCCAACTGTGTAGATGAGTTAGAGGCCTCTGGTTGCTTTGGGAGGCGAGCTGGGGGGAGGGAGGCAGCAGTATAGTGTACTTGCTGTACTTTTTGCATTTTGGACCCTGTTCACTATGTGTGAATCTTTCACCTAGGCAATACGTAAATAATTTCTGTCCCAGGGTAGGCTCCCAGCCCTGTCTGGGATCAGAGGGAGAAGGGCCCAGGCTTTGATGTCCTGCTCTCCCTCCGAGAAGACCACTCCACCACAGCTCTGACATTCCAGAACCCGTGTAACCATCTCCTGTTTCCCTCCGTGACTTCCTGGGCCCCCCTTTCTTTTGACGTGATGCAAGGGGGCTCTAGGGTCTGATTCACTAGCTTTCAGTGGGGCCCCCACGTGCTTTTACCTTCCTTCTTGTTCAAAAATGTCAAAAGCAGGTCATATTTGTAGTAAAAAGGCAAGTGCTAAAAGCATATAAAATAAAACGTGAAAGCCTCCCATCCACAAATGTGACCATCTACAGGTAACCCCTGTGAACCACTTGGTGTATACCATCTCAGACCTTCTTTTATGTTTATAATAATAGCACTCTCTCCATATATATTTCTTATAAATAGAGGAGCATATTATACCTACTATTCTGAAACATGATTTTTACACCGAGCAATGTCTTAAAATACAGATCTTCCTTGTTTTTAGTATATCATAGAGTTGTACAACCAATCATCACAATCAATTTTAGAACATTTCCATCACCTCAGAAAGAAACTCCATACCTATAGCAGTCACTCCCATTTCCCCGCAACCCCTCTAGCCCTAGGCAATCTACTTTCTGGCTCTATATAGATTTGCCTATTTTGGACATTTCATATCACTGGAATCACACCATATGTGGCTCTTTGTGACCGCCTTCTCTACACAGCATGTTTCCAAGGTTCATCATATTTAGTTTTTATCAGTGCTTCATTCCTTTTTAGGGCTGAATGATATTCTGTTGTATGGATAGACAACATTTTGTTTATCCATTCATCAACTGATGGACTTTGGGTTGCTCCTACCTTTTGGCTATTACGGATAATGCTGCTATGAACATTCATTTACGAGTGTTTGTGTGAGCATATGTTTTCATTTCTCTTGGGTATATATTCTAAGTATATAGGTAGAATATAGAAGTAGAATTGCTGGGTCATATGGTAACTCTATGTTTAATATGTTGAGGAATTACCAAACTTTTCCACAAGGGCTATACCATGTTACTTTCCCACCAGCAAAGTAGGAGGATCCTCGTGTTCTTTTTTTTTTTTTTTTTTAATTAATTAATTACTTTATTTATTTTGGGCTGTGTTGGGTCTTCGTTTCTGTGCGAGGGCTTTTCTCTAGTTGTGGCAAGCGGGGGCCACTCTTCATCATGGTGCGCGGGCCTCTCACTGTTGGGGCCTCTCTTGTTGCGGAGCACAGGCTCCAGACGCGCAGGCTCAGTAGTTGTGGCTCACGGGCCCAGTCGCTCCGCGGCATGTGGGATCTTCCCAGACCAGGGCTCGAACCCGTGTCCCCTGCATTAGCAGGCAGATTCTCAACCACTGCGCCACCAGGGAAGCCCCTCGTGTTCTTTTTAATGGCTACGTAATGGTCCATGGCATGAATGTCCTATCATCTATCTAACCATCTCCACATTGTGCTTTCATTAGAGTCTTTCCAGCTTCTCACTATTTCAAATAGTGCCAAAATCAACATCCTGGCTCCAATCTTTGCTTACGTCTAATTCTAGGAGAAATCCCCAGAATAATCAAGTAGATGAAAAATATCTTGTTCTATTTTTTAATTTCTTGTATTATTATGAATGAATGAAAGAATGCCAAGGACTATTCATTCATTGTTGTTTAGAATTCCTTCAATCATTCAACTAATTCTGAGCCCCACATGTACCAGAGGCTATGCCAGACATGGGACACCATCCAGAAACTGAGACAAGGCAGAGTGTGCCCTCTAGGAGGTGGCTGTAAATTACCTTTCACTTTGCACGAGGCTCTCTGTGCGCTGATACGTGAGGCTCAGGTAGGGCCTCCCAGGTCAGACTGCAAACTTGAAGGAAGGCCCTCCGATGAATATGACTCTTAGACTGAATTTTGAAGGAGAAACAGGAGTTGGGCACATAAAGGGCAGCGGGGGCAAGGTGTGGAGATGTGAGGACTACGTGTGGTTCAGTGTGGTGGTCACTGGTGTGATTCGGGGAGTAGAGAGAGGAGTGGGGGGGGGCAGGACCAAGCCTATGGCAGGGGGGGGCTATGCCAAGGAGGACAACTTTAGAGGGTTGCAGAGAACCCCTGCCCGCCCTCCTCCCCCAGGAGCCTGAGACCTGCGAGGCACACTCACTTCCCTCACAGCTTGGCTCCACAGGTGAGGACCTGCCCAGCCCCCCGCTGACCTTCTCTCCACTCCCTCAGAAAGATTATCTTTTCTGTTCTAGGGCCAAGAGAGCTCTGAGGACAGCAGCACCGAGAAAGGAGTGGCTTGAGCAAGGTTCCTCAATCAGGGGCTTGATAGGGGCCAAAAGGCCCAGGACACTGGAGGGGTCTTTGTTAGTAAAGAGAGGCCCTTGGGGGACACTCTGGGAAAAAAGAGACCAGAGTGGGAACATGGAGGGTATCATGTCTCTGATCGTCATACACTGGGGCCTGCTGAGATTTTCCCATTGTCTACTCAGGAGTCAAGGCCAGGATAAGAGCTGAGACCAAGCCAAGACTGAAGGGTGGTCAAGATGAACTTCTAAGTCCTCGGCCGCCGATGCAGGAGCCTAGTCTTGCCCATGGTGATATGCTGATGGGGCAGGAGAATCTGCATGGTCATTGGAATCTGGCCATTAGTCAGAGGGAAATATGAGACAAGCACATTTTCATCCGTTCCAGGTGGCATCTTCTGCATTCCTCTCCATCCCATGTACAATTAAGCCCAAAGAAGTGTAACATCACCCATTGCCACCACCATCAATTTTACCACAATCACCACCTCTATCTTCATTACCTACTTCTAACTCTATTACCCACCATTACCAGCACCCTTATCACTCAAATCACAGATACCCTTCTCCATCACCTGCAGTCACCACCACCATCACCATCACCACTACTAGGCTCTGATGACACGAGTAACAAGAGAGACAAAATTCTTGTTCTCCAGGAGCTTATATATCTTCAACATGACCACCACCACCATCTTCACCATCATCACCACCACCACTACCACCACCACCACCATCAGTGTCATCTACCACATAATCCTCATCACCACCACTGCCCTCATAACCACATCACTATTACCACTATCCCTAGCCCCATACCCTTCATCCCTATTCCAGTCACCATCATTTCTGCCATCAGTATGCCCACCTCCATCACTGGTATACCATCCATCCCATCACCATATTTCCCACTACAATGGATTCTGTCATTACCACCATCATCAATGTAGGAAATGATTACCTGGATTGTAGCAATGATTAATGGTCAGTGAAGCCCCAAGTAAGATAGGGAGGTCACTCAGTGGAGAGAGAGGAAAAAGAGTAAGAAACACTAAAGTGTAAGAAGTCTCTATTGCAGGCAGTCCCATATAGGGAATTGTTTACCCCAGGAACTTATTCTTTCCCAAACCCTCCAACAGTTCTAGTGTAATTTCAAGTAAGGAGTTGTTTTTCCCATGCACAAGGCTCCTTCTCATCTAGTCTGGTATAAATGAGGGTCTCCTTCTATCTTGGCCTCTGAGCCCAAGTTTGGATTCCCAGTAGGAGGGGCAGGGGGATGGTTAAAAATTTAACCAAAACCAGCTCTTGACTGGTGATTCAGAGCTGATCAGTACTCTGGTTAGACTCCTGGCATTTCCTACCTTGCTTGTCCTTGCTTTTCCAGCCTCCAAACATCATGGTCATTGTCACCACCATTCCTTGATGACATCAGAGAGGAGAGCTGCCATATGGGGTGGAGGCAGGGAATAAGATGAAGCTGGGGGTACAGTAGAAAGGGGCTTCATATTTATATCTGAGTTGCCTAGAAGCCAATGTAAAGAGGGAGAGGTGACTATTAGCTACGTTTAATGTTAAGGCGGGAGAGAACCCTCCACTGTGAAAACAAAGGTACCACAGCCAATGCCCAGGGTTGGCCTCACTGGCTGTTCTCTCTGGCTGTGGAAAAACCTCAGAGTATTCCCCTGTGGAGTCGCTGGAGGGACCATGGTGATGAGATGGCTGCAAAACTTACCTCTCAGTAACCGCAAACAGTTATGGTATTTTATATTTTTATAGAAATGATTACATAGTATCAAATGAGGGAGGAACCAACAATGTGGGGGTCGCACACGGGTGAGAGCAAGAGGGAAGGAGTTTCTCACTCTTGAGCTGGTCTCCAGAGTGGCTGGGGCACACGCACCAGGTGAATAGGAGGGAGGCCAGGGCTGCCTTCAGGACCGCACCCAGGGTACTGGAGGGAATGGGGCATGGTGGGGAGGGGTCAGAGACAGGCTTGGGGAGAGGAGTCGCATGGAGGGTCATATGGGCCAAGCTAGGGAGCTGGACTTTCACCCTCCAGAAGAGGGAGCTGGTGAGGGTTTTTTTTTTTTTACAGGCTCAGCGGCCATGGCTCACGGGCCCAGCCGTTCCGCGTCCGCGGCATGTGGGATCTTCCCCGACCGGGGCACGAACCCGTGTCCCCTGCATCGGCAGGCGGACTCTCAACCACTGTGCCACGAGGGAAGCCCTGTTTGTTTGCTTTTGATGTGGACCATTTAAAAAGTCTTTATTGAATTTGTTACAATATTGCTTCTGTTTTATGTTTTGGTTTTTTGGCCACGAGGCATGTGGTATCCTAGCTCCCTGACCAGGGATTGAACCCGCACCCCCTTCATTGCAAGGCGGAGTCTTAATCACTGGACCGCCAGGGAAGTACCATGGTGAAGGGCTTTAAACAGAGACATTACCCTGTCAGATCTGTGTTTTAAAATGTTCATTGTAGTGGGTGTGTTGAGAGGGGTGAGACTGGAGGCAGGGGGTGTTGTATCACTTATTTTAACCCTCTCGCCAGACTGTATGCTCACTGGGGGCAGGGACTGTGGCCGAGGCATCTTTGTACCTTACAGAATGCTGAGGTTGCACTAGAGACTCAATATCTTTTACTATTATCACCTTCTGTCAGCACCACCAAAGCACTGCCCTCACTCCCAAGCCTATTAGCATCACCATTAACACACACACCATGTCAACAATTTAGCTCTTTTCCCAGAGCTCTCTCAGTGAGCCCAGCCTAGGGCAGACTGGAACATCTCCAGCTCAGCAGCTTGGGTCAAAGGCCTGGGCAAGAGTCAGGGGTCCTGGTCCTCTCTCCAGCTCTGCTGCTGAGTCACTGTGTGAACCCAGCAAGCCGAGTTCCCAGCCTCCCAAACAGTTTTTCTTAACTCTTCAAAGTGGGGACTAGATTAAATAAGAGGTTTTCAAATATTTTTGTAGCTTAGGCTCTTTAGAAGCTTATTTGCCAACCTGGTGTTTGGAGAATCAGATCAGAATAAATCTGACATTGCTGGCTTTCCCTGTGCCTTCCGGCAGGGGGACATGAATGAGAACTGAGTGGGGAGTCAGACAAATTCTGAGTCTTAGGCATTCGTTGCAGGCAACTATGCCAGGACCTTGGCAAACCCTTTCCTTCCCTACCAGCCCCCCACCCCGCAGGCACCACGGGGTAATCTAGGAAGCTCCTGAAATAGGGGCAGAGGGCAGGCAGAAGGGACTGTGTATATGAGAAGAGCCCCTGAGTGAAGAAGGGGGAGGGTGATAGGTCTCAGACCCCCAGATCAGCCAGGCTGTCCAGTGTGGTTCCAGGTGTGTCTCAGGCCAGGGCATACGCTCCAGGTAGGGGTACAGGGAGGCCTTGTGGCTCAGCAG
>NW_006785876.1:4726291-4731282 GCF_000442215.2 Lipotes vexillifer
TAGGGCCTGGCTGTCAGTCTTGCATCCTGAGCTGCTGGTCAGGCTGTGGCTGCAAATAGACAAAGCTGAACTAAGGCTTCACAGGACAAAGGGCAACCAGGGAGAGCTGGCACTATGCTCCAGGGGACCCCTCCCCTTTCAGGGATGCTTGGAAGCTCTGCTGACCAAGGGGCTAGGGCCTCACCTCCTACCTACCCAGCTACCCCATCATGGCAGCACAAGGTTGCCCCACTTGGTCCTTGAGCACCAATATGTGAGTCCCAGAGCCACGGAGTCAGTGACCTCTGAATGGATGGCAGCCCCTCCCCCCAGGCACTGGGCCAGACAGGCAGGGATCCCTGGAGACCTGGGTGGCCTGGGAGGGCCCAATCCTGGGCCAGCCCCTGAGGGCTGGATTCTGGCTGCAGGATCTCTGCTCATCAGTCAGTCTACTCCCGCCTCCAGAGTCCAAGGGTCCAAGTGGTGGGCAGTTTGAGCTGTGCTGGGCACTACAGAGGGAGTCCGTGCTGGAGAAGGTTGGTGGGTGGGTAGCATGGGATTCGAGGAGCTGCTACACAAGGTGGGAGGCTTTGGGCCCTTCCAGCTGCGGAACGTGGCACTGCTGGCCCTGCCCCGTGTGCTGCTGCCCATGCACTTCCTCCTGCCCATCTTCCTGGCTGCTGTGCCAGCCCACCGCTGTGCCCTGCCTGGAGTCCCTGCCAACTTCAGTCACCAGGACGAGTGGCTGGAGGCCCACCTGCCCCGGGAGCCTGATGGCAGGCTCAGCTCCTGCCTCCTCTTCACCCATCTCCAGGCCCTCCCCAACACCACGTTGTGGGGAGGGGGGCAGAGCCCTGGGGAGCAGCTGGAGGGTGAGCCCTCCACAGTGCCCTGCCCTCAGGGCTGGGAGTACGACCACTCGGAATTCTCCTCCACCATTGCAACTGAGGTACCCGAGCTGGGAGGTTGGGGGACATGCGAGTGGATGGGCCTGCCATTGCCTTGGGTGATTACCGTGTGGGCATTAGACACATTACTTTACCATTTAGAGTCTCAGTTTACCAATCTGTAGATGGGATCTATAAATTCAAAGTACTGAGCTTCGTTCCTGGCTTGTAGTAAAGCCCCTGTGTGAGAGCTGCTATTATTAACTGGGAGGTGATTAGGGCAGGTGAGGGCTAAGATGGCTCTAGGGAGCTGGGGCAGAGATTTGAGAAGGGTGTTTCTGTACTAAGAGGTGGAGAAACAATAGAGGACTCCTCCCTCTTCCTTTTTTCCGGGGCCCCAGGTCTAGGATTTGCATAATCCATCTAGAGGAGTGCAGGTGGGGGCAGAGTCTCTCAGGGAAGGAGCAGAACTCCTGTTGTCACGGTCAAGGCCTTCTATGGGAAGACACCGAGGCTGCAGAACTGGGGAGGGGCAAAGTTTTCCACCCCGCAAGCTGGGGTGAATAGTTGGGGGCTATCTGACGTGGAGGTACCAGGATGGCACAGTTGACCTCAGAGAACCTGGGGTCTAGGAGAAGAGGGATTGGTACCAGCTGGAGAGGCCCTGTGCCCATAGGAGGCCCCTCCCTGCCTGTCCCTGCAGTGGGACCTGGTGTGTGAGCAGAAAGGCCTGAACAGAGCCACTTCCACCTTCTTCTTCGCCGGTGTGCTGGTGGGGGCCGTGGCCTTCGGATACCTGTCTGACAGGTGGGGTGAGGTGGGGGGCCAATAAGGGTGTGGGGTGGGGAGCCCTTTCCACTAGCTGGGGTATGGGCCTAGTATACCTCTGTCTTGGGACTTCCCTTCTACAGGGTGCTGACCCTGCATGACCCCTGTGCAGGTTTGGGCGGCGCCGTCTGCTGCTCGTGGCCTATGTGAGTTCCCTGGTCCTGGGCCTGGCATCTGCAGCCTCAGTCAGCTATACCATGTTTGCCATCACTCGCACCCTCACTGGCACGGCTCTGGCTGGCTTCACCATCATCGTGATGCCACTGGGTGAGGCAGGCAAAGGACGGGTAGGGCCTAGAAGACTGCAGGGAGGCAGTTGTCAAGGGTGAGACTGAGCCCATCTGGCCCTTGCTAACCGTCTTCCTGTCTCCAACCGCGCCCTGGGTCCAGAGCTGGAGTGGCTGGACGTGGGACACCGTACTGTGGCAGGTGTCCTGAGCAGCACCTTCTGGACAGGGGGTGTGATGCTGTTGGCACTGGTCGGCTACCTGATACGGGACTGGCGATGGCTTCTGCTGGCTGTCACCCTGCCTTGTGCCCCAGGCATCCTCAGCATCTGGTGAGACCTGGGGGTAGCTGGGGAGTGGGAGATACAGGAGGCCGGAGACAGAATTAATCAGAGGCTGAGATTCGAAGACAGACTGAGAGATGAAGAGAAACTGTCAGTGACCAACAGAGAGAAAGAGAGATAGGGATCAATACAAAGAAGATGGCACCAGGCATGTGAAGCAGAGAAACAGGGAACAAAATATAGAGAGACAGAGACGGAATGACAGAGACAGAACCACTGAGAGACAGTGAGAGACCAGGACCGAAAGGCAGCCTCAGAGGCACAGATAGAGATGAACACATGAGTGACAGAAGAGACAGAGCCAAGCACAGACAGGCTGGCGCCCTGGAGGGGTGGGGGTGGCGGCAAAGCCAGCACAGGGGTAGGGAGTCCAAGCAGGAGGTGGGGGGCTGGGTGAGGTGGGCATTTCATTGCCTCCCCCAAATGAACTGGTTTTGGATGATCCCTGTGGGTATGTCTGTATGTCTGTCTCTCTTTCATCCTATGCCCTCTTGTCACCTGTGGGTGAAGTGGGTAGCTGGTCCTGGGGGCTGAGGTTTTGGGAGCAAGACCAATTCAGTTGAGTAGAGAAGGGACTCCCAGGCTGTGGAGGACCTAGGCCTGGGCAAGGAAGAGTGGGAAGAGGTGGCTTTGAAATTGGGCCTTAAGGGATGAACAGTTCATCAGGTGGGGAGGGCTTGGGAAGAGAACACATTCCAGGCTGAGGGGACTGTGTGGGGAAGAGCCTGGAAGCTGACAGCCTGTGGTGTGCCCAGGAGGGAGATGTGGCTTAGGGCGCTCTGACTGAAGGGCCTCCTCCTGCCCCCCAGGTGGGTGCCTGAGTCTGCACGCTGGCTTCTGACCCAGGGCCGTGTGGAAGAGGCCCACAGGTACCTGCTCCGCTGTGCCAGGCTCAATGGGCGGCCTCTGGGTGAGGACGGCCTGAGCCAGGAGGTGAGAGTGAATGTATGTGTGAGTGCATGCAAGTACGTGTGTGTGTGTGTGTGTGTGTGTGTGTGTGTGTGTGTGTGCGCCCTGTGTCAAGGGTGCCCTTCCTGGGGTCTACTCTGTGTGCAAGAAAAACTCCTGGCCCCCAGTGGAGTGTTCCAAACTCTTCAGGATGTCCTACTGGCCCTGGTGGGCCACACCCTAGACTCAGGACCCACCCTACTCAGCTCCCACGTGCATCCCCTCCCCCACTACTGCAGAAGAGAAGGATGGAGACCCAGGGAGAACAAGGTGCCTCGTTCAGGCCACATCGCCACCTCCGATGCCACAAACTCTCCTCCTTCCCCACAGGCTCTGAGCAAAGTGGCTGCTGCGGAGCGGGTGGTCCGAACACCCTCATACCTAGACCTGTTCCGGACACCAAGGCTGCGACACATCTCATTGTGCTGCATGGTGGTGTGGTGAGGAGGGGGCTGACCTGGGCCTGGTGGGGTGGGGGAGGGACACACTCCCCTGGTGCTGAGCGTGAGAGGACAAGGGACAAGTGAAACTGTAACTGCGGATGGCAGGAGGATCCGCCTCTAGTGGGGAAGGGGGCTCTGGGAGGTCAGGATGGAGCAGGCATCAGAGACACGTGGGGTTAAACTCAGGCTCTGCCACCTCCTTACTGTGAGCCCTTTGACAGGTCACTTAACACTCTGAGCCTCAGTGCCTCTTCTGTACAACCGGACGCTATTAGTTCCTATCTCACAGGGTTGCTGTGAAGATTAGGTAAAGGTGCTTGGGGCTACTGGCATGTGCTACTGCACACTCAGAAGGGATTATGGGGACACGGAAGACCGTGGGCAGCGGGCTCCGAAGGTGGGGGAGACGGTCCCTCTAAAAGGCCAAGGCTCCTGAGAAGAGAGGACAAGGGGGCGCGAAGGAGGACCCCTGAGTGGCATCGCGACCCCCCTCAGGTTTGGAGTGAACTTTTCCTATTACGGCGTGAGCCTGGATGTGTCGGGACTGGGGCTGAACGTGTACCAGACGCAGCTGCTCTTCGGGGCCGTGGAGCTGCCCTCCAAGCTGCTGGTCTACCTGTCGGTGCGCCACGCCGGACGCCGCCTCACGCTGGCAGGAACGCTGCTCGGCGCCGCCCTCGCCTTGGGCTTCAGGCTGCTGGTGTCCTCCGGTGAGCCCCGCCCCAAGCCCCCGCCCATTCCCGTAGGCCCCGCCTTCTGGCCGAGAAAAACCCGCCCCTCACCGCCACCCCGCCCTTTCCCGGAAGCCCCGACTCAAGGCCAGTTAAGTCTGGCCCTCTCCGGAGGCTCCACCTCCTATCCTGGGAGAACCTCTGTTCTGCAAGGCCTCCTCACTGCCTGAACCCCTTTTCCTCCAGAGGTGATGTCCTGGAGCACCGCCCTGGCGGTGATGGGGAAAGGTTTTTCTGAAGCTGCCTTCACCACTGCCTACCTTTTCACGTCGGAGTTGTACCCTACCGTGCTCAGGTGAGGGGTCCCAGGCAAGCCACCTGGAGGGAGGGCTTGTTAGTCACAACTCTTATCAACACGCCTACATACACACACTGCACCCCAGTCCCTGTCGCCCATTCCTTACAGAGCTAATCAGAGCTGTTTGTGTTTGCCTAAGTCTGGGAGGAGGTGGGGCATTTAATCTTCTTTACTAAGTGACCTTGAGCAAGGTCAGACAACTTTTCTGGGCCTCCTTTAAAAGAAAACAGTCGCAAAAGGCCCCATCTGGGGCTTCCCTGGTGGTGCAGTGGTTGAGAGTCCGCCTGCCGATGCAGGGGACACGGG
>NW_006785876.1:4731425-4735663 GCF_000442215.2 Lipotes vexillifer
AGAGCCCAAAAAGCCAAAAAAAAAAAAAAAAAAAAAAAAAAAAAAGCCCCATCTGCCCATCCCATCCTACTCAACACAGCCTAAGCAGAACTGCCCTTGGGGGTTGTCTCTGGACATAAGGCCCTGGCCCTTTCAGGTAGCTATTGACAGGTGGGGAGGAGATGGGTAGGCAGCTGGGCATGTTTAGAAAGCCTTGTGTCTCCTGTAACATGGCAGGGTCTGTTCCAGCTGCTGACCCCTTCCTTTCACGCTACCCTTTCCCCATCCTCTTTCTGATGACTTTTTTTTTTCCTTCAGCGATACCTGATTGGTACTATCAGAATGGGGGCCCATCCTCTGGTGGGTGCTGGCTTGGGGGCCCCTGGCCTACGGGTGGGTGGGAAGACCACCTGAAAGAAGACTCAGCTTTCTTAGCTGTCTGGGAAGAAGGGGGCACCAGGCCCTGCCAGCCCAGAAAGGGAGCCCCGTGAGGCATGACCGCAAGTAGGTGTGAGCACCAACCCCCTCCTCCATCCTCTCTCTCTGAGCAGACAGACAGGGATGGGGCTGACTGCACTGGTGGGCCGACTGGGGGGCTCTTTGGCCCCACTGGCAGCCTTGCTGGACGGAGTATGGCTGTCACTGCCCAAGCTCGCTTATGGGGGGATCGCCCTGCTGGCTGCCGGCACTGCCCTCCTGCTACCAGAGACAAAGCAGGCACAACTACCAGAGACCATCCAAGACGTGGAGAGGAAGAGGTGTGTGCACAGGACTGTGTCTGTGTGAGCACAGGCATGTGGGTATGGGTGCTCAAGGTACCTGACACCTTAGGTAAGATTCAGAGAGGAAGACATGTCTGCACATGTGTGTCTGGTGCATGTATGCAAGTGTGCATGGGTGTGTGACCTGAGGTATGTAAACTGCGTGTATAGAAGTGTACATGAGTCCATACCTGTGTGTGTGTCCAAGAAGAAGAGGATGTGTACACACACTCAGGTATGCCTACATGTCAGGGATGTGTCAAGCATGTGTGGGAGTCACTTGTGGGAGTACATGTGTTTGTATATCAAGAGCTGGGGGGAGCCCTAGGCCAGCCCTATGGGGCAGGCTGGGGAGGTAGGCTGGGAGGATAAACCCCACCATTGCTCATGACTCCTTCCTCCTCAGTGCCCCATCCAACCCTCAGGAGGAAGAGATGCCCATGAAGCAGGTCCAGGACTGAATGGAATCAGGGGCAGGCCCTCCATGGAAGTTCTGCAGCAGGGGCTGGGAGAACAGAAGGGCAGGCCCTCTGACCAGGGCTGGGGGCAGTGAGCCCCCTGTCCAGGGCTGGAGTTGCCCCCTCTCTGTGCTCATCCGGCCTTGACTATTTGGCCTCCAGCAGCAGAGCAACTTCCCAGAAAGCAGTGGGCTGCTGAGAATTCTGGCACCCCTCTCATGGCTGGGGGGATTCTGTAAATAAAGGTGCCCCTTGGGTTAGGGCAACAGTGAGGAGCTGTGGGATGAGCCCTGGATGGGAAGCCACTGAGTCTGGCCCTGGGTTCTGGTCCCAGCTTTGTCACTGATTTCTGGGTGACCTTGGGCATGTGGCTTTCCCTCTCTGGGTCTGTCTGGTCATCTCTCAAATGGATAATGAAGCCTCTTAGCAGACCTCGCCGCAGGATCTATCTGCTCTCATGCTCAAATGAGATGCTGAATAAGGTGCTTCCTCTAGAGATGGTGCTAAAGAAAGAACTGTCCTGTGACGACTTCTGGTACCAACAGGGCTGGTGGGCATGCTGTCCACTGCGTGGTGCTGGGAGCTGCCCAGTGCCAGAGCCAGAGGACCAGGAGAACAGAGCTCTTTGTTCCCATGGCTGGCTTTGCTACCTCCCAGTCACTTTGCAGGGTAATACATCCCCACACCCCTACACTCCCCACCCTCCAATCCACTGTCTAGGCCTCATGCCCAAAGAAGAGTTGAAGGCATGGGAGCCAACATTTTATTGGAGAAGCCAAAATAAACACAAGTTTTATGAGTACCTTGAAGTTACAGAATTTGCTGGGTCAAGGGATTGGGAAGACCAAGACACTAACCTTAAAATGGGGTGGCCTATGTCCCCTGACCAGATAGGAATGGGAAAGGGAGGAGTTGGCAGAGAAAGTCTAGACTCTGGTCTACCATGGAGCCTAGGCCCAGGCCGCCAGAATCCCACCTTCTCCCACCCCCGTGGGACTAGAGAATTCTGTAGCTTCCATTGGACCATGGAGAGGATGATGGGAGGCCTGAGTTAGGGTGACCTCTGCTATGAGCATCTCATTTGATCTCCACAGGGTCATAGATGTAGCAGCCCACATCACCAATGTTCACACCTGAGGGAGAGAGCCCAATCACCAAGGGCCTTGGGGCTGGGGAGGGTGCTGGGCTGAAGGCTGGAGGGAATTGGGAGGGGTCTGGGGTGTGTTTGACCACAGGGGAAGTTGTCCACACATCCCCCACAGACCCACATGCCATACTTTAGGCCCATTGTCTGGGGTGGGGCTGCCCACCTTTGGGGCCAAACAGGTAGCCATAGCAGGGGATGTGGCAGTAGGGGACGCCGTCATGCTGGGACACAGAGAGAAAGAGAGACGTCTCAGCTTGGCTCTTTTCCCATCTCCAGCCTCCCTCCTCCCAGCATAATCACCCACCCCTGCCCTGCTCACCTCAGCGTGACTCCCAGCAGTCAGGGTCTTCCGGCACCGCTGGCACCTCAGACAGGGTCGGTGCCAATTTCTGCCCAAAGACATCACCTTCTCAGCTGATGGGGGAGAGATGGTAGTTCAAGGGGCAGGGCAGGGAGACCCACTTGCCTTGTACCACCTCCCTGCCCTTTGATGCCCATCCTGCACCCCTCTCTCCTAGCTTTCTGTTGTCACTTACCGAAATAGACGGGTTCCTTACAGCCGGGGCACAGCGAGGTCTCCCCAGTGAACGTCTTCGTGTGGGGAGGGCCTTTAAGGGGAAGAGGCCCCCGCTAGGGCTGAGGTGGAGGCCAGGCCTAAACAGGGCCCATCAGCCCTGCCCTGCATATGGCACTGTCCTCTTCCAAAAGCCATGCTCATCCCAGAGCCTCCCACCCACGTGGACATGAGCCTGCCTTCCTCAGGCAGAGCTGAGTCCCCTCTGACTCCACTTCCTGCCCCATCCCTACCTGCAGGAGGGACCACCTGCTTCCTTCTCATCCTCCCAGGGGCTCAGGTGCCCACCCACCCAACCCCATCAGCAACTCAATCCTCAGGAAACCTGAGCTGATATAGGAGCTGGCCAGGGCAGGGGTGTCAGGTGTTGGGGAGCACAATGTCACTGCCCACTCCAGGGGATGGAGGAAGGAACAGGGAGAGGGGAGAAGTGGAAGAATGTGAGGGGCTGGCCCATCTCAATGACCCCTTACTCTAGGTCCTTCCTTCCATGGCCCTGGCCTGGGAGGGGCCTGAGTTCCAGGCCAGCTTTGCCTCTGACTAGCTGAGTGACTGCACAAGGTCATTTGCCCTCTACAGACCTCAGTTTTCTCACCCATAAAATGGGGGTGATAATGCCACCTGCCCGATTTACCTGTTACTCAGCAGCTGACAGGAGGAAACATCAAAAAAGGGGCCACGGAGAAGAGAAGCCTTTGCCATGAACAAAGTTGTAGGAATGTGAAGCAAAGGACTAGGTGGGATACTGCCACCTGGTCCCCATCCCCTGTTCCATCCTGGGGAAGGGTCAGGAGGAGGAGTAGCCGGGGCTCGATCTCACTTACTTTTCTTGCCCTGGGGGAGGCCAGTCCTGGGCCTGGGGGGGCTGAACCTGCTGGGGCTAAGAGGAGTAGCGCTGGCAGGGGCGGGGGTGGGGGAATTGTAGAGGTAGGAGCCCACACCACCAATGTTCACCCCTGCAGAGAGAAGAGGGGAGGTTAGGCTTGAGCCTCCAGCTCCCAGCCACACGGAGGGTTCTGCTGTCCCCTGGCCCCTTCCAGGCTGGTACTTACCCCTGGGTCCAAAGAGAGCCCCATAGCATGGCTTGTGGCAATACGGCCTTCCGTTGTGCTAGGCACAAGCAGAGGGAAGAGGACTGCTTAGGGCCCAAGGGGGCTCTCCTGTGCCCCACAGGCTTTTCCCCAGGACAGGCTGCCAGGTGTGTCTGTCTACTGGCCTGGGCTGCGGGGGCTGGGAGCAGTGAGGGGTGGGCTGGCATGCCAGGACTGCCACTGTGGTCAGGGAGACAGGGAAAGAGCAGGTCAGGAAAGAGGGGCGCT
>NW_006785876.1:4736153-4780768 GCF_000442215.2 Lipotes vexillifer
GCAGGTCAGGAAGCAGTGCTGCTTCCCTCCCCCACCTGACGAAAGGCATGGGATCCACCAGCACAATTCAGGCTCCCCACATGCTGGCTGGTGTGGTGCCTATTGGGTAGGTGATCTTGGGAGTTGGCTGCTGAGGTTGCCTTTGGTGGGCCAATGGGGCTGAAGCCGGGGGCTGGTGACTCGGCGACAGTGACAGACACAAGGCTGTGCACCCTAGCCCGGCCTCACCTCTGCATGCCCTCCTGGGGACAGGACGCTGTGGCAGTGCTCACATTTCAGACAGAATGGGTGCCAGTTCTTGCCCAGGGAGCTCACCTTCTCTGCTGTGGGGGACAAGGTGCAACTGGGCAGAGCCAGGCCAAGCACAAGGCGCCCTCCTTTCCCCCCTGTTCCCCCCCCCACCGTGATTCCTAGAGACGATGGGGAGTGTCTCCGGGAGGCCAGTTCCATCCCGCCCGAGTGCTGTGCACCCCATAGGTGGAAAAGGGGGCTGGGACCACACAGTGGCCAGCTCCTTGCGTCCTCATGGAGCCCAAAGGCTCTCACTCGCCCCGTCTTCTCCCCTTCCTCCGCCCAGGCCTCACCAAAGAAAACGGGTTGCTGGCAACGTGGGCAGGTCCAGCTCATGGCTCCGCTCTGAGCAGCCGGCGCCGCACACTGTGGTCAAGTCCTCCGGGGTTCAGTTCCCGCCCCCTTCGCTGGCCCCTCCCATGGCTCAGCCTTGAGCCTCTTTGGGCTGAATCCGCTGCTCCTCTGTTCCCACAGTGGCAGTCCTGGCTGCCAGAAATTTAGAACCACTCCACCTGGGGAACGCGGGCAACTTTGCTGTTACTTCCAAACACTGAAGTATCGGACCGGTGGACAGGAGAGAAGATCCTGAAGCTAGACTGGGAAGGGAGGGAGTAATGAAGACGCCTGGAAGGGTGGCACTAGTTCCTGGCTTGGTACAGAGAGGAAAACTGTTCAGAGTGTAGACGCCATGAAAACACCATTATTTCCCCAAAGCGAGGAGTTAGGCATTCTTTGAAATGGTTTCATTCCGCCTTCTCCGTGGCAGATGGTTAAGAGGTACGGAATCTGGAGCCCATCTCTGTTACTTACTCATTCTTTGGCTTCAGGCAAATTACTTAACCTCCCTCTGCCTCCGTTTTCTCATCTGTACAATGAGTAAAGTAATAAGTTTCTCCCTCATAGGACTGTGGTGAGAATTAGATAACTTTAATACTTGCAAAGTGCCCAAACAGCACGTGGCACCTAAATGCTATAAAAAGCAGTAACTATCATTATGATGGATCCCATAGTGAACCCAAGACTCAGTTTGGAAGCCCCAAAATGGGGTCTGCATACTATGGTTTGCTCATAAAATTATAATGCTTATTTATTAAATTTAAAAGTATAATTCAGACACCAATTACATATTCCTAATTTGGTTTAAGATGTTTTAATATTTGTTAAAAGTAGCTCAGCAATGCTTCAAAGGACACTTCAAGAAACATAAACCCACAGAATGAAAGAAAATATTTGCAAACATATATCTGATAAGGGTCTGGTAATCAGAATATATAAAGGATTTTTTACAACTCAACAATAAAAAGACAACCCAATTAAAAAATGGGAAAAGAATTTGAATAGAGATTTTTCCAAAGAAGATATACAAAGGTCAACACACACATGAAAAGATGCTCAGCATCATTTGTCATTAGGGAAATGAAAATCAGTAACACAATGAGGTAATATTATACACCTACTAGAATGGCTATAATAAAAAATGATGAGTGTTAGTGAGGATGTGGCAAAATTGGATCCCTCATACAATGCTGATGGGAATGTAAAATGTGTAGCCCTTCGAAAAATAGTCTGGCAATTCCTCAAAAAGTTAAAACTTAGAGTTACCATATGACCAAGCAGTTGCACTCCTAGGTGCAACTGTCCACGCACACACACAAAAAGCATACGTCCACACAAAAACTTGAAATGAATGTTCATAGTATTGCTATTCACAACAGCCAAAAGATGGAAAAACCCAAAGCCCATCAACTGATGAATGGATAAATAAAATGCAGTCTATCTATGATAACATATTATTTGGCCATAAAAGGGAATGAAGTACTGAGGCGTGCTACAACATGAATGGACCATAAAGACATTACGTGAAGTGAAAGAAGCCAGACACGTAACACCACATACTGTATGATTCCATTTATATGAAATGTCCAAAAAATGTAAATCCATAACGACAGAAAGTAGATTAGTGGTTGCTAGGGGTTTAGGGGAGGGACAATTGGGAGTATCTACTAATGAGGACCAAGTCTCCTTACAGGAGAAATGAAAATGATCTGGCATTAGTGGTGATATTTGCACAACCTTGTGAATATACTAACAATCATAGCTTTGTATACTTTAAAAGGGTGAAATTTATGGTATGTGGATAATGTCTTAATAATTATGCCTGAAGGGAACTACTTTTTTTAAAAAAAGGTAGCTCAGTGGACCTCCCTGGTGGTCCAGTGGTTAAGACTCCACACTTCCAATGCAGGCGCCATCAGTTCGATCCCTGGTCAGGGAAGTTCCTCATGCTATGGGGTGTGGCCCCCCTGCCCCCCAAAATAAAGAAACGACAACAAAAAAAGGCAGCTCAGCAAATGAGGGGCAGAAGAGAGGCCTTGATTACTTTGTGCCAGGGCCCCAGCAGAGGAGACAATCCCTCGATGAAGTATCATGGTGAAATGAAGAGTTTTCTGGGAATAAGTTCCTGTGTTTTGTCAAGTCAGTTGAGAAACGGCTGAATGAGGCGTGTGTACTAAACCCATCATTGGGTTGCAGCACTGTGCCCTGCTAGGTGAAAGGAGTCCTATTTGTGTCTTAGGAGTTGGAGATCCTCTCTGGACTTCAATCCCCTCAGATGGGCAATGGGGATGGGACTAGTGTCTCTGAACTTCTGCTTAACACTCCTGTTTCCTCACTTGTCTCCGTACTTTTTGCTTCTAACGACACTTGCTTTATCCTCCTTGATGACTTCTGAAGGTGGAAGACTTGCACATTGTGAAATGAACTTTTCTACACTTCCTCATTATTTGTTTGTTTTGGGGAACATTTCAAGATCCTTAGTTTTATAACTGTTTCTGGAAGGGATTCTTCTTTAACAAACTTGAAAAGTACTAGTTTTAGTCTCCACTGATAGTTTACTCTCGTGTTTCTGCCTCTCATGTGTTTCTTCTTCAAGAAGGCAGCTCAAGTTTCACTGCCTTTTGCTCTCTAAGGCTCACACGAAGAAGGTCCACATTAGGAGGCTGGGAGGACTTCACTGTTGTATTTATTCTTGGGCATGCTGCCTCCTTTAGGAAGGCTAACTTCATCTGTCCAAGGATCTATCCTCAGAATTTCCAGGCCACATCAAATAATCCTTTTCTAAGGTTCCCCACCTCTATCTGCATTCGATCACCTTGTGCCCATGCCTCAGCCTCTTAGTTGGGTCATCTTTACCCTGGCATCCAGCACAGGGCCCCATATAAAGAAACAAGCACTGAAGTGCTTTACTCCTCTCCATCTTCTGTGGCCTTCCAATACTGTATGGCCACAACAAACACAGTATGCCTCATCTTTTCTATTTCAGTGCTTATGAAAGACTAGTTGAGGCTCCTCCTTTTCAAATATCTGCCATCCATTTACAGGTACAACAAATCACAGTATTCCACTCTTCTTCCTTGCCTGGCTTCCATTATTCTGACTCTAACCCAAGAGTCTTTTTTTTTTTTTTGCGGTACGAGGGCCTCTCACTGTCGTGGCCTCTCCCATTGCGGAGCACAGGCTCCGGACGCGCAGGCTCAGCGGCCATGGCTCACGGGCCCAGCCGCTCCGCGGCATGTGGGATCTTCCCGGACCGGGGCACGAACCCGTGTCCCCTGCATCCGCAGGCGGACTCTCAAACACTGAGCCACCAGGGAAGCCCCTAACCCAAGAATCTTTGTAAAGAATGTTAACAGGGAGAATTAACATCTCTGTAGGAATGCGTTTGCAGTCACTAACAGTGGCTGTTTTGAATACTTTGTGTGACTAAAACCTCTAAAATGATGTTTTAACAAATACCACAAATGGATAAGTCCAGTTGAGTGTAAGTACTGCCTACTCAGTTGAGAGGGTGTAGTTTATATTACCTCTTATAAGAGGCAGACCCCTCTTTCATAAAGATAACTATTCCCTTGGTGCCCCACCCCACTTTTTTACTGCACAGACCTCTGTCACAGTATCTGTAATGTTGTGTTACACTTATTTACTTTTCTAACTTTCTTCAGTTAACAGGACGGATTGAGACTCACTCATCTGTGTGTCTGTAGTATCAAGTGTAGTGGGGCTCAGTAAATGATAGTTACTACTACTGCTACTATTATTAACATCTTCCACTAACATTCTTTATGTTTTTATTGTCAGGTACACATATGTTTTAGACTGTTGTATTTTCTTGATGAATTGACCCTTTTATTGTTGTTCTTAGGCTGAAGAAACAAGCTTTTCAACTCTAGGTGAGTGGTAGTGGGACATAATGGCCTTAAATACCTGGAGGACTGTCACATGGAAGAGGCATTAGGGGTACTACCGAGACCCCTGGATAGAAGTCATAGGGAAGCAGATTTGGATTCAGTCCACAAAAAGAACCTTCTAATAGAGCCAAATATGCAGTGACTGCTTCAGAAAGTAGTGAGCTTCCTGTCTCTGGATGTTATAAGTAATGCTGGAGAACAAACCAACTAATTGTCATTGTTGCAGAAGGAATGCAAGCATCATATACAGACAGATCTTTAAGGTTTCTTCACAATTTGACGATGTATTATTTTGTGATTCCATTCCCCAAGAGAGTTTGAAACCTGTGTTAGCAAGAGAGCATTGCTAAAATAGTGACAACTACCACCTATGGAATGCCAGTCGTAGGCGTTATACTTACTATTTCTGATCCTACAAAACCTGATGAAGGATTTAAACATTACATTACCAACTGTACAGAAAAGGAAAGTGGCTTGGAGAGGTTAAGAAATGGTTCAACACCATACAGACCCTCATGCGTTGTGACTCTTGAACTCAAACTTTTTCTACTTGATGCTCCTAAGCATGGTTTCTGCTAAGCTACCCATGTGTTTCAGTCTGAAAGGATACTACTCTTGTCTGTACAGCATCTCTGTACTAATTGATAAGAAGGCCTATCCACGTAAATAATGGGTTGAGATACAAGAGGCAGGGAAATGTCATTAAAACTTTTCCATGGCTTCTCGGTACCCTCAAGATAAAGTTTTTAACTTGGCTCTAGGACCCTCCACCTTTGCAGTTTTCTAAGCCATTTCTCCTGTTGCCTCAACCTCTGTAATTACAGTAAATGAGCTTCTTAAATCTGCCAAGTTCTTTCCTGCCTCGGGGCCTTTGCAAAAGCTATCTTTTTTCTGGGAACTTGCTTCTCCAGTATCTTCACCTCACTAATTCTGCTCCCTCTCCTCACCTATTCAATACCAGGCTATTGGCCCCAGGAACTCCCTCCTATAGCATCTTGTGCTGGGGGTAAAGGGGGTACAATCGATGACGGCTGTGTTTTCCCTGCCTGAGTGCTGAACCAAATGAGGGAAAAAGTCAAATGGAGACCCCATGATAAAAGCTGAGTTTGTAGCTTAGTGGGAGGGTAAAATAGGTCTGCCAACTTCCCACCCACCTCCCCCACCACATTCTAGGCTTTGTGTACCTCATTACTCTGTGAGCCCTATGAGGGCAGGGACCAGGACTGTTCTGCCAACCACTGCATATGCTTCCAATGCCTTGCTCAATCTCTAGCACATGGTGCTCAATAAAAATTTGTTGGTGAATGAATGTTAAATGTTGCACACAAGTCTCCCTCAAGTGTGAGTAGATGAGGACCAGTGGGAGAGATGTGCGATTACGAGTGGACTGGTAGGGGTTGAGAGTTTTGTTATAACAAAAGCCCTGGAGCAAGGGGAGCTCAGTTGTCTAGGAGTAGACTCAGGAGTTTGTTTCTTAATATACATGAGGATCAGCATGTATGATGCAAAATGGAATACGATTTAAACTGATCCTGATTATAAATACTAGGAGACCAATACAGTAAAAAGAACTGAAAATTTGCTTTGGCAGCAAATCAGTCCCACTAATTACAGTCATTCACAAGAACTTACTAATTAAGCCTAATTAGCATGTAGCACAATTATGCCTATCATTAAATATATGGCAAAAGAATGAGGGAAAAGTGTTGTGTAAACTGTAAAGCACCTTACAAATATGGCTGCTATCATGTGCCAGGTTGGCACTGCAGTGAGTTTTGATTATAACTATAAATTCCACTCATTTTATACCTTTGTAGATTTGTTCAAGTACATGGCCATATGCTTGTCACTTTAAGGCATTATCAAAATTTGTATCTATGGATGACTCTTTTAAAAGGTTTCACTCAGTTGTGTATGTTAATGAAAAATCAGTCTTACCTCCTTATTGTTGTTTCTCAACCTTTATTACCCATAACCCTTGTGCTTTCTCACTCCATGTTTTGAATATCCCCTATAACTAGTAAGTTTTACTTTCTATAGTTCATGAATAAAAAATAAAAAAATAAAAATAGAAACATACACACAAAACAAAACCAGACTGAAATGCTTTCTTAAAATACACTAATCCTCCCACCTGTAGATAACTGCTGCTGTATAATCACACATTATTTATGGCTCTTGCAAGAGTCTGTCCGATATTTCCCTTGTTTCCCAGCATCAACTTGCCATCATATGAGCCTGTTGAGAGCACTCTGTATTAGCTACTTGTGTTAGCTGCTTAGGGCTATTGAGTGAGCTACATTTTGTGATTCAGTGGTATCAGCTGGACTAATTCAGAATCAAGACTGCTGGAAAGGACTTCTTGACCCTTCACCATGTGTGCCTTCAACCTATGCTTGTGAAGATATCAACAACAGCTTTAAATGATGGTTTTCCATGCAAAGATGGATTTGGCCTCTCAAGTATCACTTGGGAATGTGTATTTCATCTGAAAGTATATTTTAGAAAATGACCTCCAAATAATTTGCAGCATGAAAAATGTATCCATATTCTGGAAACTGAGAGAAGAATAAGAGTGAAACTTGGTGGTCAGCTTACTTATAAATCTGATAGATGGTGACAGTGCTCCTTGGTGGAAACTACCAGCAACTTCCTCATCTTCTTACTAAGGTCTAGGGGGTAATTTTTTTTTTTTACAATATACAAGAATAGTCCTTCCATGTCATGAGACTATGTAATAAGACTAAAACCGTTTAATCTTATGAATTCAGACAAATGCAAATGCTTACCTTTTTATAGAGGAGTCTTTCAGTTCCTCTATGAAGCTCAAGGTCACAGAATCAGGAGCCATGTTCTAGCCTCTTCCCAACTCCAAAATGACTGGGCTTTTTCTCTTCTTCTCCTGAGCTTTTGGAACAGGTAGAACTGTAAGATCTTTATTTCTAATCTCTTACTACCCCATACCCTCACCACCAAAAAAAGGGCAGCAATTACTAGTATCTTAGTGGGGATAAGAACCTGAGCACCATCTTTTGATAAAAAGCCACAAAGAGGGAAGGCTACAAACAAAGAAGGCACTGAATCTTCGCAGCTCTATAGGGGACATTTTATTTTCTACTTAGAAAGCATTTCCTTTGGAGAACTTCATCTTCCCCAACTGCACATTAATTCAACTTAGTCTAGATTCCTCACTAGGGTAGACCCTGTCTTCCCAGGGTGAGCTTATGACCAGGGCCTGGTCTGGATACTTCATCCACCTGGTCACAGTAATTGTTCAGAGAGAGAAATGTGGCCCAAGTCACACTAATCAACATCCTCCCTGAGGTTTTTTTGGTGCTATAAGGAAAGATACACCTCATTTTCTAGACAGAGGCCTATAAGAACCATGGCAGCTTGAGCCTGCAGGGGCTAACTTGCACCTGAGTAGAGAGAAAATAAGAAGTTAAGCAGAGCTGAGGAAATGGGGAACGAAGAGTCCTGATGACATCTCTGACCTCCTGGATCTAATTCTGACTCGGTTTCCCAATTACCAAACCACAAATTACCACCTATTCATTTTTTTTCATAAGCTTGTGTGAGTTTAGTTTCTGTTACAACCAAAAGAATCCTAATTAATACAATATGTACCTTTATACAGACAGAAGTGCTTCTTCTTGTGTTTAAGAATTACATCATGTTGTGTAAAGTTCTGAAACTGTAGATAGTTTTATACACACATTTTCTTTTTTTTTTTTTTTTCGGTACGCGGGCCTCTCACTGTTGTGGCCTCTCCCATTGCGGAGCACAGGCTCCAGACGCGCAGGCTCAGCAGCCATGGCTCACGGGCCCAGCCGCTCCGTGGCATATGGGATCTTCCTGGACCGGGGCAAGAACCCGTGTCCCCTGCATCAGCAGGTGGACTCTCAACCACTGTGCCACCAGGGAAGCCCAATATACACACGTTTTCTTAATGCATGATTTTCAGGATAACGTTGTAAGAAAAAGACTAGAAAATAATATGTAAGAAATGGATCTTAGACAAGTAATGCAATTAAAAATGGGCAAAGGATTTGGACAGTTCTCCAAAGAAGATATACAAATGGCCAATAAGCACATGAAAAGATGCTTGACATCATTAGTCATTAAAGAAATGCAAATCAAAACCATAAGGAGATACCACTTCATACCCACTAGGATGGCTATAATTAAAAAAGAAAAACAGAAAATAACAAGTGTTGGAAAGATGTGGAAAAAATGAAACCCTCACATTTCTGGTAGGAATATAAAGTGGTACAGCTGCTGTGGAAAACAGTTTGTTTGACAGTTCCTCAAAAAGTAACATATTGTAATGTCACAGAAATGGCACAGCAGAGATCTCCAAGAATCAGTTCCTCCACTGAAGCTATCATTAAGCTGGCAAAAACTGACAGAATCAACTTTTTCAGAACTCTGGAATCTAATAAAAAAACTTACAATGGAGTCCAACCAGTGGTGTGCTTAATGAAAAAAGCAGCTGCAAAATTTCAGTAACAAAGCATTGTAGCATTTTTGCTTACCCATCTAATATCCCCCATTCTGCAGCTTGGAGGTGGCCATTGGGACAGCAGCCCATATTCCTGGTGTGGCTTGCCGGTGCCAGGGGAAGATAATATGCACCTTGTTCTCAAAAGATTGTAGCTGTGAATCTTGCCCTGTCTAGCTGTTCCCTGAGGAATCTGTGCTGAGGCTGACCTTGTTTTGCCCCCCTCAAGCTGGAGCAGCTTTCAAAGCATCCATTGAAAGCATTTAAAGACATATACTACCAGTGGCTGCATAGAGAAAGAAACAGCGAATGGAACAAGCATCAGACGGATCTAAAAGTCTGGAAAGGAGGAGTCTGAGGAGGAAGATACATGGGGAAATAAGAACTCTGAAGGGCTACCATGTGTATGGGGAAATCCAGCACGTAAAGTATATGCCCAGAGACAGATGAGAGTTCAGAAAAGACCTGAGAGGACCCTAGGCTTGCACCTTTGGCTGAACTTTGGGTTCCAGGCAGCCAGGAGGTGAAGGCCAAGGCAGAGTTTTAGGCAGATTGGCTTAGCACTGAAGTGGTGCCCCAGGTCAGTGTCTGCAAAGACCAAGAGAAGTGGGGTTTTTGTCTGTTTGTTTTTGTTCATTTTTCCACTCCAGGCATTTAAGGAAATCTCTGTCAGGTCACTGACTGCTGAGATACTGGAACAGAGATTTAAGGACCAAACACAAGCATACAGTCTTAGCAAAAATAGTTTGGAAAAGTCAGTAAACAAATGATGACTACAGACTTCAATAATCAACAACAGCAAAACTTGGGAGGGGGATCTGACTCCCAGATTGACACATCATAATATTCAAAATGTCCAGTTTTAAACAAAAAATCACAAGGTATAAAAAGAATAAAGTATTGTTCATTCACAGGAAAAAAGAAGTTTATAGAAACCATCACCAAGGAAGCCCAGACACTGGACTTATTAGACAAATATTTAAAATCAAATATTGACATAATTGAAGGGGAAATAGACAATTCTACGATAACAGTTGGAGATTCCAGTACTCCGATAATGAACAGAACATCTAGACAGAAGTTCACTAAGGAAACAGACGACTTGAACAATTCTAAATTAACTAGATCTAACAGACATACAGAATACTTTATCCCCAAACAGCAGAATACACAATCTTCTTAAGCTCACATAAAACATTCTCCAGGATAGATCATGTTAGGCCACAAAGCAAGTCTTTGTACATTTAAAAAGATTAAAATCATACAAAGGATCGTCTCCAACCACAATGGAATAAAGCTAAAAATCAATAACAGGAGGAAAACTGGAAAATTCACAAAATGTGGAAATTAAACAACACACTCTTAAAGAACCAATGGGTCAAAGAAAGATTCAAGAGAGAAATTATAAAATACTTTGAGATATGTGAAAATAAAAACACAACATATCAAAATGTATGGGGTGCAGTGAAAACAGTGGTCAGAGGGAAACTATAGCTGTAAACATTTTTAAAAAGAAGATCTCAAATCAACAACCTAACTTTTACACCTTGAGGAACTAGAAAAAAATGGAGCTAACAAAAGCAAGTGAAAAGACAACCTACAGAATGGGAGAAAATATTTGAAAATATCTGGTAAAGATCTAGTATCTAGAATATATGAAGAATTCTTGGGGCTTCCCTGGTGGCGCAGTGGTTGAGAGTCCGTCTGCCGATGCAGGGGACACGGGTTCGTGCCCCGGTCTGGGAAGATCACACATGCCGTGGAGCGGCTGGGCCCGTGAGCCATGGCCGCTGAGCCTGTGCGTCCGGAGCCTGTGCTCCGCAACGGGAGAGGCCACAACGGTGAGAGGCCCGCATACCGCAAAAAAAAAAAAAAAAAAAAAAATTCTTATAACTCTACAACAAAAAGGCAAACAACCCAATTAAAAAATGGAAAAGGACTTCACTAGACATTTTTCCAAAAAAGATATAAAATGGCCAAAAAGCACATGAAGAGATGCTCAATATCATTAGTCATCAGAAAAATGTAAATCAAAACCACAATGTAATATTGGGATGGTTATAATATATGAAAAAGGAAATTAAGTATTATGAATATGGAGAAACTGGAACCATCATACATTTTACTGGAAGGGATGTAAAATGATTCTGGTGCTGTGGAAAACAGTTTGGTGGTTCCTCAGAATGTTAAACATAGAATAACCATATGACCCAGAAATTCCACTTCTAGGTATATACTGAAAACAACTGAAAACAAGTACTCAAACAAATACTTATGCATGAATGTTCATAGCATACTAGGCACAATAGCCAGAAGGTGGAAACAACCCAAATGTCTATCAATGAATTAATGGATAAATAAATTGTGGTATACACAGACAATGGAATATTATTTAGCCATAAAAAGTAATGGAATACCTATACTTGCTATAGCATGGATGAACCTCAGAAACATTCTTCTAAGTGAAAGAAGACAGATAGAAAAGGTCACTGATTGTATGACTCCATTTATATGAAATATCCAGAATATGTAAATCCACAGAGACAGAAGGAAGACTGGTGATTGCCAGGGTCTGTGGGGAGGTAGGAATGGGAACTAACTGCATAAGGGACACAGGGTTTTATTTTGTGGTGGTGAAAATGTTTTAGAACTAGACAAAGGTTTCGGTGGCACAACACTGTGAATATACTAAATGCCACTGAACTGTTCACTTTAAAGTGGCTAACTTTATGTTATGTGAATTTCAGCTCCATAAAACAAAAACAAAAAGCACCTGAGATAGCAGTTATATTTCAGGAAAGTAGTGACTGCAAGAGAACAGGAGAGGGGCTTCAAGACTGTTGGTCACATTCCATTTTTTGATTTGGGTGTTGGTTACCTGAAGTGTTACACAAACTGTTCACTTTGTGAAAAGTATTGAGCTTAACACTTGTGTGTGCTTTTGTTTTGTAATATGTACCTTATACTTTAATACAAAATTATATTTTTTAAAAAAGTTAGAGTTGTCATGACCCAGTACATACCCAAGAGAACTGAAAAGTATGTCCACACAAATACTTGTACACAAATGTTCACAGCAGCATAATAGCAAAAAAGTGGAAATAATCCAAATGTTTACCAACCAATGGATAAACAAAATGTGTTTATATCTATACAGTGGAATATTATTCAACTATAAACAATGAAGTACTGATACATGGTACAACATGGATGAATCTTGAAAATGTTAAGTGAAAGAAGCCAAACACAAAAGACCACATATTATATGACCCCAGAATTGTCCAGAATAGGTAAATTCATAGAGACAGAGAGCAGACTGATGATTGCTGGTGGCTTTGGGGTAATTGGGAATGTCTGCTAATTGTGTTTTTTAAGTGGGGTGATGGAAATATTCTGGAATTAGATAACAGTGATTGTTGCACAATCTTCAACACGATCTTCTTGTACACACTTTAAAATGATTAATCTTATGTGAAATTTAATGTTATATGAATTATATTTCAATAAAAAAGTAGATTTTAAATATTTAATCATTCATAATGTATGTGAACTCTAGCATATCAAATTTTAAAAGTCTAAAGGGAAAAATATTATTCTAAAAAATGTTTCCTTTCCCTCTGCCCATGCCCTAGATCAGCACATCTCAAAGGTGGACTCCAGACATTACTGAAGAAGGGAGGTGTAAGCAGCAAACCAGGGGCTGGTAGGTAGGTGAGTCACATTTAGGAATAAAAGCTGTGACCAACACCCTTGACTGTCCCTGAGCAGAGGAATGTGGTAGCTGATGAGAAACAGATCTTGGACTGGAGCAAGGGAGAGAAAGTAGTGGTGACAAAGTGTTGGCAGCCCTGGCACCAGGCTGCTTTCCATTGCTTCATCCACAGGGTCATGCCTGAGGAATGAGTAGTCATTAACTGATATAAGCTCAGCAAAAAGAGGCCCTGAGATACTTTTTACCCCTTACTTCTTCCTTCTTATTCTATCGATGGCTTTGGTTGTATATTATGCAGTTCTTTATATTTATAGTGTTATGAGTAGTCCCCAAAGTTACCCAAACCACAGATTTATTTGGGCAGTAAAGCAGACCTCCAGGACTCTAAAAGTGCCAGCATTTACAAATCAGAAATAAAACTAGGTTAACAGTTTTAAGGGTAAATTTGGAGTTGGGGCAACTCAGATTTAAATAAATCTCAGAGTTTAAAGGACTTAAAGGTCAGGTTCTCATCCTCACTGTGTCCCTGAGCCCAGTTCCAAAGCACAAAAAGGCGTAAAAGAAGCACCTACTGGCTTTTTAGACGAACAGAGAGTAAGGTGTTTCCTTGGTATTTTGAAATGCTTGCCTGTTTCTGTGCACCAAAAGTTCTACTGTGTGTAGAAGAGGTAGTAAGACTGAATGGAAACTGCAAGACAGCTGTCTTGAAGTCTGAAATCCCAGGATTTTTCAAACACATCCTTTGTGATTGTCCCCCCTTCCTTGAGACTCCTTTGTCTATTTATACCCGACTCCTCTAAGGACATACCCAATTTTTACCCTGATTCTTGTATGGACCAGGAAGGAAGGCTAAAGCCGAGATAGGAGATGTTCTACTTGCTGGGAGCACTGGGCCCAGGGCCCAGGAGGGATGAGAAGATCTGAATTCCACAGCTTTAACGTAAGTATCATGGCACAAAATGAGAGATGGAAGTTAGGAGATAATTTGAGATGAGGAGTGGAGAGTTTAAAATATACACCTTCTATGCCTATCCTCATCTTGTTCCTCCTCTACTGGTACAAAGATATAGACATACATAAATAACATATTCGCTCACCCAACTCACCATTTCCTGGCAGCTAAAATAACAGGGCCTTCTCCATAACCCATTCCTGCCCCAGCAACCATACCCACCTTCTGGAAGTCAGACCCTAGAGGTGACTGCCCATTGGCCCCAAGGGTGCTCATCACTTCTGTGGCTTCTATCCCTGTCTCCCTGGGCAAAAATGTCTTCTGCAGTCCTTCCTTCTAGAAATATGAAGACTTCTGCAATTGCTCCTGAAAAGAAAGGAAGATAGGTGGGTTAGAGTCGGTAAATGTCATCATTATCATCCTTATGTAGGTATACCGGCTATGGGAGGGCTGGACTGAACTTTAGGAGAGGCAAAGTATCGGAGAGATGAAAGAAAACAGTACCAGGAAATGGCTGATTTAATTTTTTTGCTATCTTCCTCTACTGTAACGTAACTCTATCTCTATTTTTTTGGCCGCGCTGTGTGGCATGCGGGATCCTAGTTCCCCAACCAGGGATAGAACCCCTGCCCCCTGCAGTGGAAGCGTGGAGTCCTAACCACCGGACCGCCAGGGAAGTCCCTCTGTCTCTTTTTTTACTCTGCTCTTTCACTTCTCTTAAACGTGCTCATTTCCCTTGTTTTCTACAAAACACTTTTCTTGCCTGATGCTCCATGAGTGGAAGGAATAAAAGCCTGTAAAGCTTTCAATCAATACATCTAGGTACGAGTTACCTTCTGTCTTTCTGCATGCAACAAAGACTTTGTGGTATCTTTTGTGTACCTGCATTAAAGTAAGCTTTGTTAAGACAGGTATCTTGATTTATATAATGTCCAAGTGCTTGTACAGCATGAATGGAAATGCATAGCCAGCTCCACAGAGGTAGGAGCTAGAGAAAGGGAAGAGGAGGAGAGGAAGATGAGTGGTATTCTTGAATGTATGTAACCTAGCCTTGATGGGAGTAGAGGAATCTGGGAAATCTTGAGGGAAAAGCAGCAAGACTTATTTGTAATAATGGAAAACTGATGTGAGGAGTGGAGACAGAGATGCACTGAGTGGGAAGAGACACAACTTAAAAAAAAAAAACACTATTTTTTAATACATAAAAGTATACAGAAGAGAAAAAAACCTGGTCTGTAATTCCACATCACCAGATAACCCCTACTGACATAAAAATTTCCTATATGTGTGTGTACATATTTTACGTGTATAAAATATTTGTATTTTATATAAAATGCATTTTCATGGTCTGAATATTCAAACAAAAAAGATAAAAAATAAAGAGTGAAAGCATCACTCCTTCCTCTTCCAAAGGCAACTCTTTTTGGTTACTTTTTTGGTTTCCTTCCAGAAATAAAACTGATGGCTTGATTTACAGTTTGGATGACATGACGAGGATGCTGGGCCATGAAAAGTTGAATTACTCCTTCAGCTACATCAGAGGCATTTGGTGTTTTACTTCAACATGCCTATGAAATCTGGCTGGAAGGAGAAAGGGAGCCATCTGAAAATCAGAGTCCCCAAAGCCTTTTACTGCTAACTCTAAAGTCAGTGTACCCCTACCCTTCCTATACTGTTTTTCTTCTAGGAGCTTCAGGGGCAATGTGTCCCCCTCCTGGCCTGGCACCACTATTCCAGAATGCTGTTGAAATGAAGGGGCCACGGGCAGCCTTGATATGCACTCAGTGCTATAGACAGTGCCTACAAAGATCTAGGACAGAAGCAAGAGGACAGTTGGCTTCTGCAGTATTAAGCACCCAGCAAATACAATCAGCAATTTACAGCTTTTACTCACTTATAAATTGCTAAGTATTCACAGTTAATTAAAAAAATAGCTACTATTACCACTCTGATTCTTTTAATGAATTTTTATTGAGCACTCTTAATGTGCCAGGCAACTGTGCACTGTGAATACAATGACGAAAAAACAGTAAGCAAAGACAGACTTCCTGCTTTCGAGAGTTTATAATCTAGTTGGGGGGGATGGGTGGGAAGGACGCACATATTAATCAAAGGAACACATAAATGTAAAAGTACAACCACATTAAGTGCTACAATGAAAATGCACATGGTCCTTTGAAAGTGTATAAGGGTTTTTTTGATTAAAAATTACAGACATTATTGTAAAATTAAACTCTAAAAGAAGAAATGTGCTCACAATCCCAAACTATTTTCATTTGTCCATATTCTCACAGAATTGTCAATGAATGAAGAGCTTGCTTAGGTTCTCATCCTGGGCTTGGTAGGTAAGCTTTGTGAAAGTGAGAACCAGGGCTTTGGAATATGTATTTTCTAAAAACCCCACCTCACTTAGTTCCATAATTTATAGGCTGTCTCCATGATCCCACCTCCAGCTTTTTTTTTTTTTATAACACACTTAATGTCCCTACTGGATTCCTATATCCCATACATCCAAACCCCCCATTCCCACTTCCCCATTCTTTTTCAGTCCCTTAACCTGGCAGTCTGATAAATGGACATATGCTCTGGCATGCTTTACTACCAAAACATTAGCTAACTTTTTGACTTGTTTTAGAGAGATGGAGTGGCATAGCGTAAAATGGGTATACTTAGCACAAAGGTCACTAAGAGTATTATGTGTCCTGAAGCTAGCTGTGAAGAAAGAGGTTTATAAAGCAAGAGGCCTCCATTCACAAAGCCAAGGGGAAGTTTTAGAGGGTTACCTACATAACTTAGGTAAAACTTGGTGTTTGCCCAAATTTAAAACTGACTGCTGATCACCTGTTCTCACAATTGAGGGAGTCAAATAAAAACTGCTTCTGATGTTTGCAGAAATTTAAACCATAGTTATATGACACCATAGGCCACATGTGAAGATTAGGGCCCACTCTTTGCATGTGCCTTTGTCTCCTAAGACGAAAATTTATTCAGCACTGTGATAGTACTGAATAAAAAGAAACAGGCCCTACCTCTAGGCGCTGGCAACTGGATTAGAGTTCTGCCCTTCCTTTCACATGGCTTCTCTAGATAGGCTCCAAAACCTGATCCCACTGATCAAAGAGGAAGCTAGCAACAATTCCCACCCAAACTACAGAATCCTAAAAGCTCTCCCTCTGCTGGTTCAAGGCAAATATGAAGAACACTGTTGCTTCAACTCTTAGAAGTAGGCATTATTCTAGAAAAAGCCTAAGATGGGTAGGTGCCTTTGAGTTATCAAGAGTACAAGAGGAGCTGCTCTAAGTACTCCAGCCTGTTACTTGAATTAGTTCTGCCCTTCCTAGATTTTGCCTCTTTTCCCTTCTCCACCCTTCTCAAGTGGCCCTCTCCTAACCTAGAGAGTAAGATTCTGACTCCTTCTGAGACAGAGTGAGTTTAGAACTGAGATCTGGATAGGATTAACCCCTCTCCATGCTTACCCTAAACCCACCCGTCTCTCCCCAAAGGGAGGTGGAACTTACTAAGTGAACAGGCCTGAAAATGAGTAATAACTGGCATTTTAAAACTCTTTTATGTTCTCTAAATTCCTGTAGATATGCTCCCAGAATGGAGAGGGAGTAGTTTTCTGGAGAAACAAATATATCTCTGAAGCTCACCTGGGTTTACGTTCTGCTAAAGGGCATCTTCTGAGTCTGTCTGTGGTTTCCAGGTCAGAAAGATGCATTGAACTCAAGCTTCAGCCTAAAAAGCAGACCTAAGAAGACTGCTCAGGATGGCCTGACCCTGTACACATTTGGTGTGAGATGGAGATAATGATCCTCCATATTAAAGAAAAAAAAAAGTAACTTGTCTAAAATCACAGCAAGGCAAATGGCTGAGGAACATCCGAGGACCTAACTATTCCAAATCTGTGCCCTTTCCACAAGATGAAGAAGGGAGGCCTGTACAACTTCTAAACTTCTAAATTAGTCAAGAAAAATAGTCTCCTTGCACTCAACCTGGGGATTCTGCAGCTCTGCACACAAGGAAACAGGAAAATGAGAGTTCTTAGGAAAAAAGATCAGCAACTTTGCATTATTTTTGAGTGGGAGAATAAGACTCTGAAGCCTCTGTTGAGCCAGGTTATGAATTGCTGACAACAGGGGTGTCAAGAGGAAACTGGGGAAGAGATTAGGAAATATAAGGACCAAGCTCCCCGATCCCAAGAGCACCCTCAGCAAGAACATGAGTATTCTTGGGGAGCTCAGTTCCCAGAGGAGCATCGGGAGAGCCAACATAAGGGTATATACAAAACTTCACAATAGAAAGATGCCAAAACCAGACCACTGGTGCCTACTCACTACCCAACCAGGAAGCACTGGGGCACAGACTATATAAGCTAACAAAAGTAGCCCTAACAACTGGGGAAAGAAGGGTGGGAGGGGGAGACAGGCAATAGGGCAGCAGCATTGTTCTAGTTTCCCTGTGGAGTTCAAATGTGTGTGGTTTCAAAACAAAAATCCAGAAAGAAACATGAGATTAATGCATTTATTCCAAGTAATTAATACATTAAAAATAAAGTTAAACTTGTCCAAGCCACTCATAAATCTTTAATCTTTTGAACAAAATGTACAACCCAAAACATCACACTATGGTGGAAATAACTTGGGAAAGGGAGAGGCAGAGGAAGGAATACATATGAGTGTGGGAACAGAGAATGAGTCCAATCCCAAAGCAAGTTTCAGATCTTCTACCTCTTTAGAACAGAAATGGCTGCTAAACAATTTCACACAAAGTGTCAGTGGATCACAATACAGTGAACAAAGGCCATTTCGAAAATAAAACTGACCCAAAAAGCCTATCTGCTCCTGGCACTGAGGCATGAATAAGCCTTACCGATTTGTCGTCTTCCAAAAGTGAGCCTGCTAGATTTTCTTCCACGTTTACTGAGGCCATTTCCAAACAGGTTTGTGAATTAGCAGGACCATCTCAAGCAAAGGCAACAGAATGAGGGAAGTGTGGGGGTTGACATGCCACAAGGAAGTAAACAGTAAACAAAAGAGCTACTCACGCTGCACTTCAAACAATGTTAAGGCAGGCCCATCCAAATGGAAGCCTAAGAGATGAACAATCCTTCCTTCAGCACTTTTCCATTTCAGCAGGTTTTCTTGTGTTTCTCCCAGAGATCCATCAGCTGCCCAAGAAATTGGGTGGGAATACAACACAGCAATTGGAGAAGTCAGCTCTGTCTCCCTCCTCCCCCACATTCCAGAAATGGCAGAGTCAAAGCCAAAATACAATCAAAGCACACTATATGGTGAGCCAGATAGACATTTGATTTTAATGACAAAGTAGAAGAAAATAAATTGGCAAAAAAAATAATAATAATAATTAACAGAAAATACTTTTTTACAGATATGTATAGAAATTATGATTGATTTGTCTGGTATCTTAAGGAAAATGGAAAAAAGGAAAGGAGGTAAGTTTTTTAGCTTCCATGAACATTTACTCTAAGATGCTGACTGCATCTCTTGATGTAGGTTCCAGATGAGATAGCCAACTAGTCCTGGATCATCTGGGCACCTGATTTCTAGAAGCCAATTTAATTCATCCACAAGTAGCTCTGAATTTGTATTCTCAGTTGTGAACACTGGATTCTCTGTGGTCCTGGATGTCATCAACTGCAGCTTCTTGTGCAGCTATTTCCTGAGGAACTGTATTGCCTCCAACTACCTGCTCCCTTGTATGGGACCCTGAAGCCATAGATTTTACCATATTCAAAGGGCTGTCATTGTACTCATCTACTTGAGGAATTGCTACCTCTGTGACGGATGCATTCGGTATTTCTAACTGTAGTGGTCCCATCTCCAGGGAACTACACTCAGGAGGGTCACTTGGCTCAGAGAGAGGAGAACATAGCTTCTCTTTTTGAACTCCAGATGTCCGTGTGACAAAGTCAACAAGGTCCGGAAGGCAAGGAGATGGCCCAAGGCCTAAAGGATTAATTGTTTCTGATTCCAATCTGAGTGAATCTTGTTTCTCTAACTGAGAAGTTTCTTCTATTTCCTCAGGCATCATTCCTCCTGCTAACAGGTCAAGGGCCTGGTGTGTTCCCTCTAGGCTCCCCAAGCCAAGGCCAACATTTCCTATAGAAAGTCCAGTTTTCAAAATGTTAGGAGTGATCCTCCCAGTTCCGGGATTAGATGAGTTTTGTTCACCCTCTGCTCCGAAGTTAAGCACCAGGGTTTTGGGAGAATCTAATGGAAACTCAGAAAAGGATGGTATTGGTTCAAAGTCAGTGAGAGTGGAGGGATTACTTCCTATAGGTGACATAGAATTTTCTTCACGTACTTTCTGAGACAGGGCAGTTGCAGATCTATGGGCTGGGTCTACCCGAGTATTGCAGAAATCAACACCTATATCCCCCAGGTTCCCCAGGGCAGCAAGCTCTTCTACTTTTAAGTTTGTAACTTCAAAGTTTTCTAAGGCCTTGCTTTCTATTGTCAGTGTTAGTTCTGGATGGACATCTCGAAGATCCAGGGCTTCTGCTTTGGGTTTCTCTGGGCTCTCCCAGGTCTCTGGCTTCTTGTTCTCATCCCAAACAGTCAGTTCATAGATCATTTTGCCCTGAAACTCTTTTGATCGTTCTCTCTTCAGTTTAAGGCTTCTGTACCTAGAAGCTCTAGAAGCTGATCCTGGAGCTGAATTTTCTAGCCACTCCTCACTAGCAGTTGAAACTCCTTGCTCCTGTTCACTATCTTTCAAACACATATCTGATCTGGCTGGGGACTGATGGAGCAATTCTGGGGCAGAAATTTTCACAGGTGTATCTTGTGGGTTCTGGAGTAAAGACCTAGCTTCTGACGGAAATGAGTCTATTTTTGCCTTTGTGGAAGAGAGCGCCTGTGCGTTCAATTCAGTCACTACTTTACCTTGAGTTTTACTTCCTGTTATCAATTTCTTGCACTGTTTAGCCTTTTTGTCAGTCATTTGCATTTTGGGCTGTTCTACTTCTCCTTCCCACATGTATCTGTTCCCACGGTTCCAATTAGAATCCTCTACACTATTGGGCCCAACACTGGTATCTGTTCCCTCTCCCACTGTCCTCTCAGAGAGCTTCGCTCCCCCTTCTTTTAGTTCAGCGCTTGTCTCTACTTCACTTTTTCCACAATCCTTAGATTGGTGGAGCTCTTGGCTTTCCTCATCCTGGTTACTAGATTCCACAAGGTGGGTTTCTAACAGCTTCTGAGATTCCATGGTATGACAGTGTACACGTGACAGCTCAGGGGCTGGCTTGACACCTGGTGGCCCAGGGTCTCCCAGGTCAAGTTCAATTTTCCCCTCTGGAGATACATCCCTATTAGCATCACTCTGGAAGGAACTAGAAGTCCACATGGCCAAAGTCTCTGTCTTTGGGGTAACAGTTTCATAAGGCCTGTTTTGGCACAACCTTGTCAGAGGCTGTAAGAAGCCATAGCTGCTGCCTCTGCTTTTTGAGTCTACATTTTCTACAACCGACCATTTCCCTAGGGACACCAGAGGTTTTGAAATGGGCTTTTCAGGGCTGCTGACTAAAGGAGCAGAGACCAAATTTCTATCTGGAGGCAACTCCTCTTGGGATGCACTGCTGTTCAAAGTAGAAGTGGAAGAGGTGTCTGAACTTTCAGCTCTATTTTCCCCATTAGCCAATGGACCACCACTCAGCTTAGTCTCAGGGGCCCCTTTTCCACCACTACTGTAGAATATGTCATACAGATCCTTAGCATTGGCTGTGGCTAAGCATGAATTTCGCTTTTCCAATTTTTTGGCTTGTTCACTGAACACACTTGAGAGGGGAGGTGGAGGACGCACTAACACAGAGAATAGGGTCTGGTCCCGGTCACTCTCACTCACCCCAGGAGCCGTCTCATCAGAAGGAATGGCAGCTGGCTGTGCTGAGGCCATGATGGCTACCGGTAATACTGGGTTCAAAATGTTAGGACCCAGGAAGCCAGGGCTGACAGTGTGAGATATAGCTGGGTTTGATTTTACTGGAGCCAAAATAGCATTTGCTTGAGCAGGAGATGGGGCAGCTGGATGAGGTATAACTGGGGGTGGTGGAGGTGGTGGTGGAGGTGGCGGTGGTGGAGGTGGTAGCATTTGTTCAGGTACATGTGATGGCTCATTCTTTTCAGCCAGCACCATTTTTTCCTCTGGAGACCCTTTTAGAATCACCTCTTCCCCTCCAAATGCTTTAGAGATGATGTCGGGAGGCAAGAGGAGATCAGCTGAAGACTCTTTAACCACTGGCAGAGGCTTAGCAGTGGTTCCAGAGGACTTGATGGATAGAAAGGTGTTAAGAGGAGCTGGCTTGCTTACTGTGGCTGAACTTGACTTGCGGAGGACTGTGGATGGGATAGGCAGGTTGGGTCGGATCTTAGTCTGGGTTGAAGTTGTCACTACAGGCATCCAAGGGCTAGTATGTGCAACAACAGTTTTCCCAGAGAGTTTGATTTTGATGGGCTTTGCCTTCCCAGCTTCAGCTCTGCCATCCTCTTTGTCCTTACTATTTTCCACAGTCTCTTCTTTGGGAATACTTGGGGCCGAACTTTTTTCCTCCTCTTTTTCTGGCTTCTTCCAGCTGAATTTCCCAAAAGAGGAAGATGTTGGTGGTTCTTTCTTTACTTCTTCTTTTAATTGGAGTTTGATGCTAGCCTTCCTTTTATTTTCAGCCTTTTCAGGGGAGTTCCCACCTTCAGAAACTTGGTCCTCTAATTCCTCAGACACCCTGTCATCCTCCTTTACTTCCCTCAGGATCTTTGCCTTTTTTTCTTTCTTCTCTTCCTTTGGTTTCTCACTGAGTTTGCGCTTTAGCTCACTCTGCCGTCGCCGTTCTGTCTCTAGGACCACAGCCAAGCCAGCTTGGCGGTCCAGATTCCGCCGCTCCTCATACAATGGGTTTTCAACCACATATTTCTAGGAAGAGAAAAGATAAAGGCTCAATAACTGGTCAAAATACTATAAGAGAGAAAAGTTGGCCCTACCACTGTTAGAATTCATTTAGTGGAAATCCTCAGAGTCACCTTCCTCAAGGATAAATGGTTCTCTCAGGTCAGCATTGCTTACTAGGATTGAGAACGTCCCAGTGATTATATGGAATTTGAAATATTAATGACTTTTTCTGGCTCTGAGTTTGTTTGACAACATCAAAAGGATTACTGCAGAAAGTAGGAAACTCCATAGGCTACTACAAAGACCAACCTTATATTTCTCATTGTGTTGATAACCCTTCACATGTTGCTCTCCAGAAATTGGATCCCCCAAAAATTCCTCACAGAGCTGGCAGTAATATCCAGTGATGGGAATCAGAAACTCAGAGCCTGGAAGAAGTGGAAGAAAGTCAAGAAAATAAGTCATTTCTACCCAAGATGACAGCAACCAAAGGAAATCCCACTTCCCTTTTGTAGTAAAATGGTTAATGGTACAGAGGACCTTACTCACTTTCAAGTCAGGAGCATTTAGATGAATCCCAGTGGTATGTCTTCCCAACTTAAAGCTTGAACTCAGGACCTCTACCCCTTCTACGTTTTGGGAACACTAACTGGTTAATTCAGGAGTTTTCTGTGCCAGACTCAATTCTGTTGCTGATTCTCCTCAAACTCCAACTAGCACTAAGCATCTTAGGAGATTTAAAAATTATACTCCCAAATAGCCCAGTACTATTCGTATGAGGATCTCTCATGTTGGTATTAATTACTTAAGAATTTATCTTCTACAGATGTAAAGGATGTAGCAGCACTGACTACTTATAGAGGTAAGAAATTAAGAAGTTTAAAGACAAAGAAACTTTCTATTTCTCAACTTAGCCCCTAATAACAACTATTCAAAAATATTTTATAGTTCTTAGTTGAAAAGGCAGTCATATTGCACCTCTGACTGTTCTTTTTTACCTAGATCTCAAATAAATAAGATTTTGGTGCATAAGCCAGTGACGAAGAAAGCCGTACTTTAGTCTATATGCTGCCAAAGCAAGCACAAAGAAAGTTATATTTTTCAGTGGTATGTGTATGTTTAACATCTGTTAGATTTTTAGCCATATGGGTAGAGATCATTCTTGTCTTACAGCTCTCTTTATTTCTTTAGGAACTAGTTTTGCACATAGAAGGCAATCTTACAGCTTTGTTAGAAGTAATGGTTATGTCTCACTCTATGCTGCTTCCTTGTACCTTAGTTCAGGGATACCTCTTCCCTGACTGAATGTAAGGAAACCACAGAAAAGGCAGGGAGGAAACACACCTTTTGCAGGAACAGTTATCTTGTCAGTGCGCTTTACAGCATCTTGCTTGGCTTCACTCTGGGTCTTTGAAGCCCAAGGTCTGTTGTAGGGATCCAGTGTCTATTTGCAAGAGGCAGAGGTGCTCACACACAGCACTAAAAACTCAATGACCCACTTCTCTCTCTTTTTCTCCCCCACACCAGGGGGACAAGAAGCCCCCAGCTACCCACCCCCACCCACTCTGCCAACTGTTTAAACGGAAATCACCTGTGGAAAAGGTAAACATATGTTAGAGCAAGTACTAGCAATGGATAAAATGAAACAAATAATCAGGTACTCAAGGAATCAAAAGAGGCAGAAGCCTCACTTACACTTGTCATGGTGTTTAGTTACAGGCAGGTCCCCTGGACTGAGCCCTGGGGATGGTGTCTCCTTTGTTGGTATCTCTTGACTCTTCAGATTGGGGCTCCTGCCCATATGAGAATGTTTCATTTTCCAGCTTTGTAATGCAGATGGGGGTATAGGAGTTTGAGGGGAAGGAGGGCAAGAATGGAAATAACAGAGGGTAGGATACCTACCTGTGTGTGCTTCTTATTGTGCATATGAGTGAAGAAGTCAAACATGGTCCCACAGATGGTGTTGCAGTCTTTGCACCAATGATTGCCAGCATCGTAATACTCATACGTAGCAATGGGCTGATCAGACTGCTTAGCAGCTGGCTGGGGGCTCTCGGCAGGCTTGGGGCTCTTAGTATGGGAATTCTCATTGTTTACCTTTGATTCCTAGAGGGGGAAAAACCTGCACTAAGAAGGAATTCAAAGTAGTCTAGATCTATCTTCTCTCAGAAAAAGCAAACAGCCTACCACAATAACAGAAATAGGACCATATGACCATATTTCCAGTGCCTAAAGCTGCACAAACTAGGAAAAACCCCATGATAAATCTTCCTGCAAGGCTCAAACAGAACTAATTAGATTTCACAGTGCCATGTCATCATGGAGAATAAATCATAATGGCAATATATTTACTTATATATCCTAAAATATCTAGAAGAATACTCAAGATCATGGAAACACTTGTTGCCTCTGGGAAGGGGTAATACAGAACAGGAATGGATAGGAGTCTTTTACCGTATACCCTTTGGTAGATGTTAAATGTGCTACCTATGCAACTAAATACATTAAATTTATCAACTGTAATGACAACTAGGGAGGGAAGAAAAACCAAAATGGAAAAGGTAATTGACAGATTAAGCAAGTGCAAAAAATAGATGATAGTGAACTCTCTTATCACAGACACATCCTGATATGGATAACTAGAGAGCAAGGCTGGCATAGACAAAGGGGATAGTCATCTATGTGGGATGACTTAAAAGGATCTGGGTAAAATATTTCTAACTGCCTAAAGTATCACCATTAGAATTTAACACCTCTGAGTTAACATGAATCCTCTTTTAAAACATATCAACTCCCCAACATTAAGTTATCAATAATAAATACTTTAAGGCTTCCCTGGTGGCACAGTGGTTAAGAGTCTGCCTGCCAGTACAGGGGACACGGGTTCGAGCCCTGGTCTGGGAGGATCCCACACGCCGCGGAGCAGCTAGGCCTGTGCGCCACAGCTGCTGAGCCTGCGCTCTAGAGCCTGTGAGCCACAACTACTGGGCCTTGTGTGCCGCAACTACTGAAACCCACATGTTTAGGGCCCGTGCTCCGCAACAAGAGAAGCCACCGCAATGAGAAGCCCGCACACCTCAACTACAGAAGGCCCGCGCATAGCAATAAAGACCCAATGCAGCCAAAAAATAAAAAAATAAAAATAAACAAATTAATTAATTAATTTAAAAAATACTTTAATATGAAATCATTTGTCAGCAAGCTGGGAATAAGATAATTCAGGAAATGAGAATTTTGGATAACACTGGGGAGTGAGGCACAGACAAAAGGTAAATTTTGGAACACAGAGAAGGTAAGTATGAATGAGGTTCCACAGTAGACAAGATCAGGGAACTGGGCACCCTGAATACTGGCTGGTGGGGAGAGGAAGACAATATGGAGAAAGGGAAACAATTAAGACTTCAAAGATAATCTTCCCCTATTAGAGTCCTATTCAAGAGTCACTAAAGAGATCGCACCCAGCAGGTAAGGGATGGGCACATGCATACACTGCTGATGAGTAGTAACGGGCACCATCTTTCCAGAAGATAACCTAGGAATACATATTACATACCTCAAAATTCTTTATACCCTTGACCCAGCAATTCTACTCCTTGACATTTATCCTTAGGAAATTATGTCAAACTACAGATGATTTGGTTGGTTAAATAAATTTTGGTATCATACAACAACAAAAATAAGGTCGCTAAAAATGATATTATAAAAGTCTATTTATTGACATGGAAAGATGTTCATGATAGACTAGGAAAGTAAGTAACAAAATACATCTGAATAATCAATACACATATGTAAATAGGCACAGAATGTCAAATGTCACCTTATCCAAAAGACTTTCCCTAACTACTCTATATCTCTTACCCTGTTTTCTTTTTTTTAGGCACTTGTCATTACCTAACCTGCACTTGTTTACTTATTGACTATCTTCTCCCATTTCATTACAATAAGGACCTTGTCTCTATAGTTCCCTGCTATACTTCCCATATCTAGAACAGTGTCTGGCACTTTTTGGAGATCAAGAAATATTTGTTAAATGAACGAACGGAAGAAGGGAATTTGAAATAATATACACCAAGGTATTAGTAACAATTGTGTCTAGGTGAACGGAACTGTGGAATTGTGTGTATATGTTTATTTTTATGAAATGACCTATTCAAGAGAAAGAAAAATCTCAAACCAACTATTATGCATTTTAAAAAGAGGCAGGGCTTCCCTGGTGGCCCAGTGGTTGGGAGTCCACCTGCTGATGGAGGAGACACGGGTTCGTACCCCGGTCTGGGAAGATTCCACATGCCACGTAGTGGCTGGGCCCATGAGCCATGGCTGCTGAGCCTGCGCGTCCGGAGCCTGTGCTCTGCAGCGGGAGAGGCCACAGCAGTGAGAGGCCCGTGTACCGCAAAAAAAAAAAATAATAATAATAAATAAATAAATAATAAAATAAAAAGAGGCAAAGAAAGAAAAAATACCAAGGACAGGTAGGAAACAGAGCTTGTAGAGAGAATATTCCTTACTGCTGAAATGAAAATCCAATTGCAACATATCCTTGTTAGCTTCAGAGAGCATGAAGGCTCACTCAAGTCAAGATGATAGATTATCATGGGGCTGGTGCATAAATGGAACCCCAAACAATGTGTAAGTCAGCTACAAAGGGTCGGAACTTTCAAGCTCTTCTCCCATCAAAGGCCCTGAACTCAGTGATCCTGATATAAGAATACAGTCTTACGTGGTTGAGAAAGAGAACTCTCCCAGGAAGACATGAAAAAATTAGAGCTTGGTTGACAGAGAATACAGAATATCTTCTTCTCTAACCCCCAACATTAACTGACCAACTACTATGTACTAGATATACCAGATGCCATGGGACACACAAAAATAAATAAGTTATATTCTGTTATTCTCAAGAAGCTCTCATTTAGTGGAAGACACAGGCATGATCTTTTTTTTTCTTTTTTCTTTTTTTTTTTTTTTTTGCGCTACACGGGCCTTTCACTGTTGTGGCCTCTTCTGTTGCGGAGCACAGGCTCCGAACGTGCAGGCTCAGCGGCCATGGCTCACGGGCCCAGCCGCTCCGCGGCATGTGGGATCTTCCCGGACCGGGGCACGAACCTGTGTCCCCTGCATCTGCAGGCGGACGCTCAACCACTGCGCCACCAGGGAAGCCCCCAGGCATGATCTTAATCATGTTTTCAACAAGATAGAATGAAATAAATCTTATAAAGAAACAAAGTAACATACTACGGGAGTGCTAAAAAAGGGCTGACTCAATCTGTATGGAATTCAGGAATTCCTCACGGAGGTGGTAGTATTCAAGTTGGACCTTAGTGGATGAGTAGGGTTGGGAGACAGGCTAAGAGGATTATTAATGCAAAATTAGAGAGGCACAATAGCATAATGCACATCTGGAAAAGTGCAAGCATTCTAAGGTGGCAGGAGTATAAAGTGTAGTGTCATATTTCTTGAGCACTACCCATTTGCTACGTGCCACACACTGAGCTATGTACTGGGGACTATATAGGAGAATGAGACAGATATGGTCCCTGATCCCTTGAACCTTAAAATCTAGTTGGGGGACACATGTAATTATATAATTACAACTGCCATAAATGCTAAGAAGGAAAATGTCAGGTATTATGATAGTGTATATCAGGCAAATTTAACAACCTGGAAAATGAAGGAAGGGAGTCAGGGAAATAATTTAATCTGCGATCTGAAGATGAATGTGAGTTAGTTAGAAGACAGGATAAGAAGAGTGGGTTTCACATGGTAACCAGAAGGAGGAGAAGACACAAAGACATTAATGATGAAACATTTAAGGAATGAAAATGCCAGTAACGAAATTACAGAGAGCGAAAGAAAAAAGAGGTGTGAAATGAGGCTGAAGAGGTAGGCAAGGAAGTATCTCAATCACCAGCTGAATATGGAGAAAGAATTAAGAGTGTAGCAGCACAAGCAAGAACTGAAGGTGGCTTGAACTTGGATGGCAATAGAGATGATGAGATGAATGGAATTGAGATTTACTTTGGAGGGGAAATTGGCAGAATCTGTAATTGACTTGGTGTGCGGAGCAGTTTGCGGGGGGGGGGGGGGGATTTCAGCATAGGACTGAATGAAATGACCTAGGGAGAAAGCAGAATCCTAGAGAATCAGGCTATAATTGAGCCCTGAAGAACTAAAATATTTAAAGATCAGGAGATTAAACAGGAGCAACCAGCATATAGGAGGAAAAGAAATGTGATAGGAGCCAAGGGAAGAAAACATTTTTTTAGGGGACAGTGGTTCCCTGTATCAAATACTGATTTGAGAACTGAATTTGAGGCTGTACAACATAGTGGTGACCTTGTTGCTAAACATGAACCTGCAAAATGGCATTACAAGTTATGAGAAAACTAGAAGCCAAACTGGAGTGAGTTAAGGAGTAAATGCTAGAACTAGAACATGGAGGGCCCAGGATTCTACTTTGTGGGCAATGGGGAACTGCGAAAATTCTAAAGGAGAATACCATGATCTGAACTATGCTTTACAAAGATAACTCTAGCAAGAGTAAGAACAGATTGGAAAAGGATGCTAAGAAAATGGTTAGTTATAAGGCTTCTTTAGGAGTCCATGGAAATAAAAGATACAATAAAAATGGAAAAGTTGAGTTGTTACCTTGCTGTTGGAAAAGGAGTTTGAGGATGATGACACTTTTTCTGGACTCCTGGATTTTTCTGCTTTCCCGGTCTTCTCTGTAGGCTCCCTACTGTCATTTGAAGACTTCTGAGATTTATCCAAAATGTTAATTCCCAAGATCTGAGCCACTTTGTCCAGTTCAGACTGCTTTTTTTCTGCCTCTTCTGCCTCTTGTCGAAGTTCTGCAATGTCCTTCATAATGTTATCCTGAAGCCGACTCACCTCTACCAGGAGTGGGTCTTTGTGACCATCCTTCTCCCTTCGTTTCTTACGCAGCATTTCCCCTGAGTAGTCAAATGTCAACAGAAAGAAGCACAAGGAAAGTTAACAAGTCATATTTCAGTCATAAGTACTAATTCTCAAGACTTTACGGTCACAAAATCTTTCTCCATAAAACATTCTAAAAGCAGGTGAGACTTGCCTTCCACATGGTCTGGTTTAGTTGAAGCTCCTATGGAGGTAAAGTGATTGATTACATTATTTCTTATGTAAGGGTTATTAACTAAGGATCTATGGATAGGTTTCAGGGAGGCACTGCATGAATCCCTAAAAGGGTATATACAAGTTTGTGTGCACGTGTGACTACGAATCCTGTGGCTGTCCTCTTCAGAGAACTAAAGAATTACTCAGAGGGCAAAAAACATTCAGTCACATATTTGACTTTATCTGATTTAAGGACCCTTCACCAATACCTCCACTGAGTTTTAGGTTTTGCCTCAAGCTCACCTAATGTTATCTCCTATTCCAAATTGCAGGTCCTCATGAATTAATCCTCACAGGATTAATAACTAAGTTTCTCATCCCTAAACAGCCCGCACCCAAACAGAAGAAATTATATATTCTCCCACTCTCTACTCTTCCATGCTATCACCAAGCTGTAATATAGAAGCCTTGCTATGTTCTTAGTGTGTATGTAAATTCCTAAAAGCATAGATGAAGAGGTGGAATCAATAGAGGCATCATGGAGCATCTTTTTGTGCCAAAAAGGAAGTACTCAAAAAATGATGGACACAGGAGTCAACTTAAAGGGGGTCTTACTGACCAAATCTGGGGCAATTTGAGCATGAAGATAAATAATAATAGTAAAATATTATTACCTATTAAGAATCCATGAGTTCATACTGTTATAAATGGACAGATAAATGGGGGAGGAGGTGTGGGTGGAAAGCTCCTCCTCATAGTAGAAAGCCAACTAATTAACAAAGATGGAATGATGAAATTAGAAAATTACTATTTAACAACCATCATAATAACTGATTTGGGCAAGGATCATCAATGAATGCTAAAACTACTGGGCCAAAATTTGAGGAGTAACTGAATATTTACATAGTCTCAAAGTATCTTCCCTATAAGATACTTATTAACTGAAAAGGGTAAAACAGTAACCTTACAGTGGAGAAACTTGGCAGACGCCACCTTAACCAAATGATCAAAGTTGACAACACCAGTATGGGACAAATCAACACCTGATATGAACTTAGCATCACTTCTGTGATGTTCCTGCCAAAAATGCATAACCTGAATTTAATCATAAGGACACATCAGACAAACCAAAATTAAAGGACATTCTACAAAATATGTGACCTCTTCTGGAGATTCGGGAACTACTACAGATTAAAGGAGACTAAAAGAACATGACAACTGAATGCAATGTGTAATCTTTCATTTTCTTTTGCTTCAGGACATCATTGGGACAACTGATGAAATATGAGTAAGATCAGTAGACTGGTATATTACTGTTAATTTTCTAATTTTGATAAGCATACTATGGTCATGCAAGGGAATTCTTTGTTGTTAGAAGACACACACTTAAGTGTTTAGGAGTAAAGGAATACATATCTACAACTTACTCTTAAACAGTTCAGGAAAAATTATATACACATATGCAGAAACACAATTGAGAGAGAAAAATGGATAGGCCAAATATAGTAAAATGCTAATAATCATGGAACCTGAGAATTCTTTACACTATTAATGCAACTTTTCTATAAGTCTAATTATATCAAAAATTGTGTGAAAGGGAAGCTTCAGTGTCAATGAACCTGTCTGAGAATCCCCAAAGCTCTCCATTTGGGTCTCCTACTAAAGTTACAAAAGGCAGTCATGCAAAGAAGTGTCTGATACCTTGTTGTTTATGAAGCCGCTCCAACTCGGTCCTGAGATAGTACATCTTCTTCTGGCGAGCTTCCCGGTCACTCTTCAGCTTTTCCCTCTCTTCAATAACCTGCAAAGTACAAAATGCTAAGAGATCCTTTAGCCTCCAACATCCCTTTTCTATTGTTCTTTTCCATAAACCTTCACACTAGATAATATCTGAATGCAAGAATCCGAATGCCTGCACACAGAGGCTCTGACTTTATAGTGAAGGTGATATTTCATTCCAATCCAAGTGCCAGAATAGAATTATCCTTTCCAGAACTGTACTGACCGGAAAGTACTTTTTTCATACAGGAAGCACTACACTATCAGATAGTAGTTCTGAGTCCAGAAGGAGCCATCAAGAAGTGAACTAATATGTGTTACGGATGAAGCACTGTTAGCTGCATTACATATATCATCTTATTTAGTCATGATATTATCTGTTTCACGGTAAGAAAATTGAGGTTGCAAAAGACTAAGTAACACACCAAAAGATCATATAGTAAGATAATTTAAAATCCAGATACGCATGCCCTAAAGCCCCTGATCTTTCAACTGTATTACTATCACCTAATGGAAAAACAAATATGGCTTGTCTATATAAGGAGCTCATGTGAAAAATCTGTGTATTGTCAGCCCTGACTTAAGTACTAGGTTTTTAAACGTAAAGGGAAAGCACTAGTCTCCAGTGTCTCTGCAGTCTTAGGTTTTGTTGTATGGAACGTACCTTCCTATTTACCAAAAGACTTAAAAAAAAAAAAACCAAAAGACTGAGGTTCATGGCACCCAAGTACCATGGAAAATTAAGAGGTGTTTTTTGTCTTCTCAAGGATTAGCTAAATTTCTGTTCAACTGGAAAAAAAATGAGATTAGGCCTACAATTTTGCCTTTTCTACTTTTCTCCTCAGGTCTTAATAATTTTATTAGCAAACCAAATTTACACATATTACAATTTTATCATCCTTAGGTCACCTTAACAAAATGAGTTTTTAGTTATTAATGACCTGTAAAATTAACAGTACATATTAATTTTTCTATTCGAAATTCTTCTAATTTTATTAGCAAACCAAATTTACACATATTACAATTTTATCATCCTTAGGTCACCTTGTTTAACAAAATGAGTTTTTAGTTATTAAGGACCTGTAAAATTAACAGTACATATTTTCTATTCAAAATTCTTCTATTCTGTATTCCTCATCCCTACATAATTTTTACCTACTGCTCTAAAGCATCTAGAATTATTATATCTTTACCCTAGCCACTGCTCCCTTTCTATAGCCTGGGAACCCGATGAACAGTATAAAAACTACTTTTTTTAAAAAAAGTATAAAAACTACTTTTGACACTATAAAAACTACTTAAAAAAAAAAGTATAAAAAATATTATTATTCCTGGACTGTAAGTTAAGTTTTTTTGTTTTTTTTTTTGCTGTATGCGGGCCTCTCACTGTTGTGGCCTCACCCATTGCGGAGCACAGGCACCAGACGCACAGGCCCGGCGGCCACGGCTCACGGGCCCAGCCGCTCCGCGACATGTGGGATCTTCCCGGACCGGGGCACGAACCCGTGTCCCCTGCATCGGCAAGTGGACTCTTAATCACTGCGTCACCAGGGAAGCCTCCCTGGACTCTAAGTTAAACCAGAATAAGCAAAGCTTATTTCTTGGTTTAATTACCAAGCAACAACTAGTTATTAGTTTTTAAACCCCATAATCACTATAGGAAAAAGATCCAAAACTCACTGGGATGAAACATAGATTTCCTGATTTCTCTTTCACCCAGCCCAATTTTGGTTCCTCTCTCGCTGATAAGGTCATATTAAAGACTTCAAGGTTCCCAGCTCCTACCCATAGGGTCCTAAGGCTGATAATTCAGATAGAGAAATAAACTTAAAAAAGTCTAGCAATCACAGTGGGACCTATGGCCAGACTTTAGTCCAAATGAGAAAACATAAAAGAAACAATTATGGTAAGACAGCAGTCTCTAAAGACTGCCTTGGGCCCTGCAAATTTTCAGCTCCCTCTAAAAGATAAAAATTTATGTTAAAATAGAAGATTCAGGCACAGGATGCCCAAAGCTAATATTCACCTTCTGTTTCTGGGAAGCACGGTTCTTCTCATCAGAGATCTTCTCTGGATTATATCTTATGAGTGATGGGATGGACACATGGACAGGCACTTGGGCAGGAGGAATTGAGCCCAGCACTGACTCCTCCTGCTTGGGCTCATCAGGAGTCACAGTGGGGATCACACGGAGATTGGGACGGCTACGGGTAGCTTGTTTGGTAACTGGCATTATCCTGTGTGGTTCAGGTAGAGGGTGGTTTGAAGGTTGGGAGGCAGGGTACATGGGCCACCTTGAGGCTGCATATGCCATGTAGTGCCTATAGGCATCAAAGGAAGCAGGGGGAATGGCAGGTCCCTGGTAGTTTGGAGGTATCCGAGCTGCAGCAAACTGAGAGGCCCTTGGCATATGAAACTGAGATAAAGAAGCAGGGTGTGGAAGTCTAATTGGGGCAGATGGGGCTGATGGCAACATGCACCTGACTGCAACAGATGACTGAAACCCACTGCCAACCACCTCAGGTCCTGCAATATGACCCATTGGATGGTCAGACTTTAGGAACGGGGGGCTGTTTTTTGTGAGCAGGTAAGGATCCACAGGGGAGACTGGGTGTGGATGGGATACCTCTGGGGATTGGGTATTGCTATGGTGTGCCTCTCCACTCTCCAGTCTGTGAGGATCTGCAGAGCGCCGATCAGCTGAGAAACGGCGGTCAACTGAGGAACAGCGGTCTGCTGAAAAGTGCCGGTCAACAGAGGAACGGTGGTCAGCAGAGGAACGTGACGGCTTCTTGCCATGAAGTCGTTCCTGGGTGCGTGCAGCCAGTTTACTAATCTCTGCTACTCCAATATCCAGCCCTATGGTCTTGAGCAAGTCATGAATCTTTGCATATTCTGGACTGGTCTCTTCTATTGATTCTAGCTTTACCGCTGGAGCTGAAGAGGGTAGGGAGCTTCCCTTCTGCCTCATAACTTCACTTTCAGAGCCCCCAAGGGGCTTTGGTGGAGATTCTGCCTTTAAATCCTCTTCTTCATCCCCATAGAGAAATTTCTCCTCATCCTCAATGTCAGGGAAGCTACGCCGCCTCTTTTCCTGTGTACTGGTAGAATCTGCTAACATGCTCAGAATGCAGGAGAAACCACTGCCATCCTGGCTAGCTCTCTCATGAGGAAGCAAGAAGTCTGTGTGTCGCTCTGGTCCCTCAGCCTTCATATCCAATTTTTCCTTGTGGCACAGAAAACTTCCAAACTGCTCTCTGAGGGGACTGCTGTCTTTGGGTATCCCAGAGAGGGGGCCCCATTGGTAGAGGTTGCCCTGAGATTCCTTCAGGGTAGTCTCTACCACAGTTCCCTTGCTGTTTTCAACCTCGGAGGCAAAAGCAGCAATAGCACCACTTAGTGGAAGAGATGAGTGTCCAGAGTAAAGGGAGTGATCCTGGCTGGAGCTGGTACTGCTGGAAAAACTCTCAAGCTGCAAAGACAAACATAACTGAATTAGCCTCTATGTAGAATCTCAGAAAACTAGTAATTGAGATAAATACATAAATACTTTGCTCTTCTTGAATTAATAGGGAAAAGATAAATGTGGATGAAAGGGAGGTCCTTAGCCAGGTTCAAGATTTGGGTTCTCGTTTCTCCAGATGGTTCTGCTGTAGCAGGGGGAAACAGAAAAGAAGGCAGATTGAGTCTTCATTTTTGCCCATTTGTTGTAGTCTTTATCAAGGAATTTGAATTCAAAAGGACTTTAGAGATGCCCTAGCTTACTTGCTTTCTTTTTTATGGATCCCTGAAAGAAAAAAACATAAAAGCAGAGCTACTCTGGTTGAAGTAGGGTCAGGAAACTCTGTTAACCCTAACTGATCGCCTTCCCTTACTTCCCTAAGTGCCCTCAGGCACTTCTTCAGAAACATTTAGCTCCTAAAAGGACAGATAAAAACAAGTGCTCATGCCTGACCATTTTTTCCTAAGTGAGAAAAAAATATCAAGGTCCAGAATGGTTAGGTGACTTATTTAAAAATCACACAGCAAGCTGGTGGTAGAGACGGGTCCAGAATCAGAATCATCTGATTTCTGGTCTACTGTCCTACCACTCATACATTTTTTCTTCTCTTTAAAGAGAGATGAGGAAAATTCAGATCAGCTCCTCCCTTTGCTCTTCAAGCTTCATTTCCAAGAAACCCATATTCAAAGATCCTAAAGGACTATCCAATTTAGAGGCGGAAAAAAAAATCTTTAATAGATACTCTCCAAAGTGTCTGTTTAGAAAGCCTAATACATGACAGTAGAAGCCCTCTATTGTTGCATTATGAAGCCTACAGTTTCTTTTGGAAAGTCCTGGAAGGTACGGCTCATAGGCATAACAATGTTGGTCCAACACATATTCCAAAGATACCTTAGGGACACAGCCCCCAGGAAAGTAACTAGGCTTTAAAATATTAGAGGGACTAGCAAGAGACCCTAGAAGAAATGCAGCATAGACCTGCATGGAAGGCTCCATGTCCACCTCAATCCGCTTTTTCAGAATTGACTTCTTGGGCATCACAGATACTTCCTCTGGCCGATGTAAAGAATATCCTGGCTCCGATGCTGTTAGGACACCTGACAATCCAGGGATGGGACAGCCAGTGCCATCACCATCAACTCCCACCAGTTCCTGACTCAAGCTCCTACTTCGTTCCTCCTCTTCCTCTCGTTTTCGCCTGGCAAGGTCCAGCTCTCGAAACTCAGGGTCTAAAAACCTAGGACTTGGGCTCCGTCTACGCTGTCGATAGTTGCGGGCCCCCGATGTAAAACTTGTGTGATCACCTCCCATGCTGTGTATCTTCTCTGTGTCATCGTAACGGGGCCGTTTGGCCTCCCGGCTCCTTTCCTCAGGTCGTATAGAGTAGGAGCCTTTGAGTTTGTCTCTATTCCGTTCTGTTCCCCGCAACAGCTCATCATGACAACTGACGTGGGGACTATAATCAGACCGATGCAGGAAAGTTTCTCTTGCTCGGTAGTCCTCGTCAAGTTGTCCCAAGAAGGGACTGAGAGGTGCCTCCTCCCGGGAAATATATCGTTCAAGACCTCGAGAGCACTGGGAACTTCGAGTGAAGACAGAATCATCAGTCAGGTCATCCCTGAGAAAAAAGACAAGCATCACTGAATATAATGGACTTGGAAAGAGCAAGACCAGACAAGGCTAAGAGACTGACATCTGGCAAGGGGGCTGTAGAATGCTTAGAACAAAAGACAATGATCATGAAGTCCAAGACCAAATCTATGTATATACATGGAATACTTCTTCTCCCTTTCCCCAGGGCACAAGCAGCTGGAGTCTCTAACCAAAGATACTACTAATGTATCTAGACAGAATTCTTAGGCTAATCTCTCTGATTAGACTTTGGGGATGCATAGTATCATGCTAGGATCTGGGAGATGCAAAAACACCACTACCAGACTACAAAGAGACAAGGGTTACCCAACTTCACACTAGCTAAACTCTAGCTCTTTGCTACTAAAACTGTGGTCTGAATCAGCAACATCAGTATTACCCAGGAAGTTTTTAGAAATGCAGGTTCTCAGGTTCCACTCAGACCTACTGAATCAGAATCTGCATTTTAACAAGCCCTCCAGGTGATCTGTATGCACTTTAAAATTTGAGAAACACCAGTTCAGATCAATGATTTTCAAGCTGTGTTCCACAGAGATTCTGAAGAGTGCTCAGGAGCTGCCTAAAGGAAGGAGGTTAAGAGCCTGTGTGGCTCTGGGCCTTCCACCTCACTGAAATCATACTGGTCCCAACTTTATCTGTTTATATAATAAAATTCTATATAATATTTCCTTTGGGAAAAAAGAGTTTCACTGTGGGGGAAAAATTTTTTTTAACCATTGATCTATCCAATTGGCATGATTTTCTCATAAGTTTTAGAAGGTTCTCCAATGCTTTGTTTTGCTGGCTCATATATTAAAAACCATAAAACTCCCTCACAGCCTGTTTGTTACCCTCTTTCCTGCCTTGCCTGGATATCCACAAGCACTCTGCTATCTTTGGCCCAGAAAGAGTATGTGATGGTTTATCTCACTATATACTTTTATTTTATAGAAATAAAAAGGTCTTAGACTTTCATGGCATGAAGGTAAAAATACAGGATTGGGCATCTGTCCTTTTAGCGCAGATCTCTATATCACACACAATATCCTAATCTTTTTGGGCACTATGGTCAGAGTTTCTATTGCCCCCTAAAAGCTTCTGACTTAAATCACAGATAGAAATAAAGATCCCCTAGCACTTTAAGCATACCACTTTGAAAAACTTACATGTCACTCACACTTCAGAGTGAATTACTGTTCAGAGGATGGTAATTATTGCTGTCTTCTACATGCTAGTAGCTACTTCTGTTTTTTTGTGAGTTTTGAGAAATGACTTTTTTTTTTTTTTTTAATAGTTGTTTTCCTATTTCTGGGACTAAGTAGAACATCAAAGAGTGACTTTTTCTCATTCATCAGCCCAGTCTTTGTTGTTTTAGACCTGGATAACAGCTATAAATAACTTTATGAAAGACTATAAAGGATAAACTTTATCACCTCCTCTATAGGCATGACACATATGGGAATTGAGGTTCCTGTTATTCACCTCCTCCCTAAGAATTTGGGGAATTCTGAGGTCCCAATGTACTATGAAATAATAGGAAAGAATGAGAATGACCAAGGATGATCTCCGAAATCAAACGTAACTAGAGTAAAACATTTTACTCTGTAGGTTTGTCAGCCACGAAGACATCTATTTCCAGGGAGGAACATCCATGAGTTGAGTCACTCCACTGCCAAAACACCATCTACCATACATAGTCTCTGATCACATTAGTGTAGAGGAAAATCACAGGCTCCATGGGTAATGGAAAGTTCATCCATGCTCCCACATTCTGCTCCTCACCAGAACTATTACATGTCTCCACGAAGCAACATACTAGCCCAAGATCTAATCCAACATTAAATATCAAGAAGCTAGAAATAATGAAATGGCTCTCAGAAAGACTCACTCTAAACTTGCAATCTCCAGCAAAAGGAGGCAAAAAACAATGAAAGAAGGAATAGAAACAGTTAAAAGAATGAGCTATCATGTAAATACAGGCAGAAATCAGGTTGATTAGAAGCTCACGTCCTCCTTCCCCAGTTCTCCCAAAGGATAAGAGAGAGAACTGGCTGCAATAAAAGTAAGTCCTAAAAAGGGCCCCGATCCCCTGCAGCTCAGAATAGTCCACTGACAAACTCTCTCTGAAAGCTTTGGTTAAGTCCAACTCTTTTCTAAAATAAAATCTACTTAAAAAATTGATTGTTCAATGTAGCGATGGGTACATGGAGGCTCAATGTACTATTCTACTTTTTCTGGTTTACAAATTCCATTAAACAAATTAAAAAAACGTATAATATACATACACATAAGTTTGTACACCAATGTTCATAGAAGCATTATTCATAATAGCTAAAAAGTAGAAACAACTAAAATGTAATCCATCCATCACTGATGAATAAACAAAACACATACAATGAAATTATTATCAGCAATAAAAAAGGAATGACGCACTGTTATATGAAAAAACATGAATGAATCTTGAAAACATATGTTAAGTGAAAGAAGCCAGTCACCAAAGGACCACACGTTGTATGATTCTATTTCTATGAAATGGCCAGAATAGGTAAATCTATAGAGATAAAAAGTGGATTAGTAATAGGCTTGGAAAGCTGCTTAAAATATATATAAGGAAAAAAAAAAAAAAGGTCCTCCAGAACCCAAACTTTCCATTATTTTCCTCTGCTGAATCCCCAAAATGCCTGAAGAAAGCTGTTTGCTTCTGTCTGATCCCTAAGGCAAATCAGAGGGAAAAAATTCTACTCCCTCAACCTACGTCAGGGCAAGGAGGAGTTAGGAGATGAGAATTCCATGAATGGAACGTATAATGTGTGTAGTACTTTGATAAACAAGGGAAATCAACCTCACATCCACAAGTTTTTAGAAGCTAAGAGTCTTCATACAACATGTTCACGTTCCCTTTTCAGAATAAGTTACAATTGTACACGCAGAGCTGCCATGGTGAGGAGACTGACAACCCTTGATTTGGCTATAACCTAAACCAGGTATTAAAATTTAACAAATTCAATATGGGAAGAGAAAGAATAGAGGGTCTCAGGAAAAAAATAAACACACCCCTACATACAAAGGATGGAAATGGCTCATTTCATTAACTGAACAGTGGACTCACAGTCAAGAAGACATCTTGAGAATGCCAACATTCCTATGGCCTGGTTTTAGCTGACAGTTATTATCCACACAAAGTATATTGAGCAAGAGTGCTGGGGGCAAAAAGTCTAAAGAATGGCCTAGGACCTCCTTTTAGAATCTTAATCTCACTTTCTCTAAAATAAATTTGTCTCTCTGAAACAATATTCTTGAAAGAAGATTACAACCTCAAACATCCTAAGAGGAAATTTTTAATTTTTATAACTTAAACAGACAATTGGCTATCTGAAGCACACATGCATAACAAAGTTTACGGAAAAGTGAGGTGATACCCCAGAACTAACAAGAGGAAATGCTAAAGTTACCTCAAAACCTCAGCAAGGAAGGAAGAGAATCACACCATGCACCACCTACTCAATCATCTCCCAAAATAGAAGCAGCCAGAAATGCAAGAGCTGTTGCCTCAATTAACAGTTACACACCTTGAAACTCAGAAGTTTCACTGTTATATGACTGTCCCGCTTTGCTTCACTACATTGACTAGCCACTGAAGCTTTGAAGTAAATATCACCAAAGGGCAGCAGTGGTCCTCAGATTTCCTGCCCAGCTGTCCCCAACCTGCCTGCCTATACTCTGTGCACTACTGCATGGACAATCTCAGTTTGAAAGAACATTACATTGATTTATTGCTACGGCTAAACATTTGTGAAAACTCCTAGTGTACTGGGCAGAGACCATTAATAGACATGGTTCTCAGCTCTCATAAAGAGTGCTTTCCCTGTACTTCCATCCTTACTCCTTTATGAGGTGAAAAAAACCTAATGTGATTATTTACTTCCCAGATATACCTAAGTTCCTAGTACCTGAAATCTATATTTAATACTACGGAGTATTAAATGCCCTTCCTCAGCCCTCAGTGGTTGTAAAGTAATAACTAAAATTAAACATTTTAGGGACTTCCCTGGAGGTCCAGTGGTTAAGACTCTGCATTTCCAATGCAAGGGGCACGGGTTTGATCCTTGGTTGGGGAAACTAAGATCCCACATACCACACGACGTGGCCAAGAAAATATAAAAAAGAAAACACACATTTTAAAAGATCTCTCACTTTCTATTAATGTGTATATGTTTCATATATATATATGACATGAATTTAGCTAAACCTTTTCTTTTTAATTAATTAATTTATTTATTTTTGGCTGTGTTGAGTCTTCATTGTTGCGCGTGGGTTTTCTCCGGTTGCGTCGAGCGGGGGCTACTCTTTGTTGCAGTGTGCAGGCTTCTCATTGCAGTGGCTTCTCTTGTTGCAGAGCAGCGCTCTAGGCGCACAGACTTCAGCAGTTGCAGCACGTGGGCTCAGTAGTTGTGGCTCGCGGGCTCTAGAGCACAGGCTCAGTCATTGTGGCGCACGGGCTTAGTTGCTCCACAGCATGTGGAATCTTCCCGGACCAGGGCTCGAACCCGTGTCCCCTGCATTGGTAGGTGGATTCTTAACCACTGCACCACCAGGGAAGTCCTACATAATTCCTTCAGAGTCTACCCCACTGAGAAAGCCTTTTCAAATGTTATACTTTGTACTGGACGCAGGGTATAACTTCAGTGCTATCGCCACCCTTTCAAATACATCATTCAGAAAACAGCAACATTTCTAACTTCAAGCACTACTATGGTGTGCCCTGTCTCCGATGAAGCCTACCTGTCCACATCCTCCAGATTATCTGCTGGTGACCCCAGTCGATCACTAAGCCGCCGCCGTTCTGGTATGCCAACACAGAAGTGGTCATTGCCAACAGTGATCCTTAAGCTCTGTTCCAAAGAAGACTCAGAACGCAGACCAGGAGAGCGTCTCTACAAAAGTAAAAAATAACACAATAAATAGTCAATAAGGTCAAGATATCTCTACATTCAAAACTGTTCTCCTCCCTAGTCACAAAGTTGTGGTCCTACAAGGTGTGAAATGGCTACGGTAAGATTCTACTCCAAAAATAAAGGACTTTAAAAAAAATTATCATTTTTCTTAGATGAAAGTCCATGCTTCCAACCCTCCTAATCAGTGACCTCTTATTCTTTAATTTCCTGGTACCAGGCATGGGGCTAGAGGAGTGAATTAAGCCTGCTGCCAGAACCTATACATTTCCAGTAAAGGAGGCAAGCCAAAAACAGGTTTAAAAAAAAAAAAAAAGCACTTCTGATAGCACTATAAAGTCATTAAAACACAATAACATGAAAGAGATTGGGGAAAAGGAGCTATTTCAGATAAGCTGGTTAGAGGAGGCTTTCTGAGGTGATACTACTTAATTTGAAGCCTGAATGATGAGATGTCAGCCTTGCAAAGAACAGATGGAAGATGTTTCAGGCAAAAAGAACATGCTCTGTAATGAGCTTAGCATGTTTTGGGCAACAGAAAGGTGGCCAGTGTGACTGCAGCAAAGTGATAGGAGAAGACAGGAGTCACAGTTAGGGAACTTGGATTTTATTCCTAGTATAACAAGCCACAGAAGGGTTTCAAGCAGGCGAGTGATATGATCTAACTACATTACTTCCTCCAGATGCTCACATTGTTCATAACCCTCTTCTTCTTCAGGTCTTTATTAAAAAGTCACCTTCCCAGAAGGCCTTCTCTGGCTACTCTATCAAAAATTATAACTCCCTTCTGTTTTCTTTTTCTCTTAGCACTTAATCATATTTAACATGCCAAGACTTTTTACTTCTCTATATTATTTATTATCCGACTCCTGCTGTTACAGTATAAGTTCTATGAGGGCAGGGGTTTTTGACAGGTTTGTTCAGTATTGTATCCCCAGTGCCCAGAACAGCATGGTAAATGTTCAATAAATACTTCTCAAATGTATAAAATTAAGGTCTTTAAAAATTATTTTGATTGCTGGGTACAGAAGAAACTGGATGGTAACAAGAGTGTAAAGGGGCCTAATGTAATAACCTGGGCAAGAGGTAATAGGGTTTAGACTAGAGTGATGGCAGCAGGACAGTTTGGAGGATGTATTTTGGAGGTAGAGATGACAGGTTAGATAGATGAAGTTATTCTTACAGATTGGGAGAAGGGAGATGATTACTGTTTCTGGCTGAGCAATGGGTGATGTCATTTACTGAGACAGAAAAGACTGGAGCAAATAGGTTTTGTGTTGGAGAAGAAAGGGGAGGTTATACAAACTAGGAGTTTTCTGTCTTCCTTACTTTCTCTGTAGTGACTAACATTCAGACTATACATGCTCAGCTATGAAAATCTTAACACAGTGACAAGTCAACTCATCTACGACCAGAGTACCCAGATACTGTTAGAAAGCCACTCAGTAAGACAGTAACTTTGTCACAGGGTGGGTTTTTTTTGGTTTTTCTTTAAAGACTGGTGAACTGATAATAAAAACAAATTCCAAAACACCAGACTCTGCCAGGAGGTTCTACTAGCAAGGTGGTTATGGTGAGAAGTCAATATTACGTCTAAACTAAACTTCTTAACCTCATGCTCTGTCCCTTTAGCAGGGAAACATAACAGTTAAAATCAGGGTGTTGGGAACCAGGCAGAGATGCACTGAATCACACTCCACCACTTCTTAGCTGCGTGGCCTTGATCAAGTTACTTAAACCTCTCTGAGTTCCTCAGTTGTTAGATGAGGAACCCTCACCTCAAACGGTCGTTAATGTTCAAAGAGAACGTGTAAAGTGAAGGGCTAAGCATCATTCCTGCCACATAACTAGGTAAGTGGCAGCAGCTATTACAATAACTGTGGGTACCCACACTTCGATTTCGGAGACACAGCTCTAACTTAGAGAGTTAACAGTTTACACTCTCGGTTGTCTACCCTGGAACTGTGTAAGCCACCTTAACTCGCCACAAAGACATTTCAGCCATTCCAAGATCCAGGGCGCAGCTCAGGTCTAGGGGGATACAAAACCACGCAACTCTGAGGACACCAACTATTGAAAAAGTATCAAGCACACGGCTTGGAGGAGATTCCCCTTGCCCCGGCAAACTTTTCCACACCTCACCCAGAGTGAGAGAATCAACCTATTGCCAGGAAATGCAGCACTGCCTCCCGACCCGGCGCCCGGGCGCGTCCCGAGTCCGTTATTGTGCAAATGAAGCTCCAGGGGCTGACCGGGAACCTCCTGGTTTGGGCGTCGCTGAGGAGGCTGGGGGGGATGGATGGCCTTCGATGTGGGGACCCCGGCCTGGAGGCCTCGGGTCGTCCGGGCTGAGGGCGTTTCTGGAAGCGGGAACCCCGGGCGAGAGAACTGCAGTAGGAAGGGAGTCCGGGTCGAGGGGGTGGGATTACCCGGCTGCCGCTGTCGCCTTGATGGTCTCCGCGGCCGTCCCGGGCGAAGTCGGCGCGAGACTCCCCCCGGCTGCTCCCTCGGAAACCGGCCGAGCCTGGCGGGAAGAGTCGTCGGCCCCGCGGCGGCGGCGGAGACGGGGAGCGGCGACGCCCCCGCGGCGGGGACGGCGAGGCCCGGCGGCCGCGGGGCGGAGACGGGGAGCCGCGGCGACCCCGCGGAGGGGACGGCGAGGCCCGGCGGCCGCGGGGCCCTGAAGGCGAGCGGGGTCGGCGAGCCGGCGTCCGCGACGAGGAGGAGCCGGAGGACGGCGGCGAGGGGCGGCGAGACGGGCCTGAAGAGGAGCCGGAGCTGCGGCCGGTGCGCGGGCCGCCCCCGCCGCTCTCTTTAGGCCGGTGCGAAGAGACGGAGGAGCGGGCGCCGCTGCGGTACATGGCTCCGGCAGCCGCGGCCACGGCGGCAGCTCCGACCGGGGGCGCCCTGGACGCGGGCCCCCAGCGCGCCGCCGCAGCTGCAGCCCGGGCCGCCACGGCCGCCGCGCACCGCCCCCGCACCCAGAGCAGCCCCCTCCCCTCCGCCCGCGCCGCCCCGCGCCGCCCCTGGGGCCCGGCCAAGCGCGCCTCC
>NW_006785876.1:4780778-4786083 GCF_000442215.2 Lipotes vexillifer
GACACACCCCCCCCCAGCCCTCCGGGGCTCCCCGCTCCTCCACTCAGGGAGCGGCCACAGGAGCCAGAAGTGGGGAGGAGCACGGAGGGCGGCGCGGGGCTGGGCGAGGGAAGGCGCGGGAAAGCGCGCGACCTGCTCTCCTCACGCTCCGCCTCCAAGCCGGCAAGATGGCGGCCGCCGAGCCGCCCACTTCCCCTCCCCCGGCGACCACGTGACCCCGAGAGCTCCGCGCCGGTTGGCCCTGGCGGAAGGGAAGGGATTAGAGGGAGTGGAGCCGGGTCTTCCGGGGATGCTCCAGGCCTTGGGACGCTGTGGGCTTCGAGGGGGCGGAAGCATCCTTGCGTTTTCCCTACCCCCAACGGTATTAATTTACGTGGGGACAATAAATGGTTATAAATGATGGGAATATAAATAACCCGCAAAGCGTTAGGTTATGTTGGAAGTTACGCACCTCGGCAAGAGCGACTAAAGAAGTCCCGGATCCCATAGAACCCGCACGACGGCCAACAGTTTACTTTCCAGTTTGCCTGTTTTCTTAGAGGCTGAAATTGAGGATGGGGAAGTGCGGAATGGGGGCGGATTCGGGAGCGAGAATCAAACTCAAAGCAGGCATCCGAGTAGAATTGTCGCTGTCTAACCCAGAATACTTACGGGGAAGGTCACTCACCGCTAGGGGTCCACATCGTGACAGATAAAGAGGCCTGGATAGTTTTTGCGAGCGATTTGGAGCCCCCAGTCTGTGACTAGAATTTTCCTGGACGCCTGGCTGTAGTGGTAGTCCGCAGTCTCAGGGTCCTGCATGGTAAGTACAAAAGTCAAAAAAAAAAAAAAAAGACAACACGTAATAGAAGAAAAGCAGTGGTCAAAACCTGAAAAAAGAAAAGCTGACCCTGACCAAGTGAAACTCTTCAAAATAAAGTAATGGCTTGACAGTTTTCATGTATCAACTAGAAACACAAAACCCAAAATTGGTATGAAAATCAGGTTTCGGATTGCAAAGCAAAGGCAGGACAAAGAAAAAATTATAAAAAGTTTCCATTTTCTTTTTCTTTCTTTTTTTTTTTTTTGGCCTCTCCTGAGCTTGCAGAATCTTAGTTCCCAGACCAGGGATTGAACCCCGGCCTGGCAGTGAAAGCACGGAGTCCTAACCACTGGACCTCCAGGGCATTCCCCAAGATTTCCATTTCCTAATTTACATTTCTTCATATTAAATTTAAAAAGTGTCCAATGTCACCTGTTTGTATAATGGCTTTTGCTTATGTCATAGCTCAGTAAAAATAAATTTTTTACAATTTGATTGGTCTCACACTCAGCTTTCTTCACTCAACATTACTTGCTTGCTCCCTCCAGGCATTTGAATTACTTTTGGATTTTGTCGCTTAAGAAGGCCATCCTGTCAAGTTTCTTAATATATTCTCCCATATATTTTGTTAACCCATATTCAGTTTACAAGGAGTTTTTTGTATGAATCCTCACATAATCCATTAAATTAAGATCTGAGATTATTTTTTACAGATGGATAGCCAATTTTATTTGAAACATGAATTGGGATTATCTGTATACTGGGAAGTCATCGTGAGGAAATGAGTTATCAGCTAATGAATGAACATGCTAAATGCCCATTATCCACATCTCAATCCAATTCCATTGTTTTCTTTTGACTGTGTAATTTGACAGTAAAGAAAAAAATTTTTTAATGTGATTTCTTTGTGAAAAGAAAACTACCAGGACTGATGGTAAAAGTAGAAGAAAGTAAACAATCTGAGAAAGTGATACCTCTTAACCAGAAAATATGAGTTATGTACAAGGTTTCCAAACAGTCTAAAAACGTATTTCATAATGTGTCCTGTGCAGCAGAGACCTGCAATCAGAGATTCGGGTACACCAGCTCAGCAGCATAAAAGGTCTGTCAGAGAAAAGTGACAGCCTCTGTAAGTGAAGCTGCCATGTAAAATGTCATGGAAGTTGACTTTAGTCATCTCTGGGTTGGTGGGATTAGGAGATCTAGGAGACATTACCAGGGCTCACCGATAATCTGGGGCTCCTCTCATGCTGGGCACAAGGACAACGCTTCGTTCCCCATTTCAGAAAGGGGAGTCTTATGACTATTTCTAATCACTACAAGCTGTGAATGGAAGCACCTTGTATCACTTCCAGGCAATCAGGAAAGAGGAATTATAAGATGCTCTTCTCTTGCTGTGGCAACAGAGGAAGCTACGTGTTCCAGATGGTGCAGCCTGTCAGCCTGGGTCCTGAGTGACTGTGTAGAGCAGAGTACCAATTAAAACTCTGCCAGAGGTGTATACCCTGTCTTTATTAACCTGTATGTGAGTTTTGGTTACCCATGCTTTTGGTGGGATCTAAGTAAATATGAAGAAAATGTGAATAGGTATGTGTAGATACTTGGAGTACATACATTCTAAATCAGGGTTAGTTATACTCTGTATCAACTTTTCCTCCTCAATCCTTCTCTAATATTCAATAACTATTTTTATCAAGGGAGCTGGACTCCATGGTATATAATTGGAAAACTGTCTTGCTTCCCCTTCACACCTGCCCTAAACATAACTCAACTCTAAACTTCATTCAAGCTAAAGGATTTCCCTTCGCCCAGCTCTTGCCTGCTTCAGGTGTGACGCTTGCTGTGATAAAGGAAGGTGTGCCGAGCTTCTCCACATCCCTGCCTTTACTGCTCAGAGTTTACTCCTCCTCTCCTGCTGGCCAGCTGCTATTTATGAACCCCTCTCCCCCAGGGTTTGGTGAGAAGAAGGGATTAGGGGAAAGGGGCACAGTTTTTTCCAATTGGTGCAGGATACTATTATCTTTGGAAGTTGTTTCCCTATGGACGTGGAGGACTCACAAATGTTGGCTCTTTCTCTCTTGTGTGTGTCACCTTTGTGGGCTTTTTTATGACCCTCTTGCTGGGGCCTAGGCAATGCTGCTCCTCTGGATGACTGCCTATGACTCTTCTCCCCCCAACTTCTTGGCCTTCTGGAGGTTCATCCCATGTAAAACATATTCTCCTAAGGTCCCTTTCCTCTCTGGGTATCCCTCATGGGAAGGACCCTTTTTAAATGACTCCAAGTTGGTTTCCTTCTAGGTACACTTGACCCACAGGACAACTCATGTGTCTTTGCCTTGCTGGCAAAGGCAGTGCAGCTCGCTCTCCATGCCACCCACCTTACTCACCATCCCAGGGAAGCTGGTCAGCCAGCACCTTGCATCTGGACTACTTCAGGTGGGAGTTAGAACATTAGCCCCTATGGACTTCCAAACCCCAGCAGATATAAGCCAAACATTCTGAGAGGTGCTAGTGGAGGCCTCTATCTCACTTGGCTTTAGGCAAAGGGAAAGACCCCTGTCCCTCCCTAGAATGGCGAGAGAGGAAATATAGAGCTCACAGGTAACTCCCCAACACAATTCTCATTCTCTTGTATTGACTCATTGTGTGGATAATTATAATGCTGGCAGACTGGTTCACAGTCTCTTCCCATCTCCCTTTGAGGTGGATGGGGGAAGAGGTTACCTGGCATCTATTGTTTGCTTTCTGCTTTTGAGGCCTTTGCAGAAACTCCACAGAAAACAGGGAGAATCTAATTAAACATCCTGTCACAACTCTTGTCTGTCATCAAGAAACTCTTACTAGACTGATGAAAATGGTGAAATGGCTTAAGGCTTTCACAGACAGGCAGACAGACAGACAGACAGACAGACAGACACACACACACACACACACACACACACACACACCATGTAGCAGACATAGAGCAATGACAGATAAAACTTGAAAAGGGTAAAGATATCTAAGCTTTAGAACATGAACACCCCTGTGAATTTGCTGAAGCCACAGACCCCCCAGGCTTTGAAAGAAGTCTGGAAGCAAGGGTAGCAGTCAGAGATTTGGCTCCTGTAGATGGAGATATAAGTGCCTCCTAGAAGGTGGGGGACAAGGGCCAGGTTTTCAGCTTGAAGCCAAGGACACCCCTGCCCCTACATACATTTGAACAAAACTATTGCCGACCTTCTGCTTGGGGTTATAGCCTTATGGAAAGTGGTGTGCCAAGAGGGTGGGACAAAAACGTTGACAGTCTTTAGATGAGAATTGAGCCTAGGCACTCCCTGCTCGGTGAGTGGAATGGCAATAGTGTGATACCCTATACACCAGTAATAACCAATTAGAAAATATGATATTATGTTAAACATGGTGGATTCAATCCATACATTTGTCACTATTAAGTCCCTAAACCCCACTAAAGTGCCAGTAAAGGGTTTTGTTTGTTTTTTAAGACATAAGTTCATATGTGCAATGTGGAAGTGTGAGAGAGAGATTGCCCTGTGGGGTGGAATTTGATCAATGAGAGACATATGTTTAGAAACGTAAATTGCTTGCTAGCACACAAATAATACTACCTGAGCCTCAAATTTCATAAGTTATAGTTTTGTCTTCTCTCTGTTTCTTTAGCCCTTTTTATTGTCTAAATGATCATTAAGTACATGATAAGGTGCTAAACTGTCTTAGTTATCAGAGAAATGGAAAAATATACGCTGCACATTTACTAGAATAATTAAAATTTAAATGATCGCTAGTACCAGGTATAAGCAAGGGCGTAGAGCCATGGGAACTGTCATACAGGGCTCATGTCAATTATTACTACCACTTTGGAAAACTGTTTGGCAATATTTTTTAAAGTTGAATATATATACTATGATCCAGCATTTCCTAAATGTATGCTCATCAGAAATATGCACATATGTGCATCAAAAAGATACGTACAGAAAAAGTTCTGGAAATGGATAGTGGTGATCGTTCTACAACAGTGTGAATGTACTTAATGCCACTGAATTGTACACTTAAAACTGGTTAAAAGGGTAAATATTATGTATGTTTTAGCACGATAAAAAAGATATACAAAAATGTTCTCATGGCATTATTTATAAAAGTAAAAGTTTCAGCTGTAGGATGAATACATTATGGTAGATTCATACAGTGGAATACCTTATAATAATGAAAAAGAACAGACTATCGCTAGATGCAACAACTATATGAAAACACAGTCCCTGCTCTCATAAAGCTTAAGGTCAAGCTGAGAAGACATAAATAAATATAAAATTACAACTGTGATAAGTACAATGAAGAAAGGACACAGGATGGCCTGAGAACATATGGTAAGGAGATCTGACATGGTCAGAGGGATTAGGGGGGCTTCCCGGAGAAGTGATGTTTGACTGAGATCTGAAGGTAAGTAGGAGGTAGAAGTGGAGAGTAAAGCCTTCTAGGCAGAGGGAACCCCCATCCAGTGTTTCC
>NW_006785876.1:4786114-4803499 GCF_000442215.2 Lipotes vexillifer
CCTACATTTACCTTTTTCATTGTCTTTGGCTCTGTCCACTCCAACCACCTACTCAGTCTCCACCCATCCTCGCTCCAGGGCTGAGAGGAATCATTTCTTGACACATCTATAACCCATTCCTGACATAAGGTTTGGGAAGCTCTGCCATATGCAAAGGCCCTGTGGCAGGAGAAACCATAGCGATTTCAAGGACCACACAGAAGGCCAATGTGACTGGAGGGCAGAGAAAAAGAAGAAAAGTGAGAAAGGGAGCTGAAGTTGTAGGTGGAGGTTGATTATGTCCACTATATTTTTAACATTAATCTGTGTTCATGCCTGTGTACATACTATACTTGACTCAACTGCTTAATCCTGTTGTATATTTTTTAAGTCTGATATTAACGAGGGCAACTGGCATAGATGACGGAATTGCTGGCGCATACCCAGACTAGCTCCAGTGTGCAATGACTCCAGCCTTGCACACATTACGCTGGGCCAGGAGAGGGGCAGTTAGCCATCCAGAAAGAATGATATGATGTTCACTCATTTAAGAGTTATTATCTAGAATTGTTGTTTCTTGTTTGTAGGATTATCAGATAAAATACTGTATTTTTATTTATTAAATCTGGCAACCCTATCTATTAGAATTTGGGGGTCTGGAAACCCACTCTTCCTTCTGTCCAGGAAATTGTTAGAATTTATCTATATGCTATGCTTCCTGCTTGTGCTGACATCCTCCTGTATCCTTCAAATAACTAAACTCAGATGGAAAGACCCACGTAGTGATTGCATCTGTTTTTTCATCAGTATAAGCCTACTATTGTATTGGCTGTATAAAGAAATCAGTCATTAACAAAATAAAAACTGATAGATCAAAGAAGAAATCATAGTGAAAATCAGAAAGCACAAGAACTGAGTGACAGAGAGTATACTATATGTTGAAACTCATGGGATGACATTTGTCAAAATTCATCAAATGGGGGCTTCCCTGGTGGCGCAGTGGTTGAGAGTCCGCCTGCCAATGCAGGGGACACGGGTTCGTGCCCCGGTCCGGGAAGATCCCACGTGCCATGGGGCGGCTGGGCCCACCCGTGAGCCATGGCCGCTGAGCCTGCGCATCCGGAGCCTGTGCTCTGCAATGGGAGAGGCCACAACAGTAAGAGGCCCGCGTACCACAAAAAAAAAAAAAAAAAAAAAAAAAATCATTAAATGGTACATTTAAGATTTGTTTATTTCATTGTATATAAATTTTACCTTAAAAAATAACTACACATTGCTCAGCAGGCCTGGCCTGGCTTTGGGCCCCAGGCCTCCCAGCTAGGGACTTTGCACCTGTCCCTGCCTGGCAGCCTGGGTGTCTGCACAATCCATGGGCAGCAGTGAGGGCCACAGTGACAGATTATCAAGAGGAACAGAGCAACTGGAGGCTCTGGAGTCCATCTATCCTGACTCCTTCAGAGCTTGATTATACATTGATCCAACCCTCCTAACAACTGGTCTTCCAAAATAGAAATGAACTCTTCTGATACCACTTTCTCCTTCAGTAGTGTTTTAGCTAAGTATTATCAGAAAACCCAACCAACTTCACCATTACTGTGACATCTGAGGCTGGAGAAAATGATGAAACTTTCCAGACTATCCTCAAGTTTACATATAGGGGAAAGCACCCAGATGAAGCTCCCTTCTAGGAAATACTCTCCCAGGAAAACCTAGAAGATAATGATGTCTCAGACATTTAAAACTTATTAGTATTACAAACAGAGAAAACCTTGGTATGGTGACGATCTTTACTTTAGTTACAGCTGTGCAAGAAAATTTAAGTGAAATGGTAGATCAACTAAAAACAGGAAGAGAAGGAGAAAAGAAACAAAAGAAGCAGAAGCAGGAAAGGAATTATTTGAAGACACTCCTGTTACCATTAAGAATTTCTTAAGTTGGAAGGCCAAGTTTGATGCAGAACTCTTGGAAGTTAAAAAGAAATGAATTAAAAAGAACAAGCAGGAAAAACTAAATTAAGTGGGAAACAGCTGTTTGAAACAGATCATAATCTTGACACATGTAATATCCAGTTCTTGGAGGATGCTGGATACAGCGTGGAGGTAGATGAGTCGTTGGTCCAGGAAATGAATGATTTGGAGCTACAGGATGAGGTGGATGATCCAGACTACAATCCTGCTGACCACAGAGTGACTTGACCAACTAGTGAACTATCCTCATCTTAGAGAGGCTTGACTGCCACAGCATCTGTGTCTATGCTGAGAGTGTGTGTTGATTTTCTTTTGTTTAGTCATAAGAAAAAATAATTTTCAGGAGAACAATTTTCTGACAGCTTTCATCATTAAACTTAATAAACTGACCTTAAAATTTCAATCAATCAATCAATCAATAAAAATATTGAACTCCAGGGGCTTCCCTGGTGGCACAGTGGTTAAGAATCCGCCTGCCAATGCAGGGGACACGGGTTCAAGCCCTGGTCCGGGAAGATCCCACATGCCTCCAAGCAACTAATCTCATGAGCCACAACTACTGAGCCTGCACTCTAGAGCTCTTGAGCCACAACTACTGAAGCCCATGTGCCTAGAGCCTGTGCTCCACAGCAAGAGAAGCCACCACAATGAGAAGCCCACGCACCACAACAAATAGCAGCTCCCGCTCGCGACAACTAGAGAAAACCTGTGTGCAGCAACAAAGACCAAATGCAGCCAAAAATAAATAAATTAAAATTTAAAAAAATATTGAACTCCAGGTAGTGATATGTGTGCTGAAGTGTTTAAGAGCAAATGTACTAATGTCTGTAACTTCCTTCGAAATGAATCAAAAATAAGATCCTTGAAACTGATAGAAGGGATGGATACATGGAAAGTTCCGTGATAAGGCAAATATAGTATTGTAAAATCTTAACTGTAGAAATTAGGTGCTGGGCATTTGGGCATCACTACAATTCTCTCAACTTTGTGAACATTTTCAGAATTAAATAAAACCTCATCAGATTGTGAATCACTATATTGTACTTATATAATATTGTACATCAACTATACTTTAATAAAAAAATAAGTGTAGAAACAACCCCCCACAAAAAAAAAACTTCATTGGATGCAGATAAAGTGATTCATAAAGAGAAATGTGTAGTCCTAAATACTTATATTACAAAAGAAAAGTTAAAAATTATTCATCTAAATTTCCAGTTCAAAAACTTAAGAAGAAAACAAGCACAGTAACCTTGAAGAAAGAGAAAGAGTGGCAGTAATAAAAAATGAAAGCAGAGGGCTTCCCTGGTGGCGCAGTGGTTGAGAGTCCGCCTGTCAATGCAGCGGACAAGGGTTTGTGCCCCGGTCCGGGAAGATCCCACATGCCGCGGAGCAGCTAGGCGCGTGAGCCATGGCCACTGAGCCTGCACGTCCGGAGCCTGTGGTCCACAACGGGAGAGGCCAGGGCAGTGAGAGGTCCGCGTACCACAAAAAAAAAAAAAAAAAAAAAAAAAAAAAAAAAGAAAGCAGAAATTAATTGAATATGACAGAGATATGCAGAGATGGTAAAACGACAAATAAAATAAAAATAAATATTTATTTTATTCTTTGAAATAAGCTAATAAAATAAGCAAAACTCTGGCGGAATTCATTGATCAAGAGAAAAAAGAGAGAGAGCAAATAAACAATCTTGGTAAAGAGGGCTACAGATAAGTTATAGCCAGGCTACCACTAGCCCTCACAGTACCTTTGTGTGAACTAGGAAAAGGTTTCCCCTGTGGGTGGCCACAGCCCTAATACCTAAGGCTTGTTACTTGGAAAGCTGGGTACAGGCTGCTCCCACTCACTCCTTGTCCAGATAAGCTTGTGCTTAAACCACCATATTGGCAGTCGTGGATCAGCATAGTTTAAAAAATTATGAGACAGTATGAACAACCTTGTGCCAATTAATTTGATAATTTGCACAAATGATTGGTTCCCTTTAAAACTACAATTTACCCAACTATATCAAGGATACATAGACAACCTGAATAAACCTATAACCATTAAAGAAATCAAATAAGTAGCTACAAGATCTACTTTAAAAAAGCATGAAAATTCTTATTTTTTTCCTATAGTCTAACATAATTAAACACCATTGGAATCATGTTTGCTAAAAGAAATAAAATACAGCTGTGAAACCATGTGGTTCTGGTGCTTTCTTTAAGGGTAAATCTGTAATCATCTTCCTGATCTTTTTTGTGATAACCTGTCTTTTCAAGTTTTCTATTTCTTCATAAGTCAGTTCGGTAATTTTTTTTCTTTGAGAATATCCATTTCCTCTAGTTTTTCACATTTGTTGCTGTAGAGCTGCACATAATTCTTGCAGCCTCTTTTGTGTCTGTGAATGTATCTCCTTTCTTATTCCTAACCTTGATTTTTTTTTTTTTTTTTTTTTTTTGCTGTACGCAGGCCTCTCACCTCTGCGGCTTCTCCGGTTGCGGAGCACAGTATCCGGATGCGCAGGCCCAGCGGCCATGGCTCACGGGCCCAGCCGCTCCGTGGCACGCAGGATCTTCCCAAACCAGGGCACGAACCCGTGTCCCTGCATCAGCAGGCGGACTCCCAACCACTGCTCCACCAGGTAAGCCCCTAACCTTGATATTTTTGCTCTCTTTTTTCCCTAACCAGATTCATGAAATCTTTATATATTTTATTGGTCTTTTCAAATAATTAACTCTTGAACTTATTTTTTTCCTTTCTACTATTCTTTTTGTTTTCTAATTCATTGTTTTCTGTTGTTGTCTGTATTATTTCTCTCCACTTGGGGTTTATTTTGTCATTCTTTTCTTAGTTTCATAAAATGGGCAATGAATTCTTAAAAAAAATTATTTCATAGTGAAATATTTAAGGCTATGCATTTTCTTCCGCTGTGTCCTGTAGGATTTTACATACAATGCCTTTTTTCATTCCTTTCTAGGTGGTTTATCACTTCATTTTAAAAAGTTTTACAAACAAAATAATTATTAAATTAAAAAGAACCAGGAACCTTAATTCTAAGTAGTTATACTCTGACATAATTTCATTTCAAAACAAGACAAATTAATCACTCATTATAATTTTAGCTCTTCCCTAAAGTAATTAACTTGATTTATACACACACACACACACACACACACACACACAATAATCTATAGACCTAACCATCTTTCCTGTAATACCTCAGAAACCTTGATTTATTAAGAACAGCAACATTAAAATAATTGTATAAATGGGGAAAATAGGCCTACAGGATTTCACCCTTGCAATAACAAAGATAGTTTTCCTATAGAAATTCCAATTAAAAGTTTTATTTGGTGATTTAAATAAACCTTAATTTAAGGCTGTAAACCTGAGCTAATCTAGCTCTTTCTTAGTACAGTTGGTATCTATCCCAATAACAGACCAGCTATCTAGCCTATTAACAGATAGGTATTATCTGAGGCTAGCCTGGTTTCCTAATTAATCCCCATTTCAATTTTTTATTTCCTCTTGATCCAAAGATGATGTAGGCACGTGCTTCTTTTCTTCTCGTTTTTTTATTTTGTATTTCTTACATATTTTTATTTTGAAAAAAAAGTGCAAATTGTACAAATTGTAGAGCTTTTCCTGTTTTTGAGTTGTTTGAGAGTAAATTGCTACCTGTTACCCACTGCTCCTGAGTACTTTAGCAGGTATTTTCCAAAATAAGGACATTCTCCTACATAACTCCAATACAGTACAAATCAACATTGATACATAACTACCATGTAATTCTCAGACTCCTTTCAAGAGTCTCTAGTCGTCCCCAAAAGATCCAGGTCGTAATCATAAATAATCATACACTGCATTTCATTGTCATATCTCTTTAGTCTTATTCATCAAGAACAGTTCTTCACTCTTTGCTTGACATTCATAACCTTGACATTTTTAAAGATTACAGACCAGTTATTTCATGTCCCTCAGCTTGGGTTTGCTGGGGTTTCCTCATGATTGGATTCAGATTATGCATCTTTGATAGGAATAGTATAGAAGGAATGATACCTTTCTCTCATTGCATTCTCTCAGGTGGTGCAAGATTTCAAACGTTCCCTCCCGGTACTGATAATGTCCACTTTCGTCATTTGATGAAGGTAGTGTCTGCCAGGCTGTGAAGTTACTTTTTTCTTTAGTAATTAATAAATATTTTGTGGGAGGTATATGAAATTGTAAATATCTCATTCCTCACTGTACATTCAATTCATTTATGTCACTATAGACTTGTGGTTTCCTATTCTAGTCAATGAATAGTAATCAGTTATTATCATTTATCTCCATTAACTCATGAATGGATAAACAAAATGTAGTATACCCATACAGTGAAATGTTATTTGGCAATAAAAAAGAATGAAGTTGTTTTTTTTTTTTATAAATTTATTTATTTATTTTTGACTGTGTTCGGTCTTCTTTGCTGTGCGCGGGCTTTCTCCAGTTGCGGCAAGTGGGGGGCTACTCTTCGTTGCGGTGGGTGGGCTTCCCATTGCGGTGGCTTCCCTTGCTGTGGAGAACAGGCTCTAGGTGCACAGGCTTCAGTAGTGCACAGGCTTCAGTAGTTGTGGCGTGTGGGCTCAATAGTTGTGCCTTGCGAGCTTAGTTGCCCTGCAGCATGTGGGATCTTCCTGGACCAGGGCTCGAACCCATGTCCCCTGCATTGACAGGTGGATTCTTAACCACTGCACCACCAGGGAAGTCCCAGGAATGAAGTTTCGATACATGCCACAGCAGGGATAAACCTTGAAAACATTATTTTAAGTGAAAGAACCCAGACACAAAAGGACACATATTGTATGATTCCATTTATATTAAATGTCCGGAGTAAGTTAATCAACAGAAACATAAAGAGGATTACTGATCACCAGAGGCTGAGGGGAAGGAGAAATTGTGAGTGACCACTGTTAGGTTTATGGTTTCTTTTTAGGGGACTGAAAATTCTCTGGAATTAGATAGCGGTGATGTTTGCACAACCCTGTGGATGTACTAAAACCATTGGATTGTGAACTTTAAAACAGGTGAATTTTATGGTATGTGAATTATATATATATATTTTAAATAAATTTATTTATTTTATTTATTTATTTTTGGCTGCATTGGGTCTTCGTTGCTGTGCCTGGGCCTTCTCTAGTTGTAGTGAGCGGGGGCTTCTCTTGTTGCGGAGCACCGGCTCTAGGCACGCAGGTTTTGGTAGTTGCAGCATGTGGGCTTCAGTAGTTGTAGCACGCAGCCTCAGTAGTTGTGGTGCAAGGGGTTTAGTTGCCCTGTGGTATGTGGGGCCTTAGTTCCCCAACCGGGGAGGGATCGAACCTGCGTCCTCTGCATTGGAAAGTAGATTCTTAACCACTGGGCCACCAGGGAAGTCCCTGTTATTATTATTATTTTTAATTTATTTTTGGCTGCTTTGGGTCTTCATTGCTGCACCTGGGCTTCCTCTAGTTGCAGCAAGCGGGGACTATTCATTGTGGTGTGTGGACTTCTCACTGCGGTGGCTTCTCTCGTTGCAGAGCACAGGCTCTAGGCGTGCGGGCTTCAGTAGTTGTGGCACGCGGGCTCAGTAGTTTTGGCTCGCAGGCTCTAGAGCGCAGGCTCAGTAGTTGTGGCGCATGGGCTTAGTTGCTCGCAGCATGTGGTATCTTCCCGGACCAGGGCTCAAACCCGTGTCACCTGCATTGGCACGCGGATTCTTAACCACTGCGCCACCAGGGAAGCCCCCCTGTTATTTTTTAAAATAAAATAAATCTGCCTTTTTCACAGAGGATTATAAGGAAAATTGCCTGTTTTGACTCTTACTGCTGAACAGAAGAAAAAGTTCCTTTCCTCAAAATTCATACCCTCAATCCAGTCCTGTAGTCTATGAAAAGCACCTACAATTTGTTGGGAGACAAACAAAGACCTTAATAAAAAAATAACCACAATATATGAACGGACAGTTCACAAAAGAGGAATATAAATGTCCAATAAATAAATTAAACCACTAAAAGATGATCATCTTCATAAAGTAATCAACACACATCGCATTGTGGTTTTGTGATGATTAAAAGAGGCAAACACTTTCAATATTTTCAATACCAGATTCCTTCCTGTCTTTGTACTCATTTTCTCCATAATTCCCTATAATTGGCTTCTACCTCCACACTTGCCTGAAATTGCCCTTGGTCACAAGACACCCCTCTCAATCCAAATACGAAGACCACTCCTACTCTCCCTGGAACTCTCCAAGGCTCTTGGCCCCTAACCCTTCCTTCCTCGAATGCTCCTTCCAGGCTCTTCAAGGCTCATTTCCACTACCTTGGACCACTACTTGATCTCTTGATTGACCATTCCCTTCCTTTTCCTGCCCTCTAGCTTTGGCCAACTGTAGGTGGACACTTCTCTTGGGGCGGGGGGATGGAGGCTGTTCAGCATCTGAGAATGTCCCACTTTATGAATATTTTATGAAGCAGACCCCACTTCTCACTATAGAAGATGAAAATGCCAGATATTTGTTTTCCCAACCCGCTTTTGAAGCTGGGTGCTGGTACTGACCTAGGCTGGGGCAATCTGATGCAGCTATTTTAGACTTTGACTCTGGAGTTATTGGCGAAAAGAAGCAGAGTCAATGGAAGAGTGTTCCTGGCACCAGCAACTTCCAGTTTCCATGGCAGCTGTGGCAGCAGTGCCGAGCTCAGGTCCCTGCCTGATGGTGTCAACAGTGTGAGGTGTGACATCTAGTGGACAACAGTGTCCTCACTAGACACTATTTATAGAGTGGTTTGGGCCATGGTGGTAGCTGTTTAGGCTCTGAGCCTGGTTCTCCAGCTTTCCCAGTGATTCTGTGTGCTATTTTAGCTTAACTTAAAATCAGAATCTATTTCCATTGCTTGAGACTGAGAACTCTGACAAATATAGCTTTTTAGAAAGCTGTCCTCAGCTCTCTCTTTCTCTATACCACCTAAAACCACACTTTTCTCTATATTTTCTAAGTCTCTATTGCATTATAAAAGAATCGGTGCAACTTAGCACATTATCATTTGTTACCTTATACTTAAAATTTTCATTTTCATATGTTGTTTGTTTATTTACGGGCCTTGTTGGGCCTGTAAATTGTCTCTCCAACAACACCGTGAACCATGAGAACAATTAAAAATAGATGATAGGGCTGCCCTGGTGGTGCAGTGGTTGAGAGTCTGCCTGCCAATGCAGGGGACACGGGTTCGTGCCCCGGTCCGGGAAGATCCCATATGCCGCAGAGCGGCTAGGCCCGTGAGCCATGGCCGCTGAGCCTGCGCGTCCAGAGCCTGTGCTCCGCAACAGGAGAAGCCACAACAGTGAGAGGCCTGCATACCACAAAAAAAAAAAAAAAAGAAGGATGATAATATAGCCTTATATATTTGCTGATGGGAATGATGGGAATGGGACAAACTGAAGATAGAGAGGTGAACGGCTGACAGGCCCAATGTCCTTGAGTAGTTAAGAGGAAAAGAGATCTGTTTTTTTTTCTGGCCGTGCCTCGGGGCTTGTGGGATCTTAGTACCCCCGCCCCCTGCCCCAGACCAGGGATTGAGCCCATGCCCTTGGCAGTGAAAGCACAGAATCCCAACCACTGGACTACCAAGGAATTCCCAAAATGAGATCTAGTGCCCAAGTCAAGGAGTTGGCCTTGGGAGCAGAGACAGTCCACCTATAGCAGGAGGAGGGCAGGCAGATGCTAGGTACAGATGCTACCAGTGGGTAGCTGTGATGGTGGATGCCTTAATTTTCTCTGTAGATTAGGAAGCAATGTCATCAGTAGAGAATGAGAAGGGGAGAAAGTGTAGGAGGTTGGAGAAGGCACAGAACAGTCATTCAGGACAGCAGTTTGGGGAATAAGGCAACTTTCCAAGATGTTCACAGTATAGATAATTTTAAGAGACTCAGTTTCCAGATACTCAATTTCCAAATGTTCTTTTCCTAAAATTGATCTATTTTCTCAAAATAGATGCCAGCTGCCCTTCCTCAATTGCCTTTCTCCCACTTTACATAAGTCATAAGTCTCACTCAGCCCAAATCTCACTATAGTTAGGCAGTGTAGCACAGTGATTATGATGGTAGCCAGTCTCCAAGATGGCTTGATTCCTGATATTCATATCCTTGAGTTGTCCTGTATCTCACTGAATCAGGTCTGGTCTATGTGATTAATGTATGACTATTGAGGCTAGGCCATAAAGGGCATTGCATCCTCCACCTTGCTCTTTTGGATTGCTTGCTCTTGGGAACGCCAACTACCACGTCATAAGGCCACTCAAGCCGCCCTAGGACAGGTCCACGTGGAGACAAACTGAGACCTCCGCAAACAGGAAGCACCCATTCACCCATGATGTGGGTGAACCGCCCTGCAAACAGAACCGCCTGGAAACAGATTCTCCTATCCCAATAGAGCATTTAATGACAAGAGCCCCAGATGATATCTTCCTGATATCTCATGAAAGACCCCTAGCCAGAATCTCCCAGAATCTCCCAGCCAAGCCATTCCTGAATTCCTGATTCATAGAAACTGTGAAAGATAATAAACGGTTCTTGTTGTTTTAAGTCACTACATTTGGTGGTAATTTTTTTTTTTTTTTGGCTGCACTGTCCAGGGATCAAGCCCACGCCCCCTGCAGTGGAAGCACAGAGTCTTAACTACTGGACCACCAGGGAAGTCCTTGGTGGTAATTTTTACACAGCTGTAGATAACTGTAGGGCAGATTGCTTAACCTCTTTGAGCCTCAGTTTCCTCATGTGTAAAATAAGAATGATAACACAATAGTACCTGAATCAGGATTGTTATGAAGGTTAAATGAGTTAATATTTGTAAAGTGCTTAGAACAGAAAAGTAAAAAGTATGAATTTGTTAAATAAAAATAAATGTGATCTATTCAACACAGCACTACTGTACTGGGAGATCTAGATAGTGCAATAAGGCAAGAAAAGGAAATAAAATTTATACAGATAGGAAAGGAAGAAATAAAAACTCTTCCCATTTCAGATGGCATGATAGTCTACATAGAAGATCTCAGGGAATCTACAAAAACTCCTAGAGCTAAAAAGTGAATTCATTGGAGTTTTAAGATACAAGGTAAATACACAAAATTCTGTTGTACTTCTATAATTAGCAACGAACACATGGAAACAAAAATTTTAAATACAATACCATTTACAATCACTCAAAAAACTGAAATAGATTTAAATCACAGTTTTAAATATAGAACATAAAATTAATAAACTTTTAGAAGAAAACATAAGAGAAAATCTTTGGATCCTAGGGCCTGGCAAAGAGCTCTTAAAATTGATACCAAAAACATGACCCATAAAAGAAAAAGAAAACCCATAAATTGGAATCCATCAATTCAAAAACTTTTGCTATGTGAAAAACTGTTGAGAGAATGAAAAAACATGATATAGACTGGGAGGAAATATTTGCAAACCGCAAATACTACTATCTGGAATATATAACTAACTCTCAAAACTCTACGGTAAAAAACAAATAACCCACTAGAAAATGGGCAAAAAGCATGAAGAGACATTTCACCAAAGAAGAGATACAAATGGAAAATAAATACATGAATAAAATTTTCAACATCACTAGCCATCAAGGAAATGCAGATTAAGGGGAGTTCCTTGCCTGGTCCAGTGGTTAGAGCTCTGAGCTTCCACTGCAGGGGGCATGGGGTTGATCCTGCAAGCTGTGAGGCACAGCAAAAAGAAAAAGAAAAAGAAAAAGGAAATGCAAATTAAGACTATCATTAGATATTAGGTCTATTAGATCAGTTAAAATTTTTTTTAAAAAGTGACAGTACCAAATGCTAGTGTGGATGCAGAGAAACTGAATCTCTAGATCTCTCGTGCATTGTTGATGCGAAAGTAAAATGGTATAGTCACTCTGGAAAATAGTTTGGCAGTTATTTTAAAAAACAAAGCATACATTTACCATGTAACACAGCAGTCCCACTCCTCTACATTTATCCCCACCAAATAACAATTTGCATCCACATAAAAACTGATGCATGAATGTTCATAGCAGCTTATTTGTAGTAGCCCCAAACTGAAAACAACTGAAATGTCCCCCAGTAGGTGAATGGTAAAACAAACTGTGGTACATCCATATCATGGAGTACTACTCAGCATTAAAAAGGAATAAACGTGGTACATACAACAACCTGGATGGATCTCAAGGGCATTATGCTGAGTGAAAAAAACGCCTCAAACTGTCACATGATTTCATTTATATAACATTCTCAAAATGACAAAATTACAGAGATAGAAAACTGATGAGGGGTTGCTGGTGGTTAAGGACAGTAGTTGGGGGAGGGGGGTTGTGACTATAAAGGGTATCAGGAGAGATCTTTGTGGTAATTGAATAGTTTTGTATCTTCATTGCAGAGCTGGTTACATAAATCTATACATGATAAAATGATATAAAACTTTATACACATATTGGACCAATCTGTTTTCTGGTTTTGATAATGTACTACAGTTATGTAAAATGTAACCAATGGGGGGGGGGCGTGGTGAGTGAAGGATACAGAGGAGTCCTCTGTACTTCCTTTGCAGCTTCCTGTGAATCTATAATTACTTCAAAATAAAAAGTTGAAAAAAATTCAACAAAAAAGCATGGATTAATTCCCTAGTGTGTAAAAATTTGTGGAACAAGAACAAAAGGGTCCTCTTTCCTCAGGGTTCTGTGGTAGGACTTGCTGTCTCTTTCTGTCTTATACAGCAGGCACTATGTATCCACATATGTCAAACCACAGATACAGAGGGCCAACTGCACAATGCCATTTTATACAAGGGACTTGAGCATACTCGAGTTTTAGTATCCATGGAGCTCCTGGAACAACGCCCTGCAGGTGAGAGGGGTGGTTGTATATGTTTCTGTCATGGGCAAGCATGATTAAGAATGGGATATTTTGGCCCATGATGGGGTGTCCTGAATTCAGATATGTTGTGGAGTGTGGCTGGAGTGATGGTAATTTTTACCTAGCCACCTCTCCTCTTATGCTCCCTGATTACTATCAAAGACTCTCCTGCGGGAAGGTCCTGTGAGAACAAAACAAAGAGAATGTAGGTAAGAAACACAGCAGATGACGCCACCTTATTTCATTCAAGGATAAATTCATGGCAAGATGCCATATATTCTCAATTTATTTAGCATTAAACTTCAGAGTGAGATGTTGTCATCACAGGGCCATTATTAACCTGTTTATTTTAATTGAAAGATGAAGTATTTGATAAAAGGGACTGACTTTGCCAGTACACTTGAATGAGTTAAAAGGACACTACAAGGGGCTTCCCTGGTGGCGCAGTGGTTAAGAATCTGCTCCCTAATGCAGGGGACACAGGTTCGAGCCCTGGTCTGGGAGGATCCCACATGCCGTGGAGCAACTAAGCCCGTGTGCCACAACTACTGAGCCTGCGCGCCACATCTACTGAAGCCTGTGCGCTCTAGAGCCTGTGCTCGGCAACAAGAGAAGCCCACGCACCGCAACGAAGAGTAGCCCCCACTTGCCGCAACTAGAGAAAACCCTCGCGCAGCAACGAGGATGCAACGCAGCCAAAAAAAATAAATAAAAATAAATAAATTTATTTTTAAAAAGTACACCACAAGATTTGGATTAAAAATGTATATTTAAAATATATCAGGGAATTTCCTGGAGGTCCAGTGGTTAGGACTCATCATGCTTTCACTGCCAAGGGCCCAGGTTTGATCCCTGGTTGGGGAACTAAGATCCCACAAGCTGTGCGGCGTGGCCAAAAAAAGAAAAAAAATATATCATAAACACACTGTAAATTTTCCATATATTATAATGGTTTGACATCTTTAAAAAAACCTTTCTGTCTGGGGAGAGACTGCCCCTCCCAAGGTAGGTAATTCGTAAAGGTAATAACTTGCCTACAAGCATACCTTTCATATGTAAACCAACCAATCCAGGGTTTATATCCCCAGCTACCTTCTTATCTAACTCTCACACACCAAACCTATATTTCCCTTACCCTAAATCATGCCAGGTCTACATGCCAGCTAACTAGGGACTACCCCTACAACTTATAGCCCACCATAATTATTCAAAGTAGCCAATCCTAAACTGTTTCTCTTGCTCTTCCTTGTCTTTCCCATGGAAACCCCTATAAGGGCCATGGACTATGCTTTGCCCTCCCTCCTGTTCAACATTATTATCCATCAGGGAAATGCAAATTAAAACCACAATGAGATACCATCTCACACCCATTAGAATGGCTAAAATAAGAAAGATAGACAATAACAAATGTTGGCCAGGATGTGAAGAAACAGGAAATCTTACACATTGGGAAGGTAAAATGGTATCAGCAACTTTGGAAAACAGTTTGTCAGTTTCTTAAAAAGATAAACATAAATTTACCATAAGACCTAGCAATTTCACAATTAGGTATCTGCCTTAGAGAAATGAAAACCTATGTCCACACAAAGACTTTTACAGGAATGTTTATATCAGTATTATTCATAATAGCCAAAACTGGAGACAACCCAGATTTCCTCCAGTGGATGAATGGATATACAAAATGTGATGTATTCATATAATATAATACTATTCAGGAATACAAAGGAAAGAAATGGAATGCAAGATTGGTTCAATATCTGAAAATCAATGAATGTGATCCATTCTATCAATAGAAAAGAAAACAAAAATTACATGCTCATCTCAGTAGACAAAGAATAATTTTACAAAACCCAATACCCTTTCACGATAAAAACACTCAACCAATTAGGAGCAGAAGGGAACTTCCTCAACCTGATAAAGGTCATCTATGAAAAACAAACGGCTAGCATCATACTTAATGGTGAAAGACTGAATGCTTGGGGGATTGTGGTGGTGGGATGAATTGGGAGATTGGGATCAACATATATGCACTAATATGTATAAAATAGATAACTAATAAGAACCTGCTGTATAAAAAAAGTTCAAAAAAAAAAAAAAAAGACTGGATTCTTTCCCTTGAAGATCAGGAACAAGACAAGATGTCTAATCTCACCACTTCTATTTAATATCGTAGTGGAGTTTCTAGCCAGGCTGGTTAGGCGAGAAAAAGAAATAAAAGGCATCCAAGTTGGAAAGGAAGAAGTAAAACTATTTCTGTTTATAGGTGACATGATCTTGTGTATAAGAAATCCAAGGAATCCACTAGAAATTATGACAACTAATAAACAAGTTCAGCAAGGTTACAGGACCCAAGATCAATATAAAAAAATCTATTTTATTTTTATACTCCTGTAAACAATCCAGAATGAAAGTAAATATATAAGCCAGTGAAATAAGCCAGTCTCAAAAAGACAAATATTGTATGATTCCACTTACATGAAATACCTAGACAATTTAAATTCATAGAGACAGAAAGCAGAATGGTGGTGGCCAGCGTCTGGAGAGAGGGGGGAATGGAGAGGTGGTATTTAATGGGTCTAGAGTTTCAGTTTGGGAAGATGGAAAAAGTACTGTAGATGGGTAGTGGTTATGAATGTGAATGTATTTAATACCACTGAACTGTACACTTAAAATATTTAAAATGGTAAATTTTATGTTACCACAATAAAAAGAAAAGAGGAATGAAGTACTGACACATGCTCCAACTTGGGTGAAACTTGCAAACATTACGCCAAGTGAAAGAAGCCAATCACAAAAGCCCACATAGGGAGTTCCCTGGCGGTCCAGTGGTTAGCACTTGGCGCTTTCACTGCTGTGGCCCCAGGTTCAATCCCTGCTCAGGGAACTAAGATCCCGCAAGCCACATGGCCTAAAAAACCCCCAAAGCCCACATATTATATGATTCCATTCACATAAAAGTCTAAAATAGGGAAATCGATAGAGACAGATAGACTAAGGCTGGGGATGGAGGGGGTCGAGGGGGAATAAAAGACGGATACCTAAGGTACAGGGTTTCTTTTTTTTTCTTTTCTTTTCTTGGAGTAAGGAAGGAAATGGTTCAAGTGTCCGTAAGCGGCACGAGGCTCGCATGTTTGGCTTCCCATCGCTGTTAAGCTGTAAGAATTAGAGTGCAATGCATGTGCCTGCTAGTAAACAGTAAACAGATGGCAGCGAGTACTCTACGTGAGAGTGTATGGCTGACGCTGCATTAGAGCTGAGATCAGTGCATTTGCAAGTGTCCTGAGAGGCAGCATAAGCGCGCCATAATACAAGGGGCTCGCCTCCATAGAGAGAGAGGGAGAGGGAGGGGGAGGCGGAGGGGAGGGAGAGATGCGCACGCGCACAGAAGCCCTGCAAAATTTGGGAGGTCATCCCGCCTCTAGGGGGTGCTACGCGAGCCTGGTCAGGGTCCCAAGCCGGCAGCACGCTCTTTTGCTTCCACCAGTGCTGAGGATCTCGGGATCCGGTGGAAAAACAGCTTCTTCAGGTGATAGGTTCCAGATCTCTGTGGGCGGGGACGCAGGGAGTGGGAAAAGCGGAACTCGGTTAGGTGACCAGTCCAGAAAGCCGCCTGCTTTTCTACCGCTGAGGTAACGCAAGAACGGGCGGTGTCTGGTTTCGGGGCGGCAGCAAGGGAAGGTCCCGCTTGTTGGGCGGGGTTGAAGGCGGGGAAGTCCGGCAGGGGACGCGCTGTCACTCTGCTCCATCCCCGCTTCCTGGTCAGCGTCCCGCCCCCTCGGGTGCCTGCTCCCTGCCTGCGCCTAGCACTTGGGAACGCGGATTCCTCTCTGTCTCTGGGAGGGTCCTTCCCTTCCTCCGCCCTCTGCTTTCCTCTCAGGTGAGACCTCCATGGAGCGGTTCCTGGCCCAGTTGTGCGGCACTAGCGCCTTGCAGCCTCTCCCTGTGTGGGAGGGGGACACCACCGGCCACTGCTTCACCCAGCTGGTGCTCAGCGCCCTGCCCCACGCGCTCCTCGCTGTGCTCAGTGCCTGCCACTGGGGCAACCCGAGGTGGGTAGAGACGGGTGCAAGAGATCTGTCCTTGTGTTCTTGCACACCTCACTGGAAACCCACATCTCCGCGGAAGTGTAACCGAAATAGTGAGATCTCTGGAGTAGGGGGCAAAAGTAGAATAAAATGTGGGCATAACCACTTTGCAGCATTGTGGCTGTTTGGGGCAAGTTACCTGGCTTCCCTGAGCCTCATAACATTGTTGGGAGATTTAACTTAGATAATGCATTTAAGCATATAGTGCAGTGCTTGGCACATTTTTAAAGGCCTGATGCCTGGTAGAAATCATCACTTTTGTAGATTTTCAGATGCACAAACACAGTTGGCATGAATTGGAGGCAAAAGTGGGTGAGCAATGTCTTTAAGCCAAAAAGGTTAACGTGTGGGCTTCCCTGGTGGCGCAGTGGTTAAGAGTCCGCCTGCCGATGCAGGGGACGCAGGTTCGTTCCCCGGTCTGGGAAGATCCCACATGCCGCGGAGCGGCTGGGCCCGTGAGCCATGGCC